>NC_092093.1:44860703-45202997 GCF_045679555.1 Salvelinus alpinus
TGGAGCGCGAAATACGGGCGGGTGCTGCTATGGTGACCAGTGAGCTGAGATAAGGCAGGCTTTACCTAGCAAAGACTTGTTGATGACTTGGAGCCAGTGGGTTTGACGACGAGTATGAAGCGAGGGCCAGCCAACGAGAGCGTACAGTTTTCAGTTGTGGGTAGTGTATGGGGCTTTGGTGACAAAGTGTGATAGACTGCATCCAATTTGGTGAGTAGAGTGTTGGAGACTATTTTGTAAATTACATCGCTGAAGTCGAGGATTGGTAGGATGGTGAGTTTTACGAGGGTATGTTTGGCAGGATGAGTGAAGGATGCTTTGTTGCGAAATAGGAAGCCGATTCTAGATTTCATTTTGGATTGGAGATGGTTAATGTGAGTCTGGAAGGAGAATTTATCATATCAATGAATGTAATCAGTTAATGAATGGCTGCAGCAACGGTCTGACAAACACAGCTGGCGCTGCATAACAAATGAGGACTAAGTAGACAAAAGAACAATTAAGTCATTTGAACGACATAGGGAAAAAGACTAAGTCGTTCAAACAAGACACTAAATCGTTCAAATGAGATTCTAAGTCGTTGGAACAAGATACTAAGTCATTTGGATGAGAATTCCAAGAGTCAATTTTTATAATTTTCTTTGCCCTGGGCATTAGGGCTTCCGTACTAACCGTAACCGTAGCAAGCGTTTGCTCGCGCAACAAGCAGTTGCCCCAATCCCTCCTGCTAATTAGGCAACTGTAGCACATTTTTTGTTGTCTGATTGAGGGAAATGCCGTTATTAAGAGGACTATGTATTTTGAAAGATGAGACGTTGAGGAGAACACCCAGGAGTCCAAATGTGCACTTCACATTTCCACTCATGTCATATACAGTGTCAACATTTATGATCACTATGTTTGATGTAAAGTTACCCTGGGTTATTCTGAATAGAATGATCCTAGGTTTGTCTATTGTGAAGAACATTTGCAGTAGAAACACGCACCAGAATGCACTCTTGTCTCCTTTCCATGCGCACCAAAATAATGATCTGTTTCCCTGAATTGCATCGTGAAAGCCTTACACTGTAATGCCATATTTATTTGTCATACTTAGCTAATCATGTTGGCAATAGTAAAGCGGTCAAATGATGCCTATCTGAGCCTGATTGCGATTTATAATGGGCCGTTTTTGGGGGATTGTGTAAACAACAGTAATTGTGTTATGGTGGGGATGAAGGGTTGTGTTCCAAACAAAACAACGATAAGTGTGCTTGCTAGGAGAGCTCATAAAAGCACCTTTTAGTTGAAGACTCTTCTTTGAGTCATAAAAGTGCATTGAAATGACTTAGGAACTGTGCACACTCTGGAGAGGCGTGTGGCCACTTCGAGGACCCCATTAGTTCTCTTACTCAAACCCTTGTAATTATTTTGTTTTATGTTGTACTTACCCCAGATTTTCGAGAAATATTTGTATCATGTTGCTGAAATGTATCCAGAGTATTAGGTGAACTGTTGTGTCCTGACCTTGGGTCTAATCGTTTTTCAATAATCTCCAAACTGTTCCCTTTCAGTTGCTAATACGGTTATGCACATGCTTTTCATATTTCTTCTGTAAGAAACATTTCAATTCAGCCATACCCATATATGCCAATTCCCTTGAGTAGAAAGGGTTAAAGGGATAGTTTAGCAAAATGACATATTTAGATTTTTGTTTCCTTACCTTGAAAGCAGTCATGGGCACGACATTTAAAACACGCTCAAAGGGCAATAGCTCCATTTTTTGGGCCTGAAAATGCTAGTAAGTACTGGCGTGTTTATCGAAACAAAGTGTGGATTGCAGTCAATCCTTGTCCATAGACTGCTTTCAAGGTAAAGAAACAAATACCGAAATATGTAATTTTGCCAAACTATCCCTTTAAAACATTCATATTCAAACACTCTTTGAACTATTCAAATGGGATGCCACCACCTCACCCCCATTGGCAGTACCCTCCTCTTTCACTCTGAATCAAAACAATACCTCCAAAAGATGACAAGGCACTTATCCTAATTTCAGAAAATAAAATAATAGCCATGAGTACTTGCGGAGGCATGATGAGTGAGCGTTATATTATCAACGGTATTATTAAGAGAGAATAGTGGCCTCCTAGCCCTAGCTTTCTCAAGCCCTTACATAAAGGAAACATAAAAACATAGATTCAAAGTGACAAGGAGCACTGGAGCCCTGAGTGTCAGTGGCACTATAGAACAACCAGTCAGAGCCAGGCAGTAGCCACTCCTACTATTGTACCAGCGACAAGCGGCTAGTGTCGAAATGAGTGTTGAAATGAAACATCTCTCATGTAACCCACAGAGATTAAAGGAAATTAATCCTTGTCAATTTGTCATCGGATTTGTCAAAATATTTAATGGATTTTCAGGATTTTTGTCAGGAAAGCAGAGAGAGAAAATAATGAAACGATGCAGAGTATTTTTGGCTGTGAAAGCTCGTTCCACGAAGTGCTGTGAAACTGAGGATATTGGAGATGTGGCTGTGCTCCTGACATGTTTGCAGAATGTTTTTCTGCTGTGTTCTTATGTTCTGTTGTTTTAATGGAAAAGGACTGCTTGTTAACCTTGCTAAACAAAACATTATTGTGTTCATTCATAAGATGATAAGCTAGCGGGATCTGGTCAGCTTTAAACTATACAAAATAGGATCCAAATCCCTCTATGAGACATTCACAAATTCAGGTTCAATCCAAGGGATAAGTAAATACAATGCACCATCTGCAGAGTCCGGCAAATCAACTTCATATTGTCGTTTTCGATCCCACCAGTTCAGTCTGTTTGGTTTGCCATGTGGCGTTTTCTGAATGAAACAATGGACATAATCTCATGTACCCAGAATATTGAATTATGGGCCGCTCGTCTACCCAGAGCTTGTACAGACAGACACACACTCACCACACACACACACACACACACACACACACACACACACACACACACACACACACACACACACACACACACACACACACACACACACACACACACACACACACACACACACACACACACGTTCCTCTCAGTGACTCATGGACAGGTATAGCAATATGATTTATGTGCTAATCCTTTGAGTGGAAATTTGTGATGAAGAGAGCGCAATCGCAGAAACAAGATACGTCTAGAAAACACAGGCCACAGAAACTCAGTAAAGTACACCACGCGTTGAATTGCTTTCTGGCAACGAGTAAAGCTTGTTGTCCAAAAATATGCTGAACATTTGATTGATTTTACGGAGGAAGAGTTTTTAGATACTTTACAATTGTTTTTGGCAGGTAATGTTCTCTATAAACTTTCCTTCATGGAACATAACTACACTCTACCTTGATGTACAGAGCATTTTAAAATGTTAAACCCGTATCTCAAACTCTCCTTTCGATTTGTGTCGTAGACATCAGGAGAAGGTTTTAGTGTAAGGATATCAGTAGCCATTGATTGAAAGCCACTGAACAGAAAATATGTCAGGGCTAGGCATTGTGAACCTTTTCTTGTCTGTCTGTTGAGGGATTGATTGGATGTAACACTTGCAATAATCAAATGGCTGTCTTTGGGATAAAGTTTGGTTCCTGGGTAAAGTTTTTCCTCCCATGACCTGAAAGGGAAAGATATTGGAAACGTGTACAGTAGCCTACAGCCAATAACGAATTGTAAGTAGCAATCCAAAACACCTTCTCGAGTACCCCCAGCAAGTTCCACTTTTTTTTTAACATATGAAGTATCAGCAGCACATCTGATTTAAGCTAATCAAGGGCTTGAGGATTAGTTAACCAGTTGAATCAGGTGTGCTTGTAATGGAACACATCAAATAAGTGTATTTGGCTGGGGGTACTTGGAAAGAGGTTTGTGAAACACTGGAGTAGGATAGATACTATGGAGATAGAGAGAGTCCATGTGTAGAGTGCTAGATTATATAAACGAAAAGGGAGATAATTACAAACTGCTTCTTTCTGTAGATGGTTTCAGAAACCACAGGCAATGCTAGTGTCACTATCACCTGAGTCTGTGTCCACAAGTTGTATGGCAACACCTGAGAGCGGTAATATACCCTACATATACATATTTAATCTCCAGCCCCTTGCTGGTAATTTTTCCAGACATGTTTAATTGCAGTTGATCTGAAATTCTGAATTATCTAAAGCAGTGGTTCCCAAATGTTTTATAGTCCCCTACCCCTTCAAACATTCAACCTCCAGCTGCGTACCCCCTCTAGCAACACGGTCAGCGCACTCTCAAATGTTGTTTTTTGCCGTCGTTGTAAGCCTGCCAAACACAAAACTATACATTTATTAAACATAAGAATTTGTGTTTTTGTCACAAGCAGGCTCATGGGAAGTGACAAAGAGCTCTTATAGGACCAGGGCACAAATATTAATATAATAATCAATAATTTGGCAATTTATTTAGCCATCTTAAATATAAAACTTTATTTGTTCATCGAAAATTGTAAATAACTCACCAAAGGTGAGAAGGGTGTGGTTGAAAGGATGCACATAACTCTGCAATGTTGTGTTGTATTGGAGAGAGTCTCAGTCTTAAATCATTTTCCACACACAGCCTGTGCCTGTATTTAGTTTTCATGCTACTGAGGAACCAGAATCCACTCTCACATAGGTATGTGCTTGCAAAGGGCATCCGTGTCTTTTCACAGTGATTTGCCAAGGCAGGATACTCTGAGCGCAGCCCAATCCAGAAATCTGGCAGTGGTTTCTGATTAAATTCAATTTTCACAGAACCACTTGTTGCAATTTCGATGAGGCTCTCTTGTTCAGATATCGGTAAGTGAACTGGAGGCAGGGCATAAAAGGGATAACGAATCCAGTTGTTTGTGTCATCCGTTTCGGGAAAGTACCTGCATAATTGCACACCCAACTCACTCAGGTGCTTCGCTATATCACATTTGACATTGTCCGTAAGCTTGAGTTTATTTGCACACAAAAAAATCATACAATGATGGAAAGACCTGTGTGTTGTCCTAGTTAATGCAGACAGAGAAGAGCTCCAACTTCTTAATCATATCCTCAATTTTGTCCTGCACATTGAAAATAGTTGCGGAGAGTCCCTGTAATCCTAGTTTCAGATCATTCAAGCGAGAAAAACATCACCCAGATAGGCCAGTCGCGTGAGAAACTGGCAAGCGGTCAGACAAGTGACAATTATGGTCAGTAAAGTAAACTTTAAGCTCGTCTCTCAATTCAAAAAAACATGTCAATACTTTGCCCCTTGATAACCAGTGCATTTCTGTATGTTGTAAAAGCGTTACATGGTCGCTGCCCATATCATTGCATAGTGCAGAAAATACATGACAGTTCAGGGGCCTTGCTTTAACAAAGTTAACCAGTTTCACTCTAGTGTCAAAAACGTCTTTCAAGCTGTCAGGCATTCCTTTGACAGCAAGAGTCTCTCGGTGGATGCTGCAGTGTACCCAAGTGGTGTTGAGAGGAACTGCTTGCGCTACCACTCCACTATGTCTCTCTGTCATGGCTTTTGCGCAATCAGTACAGAGACCAACACATCTTGACCACCAAAGTCCATTTGATGTCACAAAGCTGTCCAGTACTTTAAAAATATCCTCTCCTGTTGTCCTGGTTTCCAGTGGTTTGCAGAAGAGGATGTCTTCCTTAATTGACCCCCCATAAACTTAACAGACATATACCATGAGATGTGCCAGGCCCGCCACGTCTGTTGACGCATCCAGCTGTAATGCATAGAATTCACTGGCTTGTATGCGAAGCAGTAACTGTTTCACGACATCTCCTGCCATGTAACTGATGCGTCGTGAAACATTATTGTTTGATGAAGACATTGTCTATATAGTTTTTTTGGTCTTTTCCCCCAGCATTGTCCCAGCCATATGGGGCATGCCTGTCCTTGCCACTCGGTAGCTCACCAAATAAGACATTTCTAGCCCCTTCTTATTAATGGTATCTATTGTATTTATACATGACTTACTACTCGAAAGTCATCTTAATTCTCTCTCAATAAACTCTGTGGCTTATTTTTCAAATTGGCATGTTTTGTTTCTAATTGTCTGCGCAAGAGTGAAGGTTTCATAGAGTTGTGAGAGTACCTTTGCACATATAATACACTGTGGCTGAGGAAAGGCACTACTCCCAATATACACTACCGTTCAAAAGTTTGAGGTCACTTCGAAATGTCATTGTTTTTGAAAGAAAAGCCTTTTTTTTGTCCATTAAAAGAACATCAAATTGATCAGAAATACAGTTTAGACATTGTTAATGTTGTAAATGACTATTGTAGCTGGAAACGGCAGAATTTTTATGGAATAGCTACATAGCGTACAGAGGCCCATTATCAGCAACCATCACTCCTGTGTGGTAGTTCCGGTGATCAGGTCTGTACAGCGTTTGTCCGACCAATTAGAATTCATGCTCTTTTTTGATCACATGGACTGGAATATGTTCTGGGTTGCCTCTGGAGAAAATGTCAATGAATACGTCGACTCAGTCACCAGATTCATCAAGAAATGCATAGATGAAGTGATACCGATAGTATCTTTCAAAATGTACCAGACTCAAAAACGTGGATTGATAGCAGCCTTGTAGCAAAACTGAAAGAGAAAGATGCTGCTCATGAACAGATCAAGGTGACCTGGGACAAAACGTTGGTTAAGCAGTACAAATATGACTGACGCAGATGGATCAAGATGCCGAAACACAAGCATAGAGTCAAAGTGGAGGAGCAATTCAGTGGGTCGGACACAAGGCGTATGTGGCAGGGGCTCCTAACGCCCCTGCACTATGATATCATTACAAAAGCTCACTACCCTGGGTCTGGGTCTGAACTCCTCCCTATGCAACTGAGTCCTGGACTTCCTGATGGGCCGCCCCCAGGTGGTAAAGGTAGGCAACATTACCTCCTCGATACTGATCCTCAACACGGAGGCCCCACAAGGGTACATCCTCAGTCCCTGTATACAAATCAGGAGGAGATATCTGTTTAGCAGATGTTATTGCGGTTGTAGTGAAATGCTTGTGTTTCTAGCTCTAACAGTGCAGTAATATCTAACAGTAAAATCTAACAATTTCACAACAATACACACAAATCTAAAGTAAAGGAATAGAATTAAGAATATATAAATATTTGGGCGAGCAATGTCAGAGCGGCATAGACTAAGATACAGTACAATAGGATAGAATACAGTATATACAGTTGAAGTCGGAAGTTTACATACACTTAGGTTGGAGTCATTAAAACAAATTTTTCAAACACTCCACATTTCTTCTTAACAAACTACAGTTTTGGCAAGTCGGTTAGGACATCTACTTTGTGCAAGACACAAGTCATTTTTCCAACAATTGTTTACAGAGATTATTTCATTTATAATTCACTGTATCACAATTGCAGTGGGTTAGAAGTGTACATACACGAAGATGAATGTGCCTTTAAACAGCTTGGAAAATTCTAGAAAATTATGTCATGCCTTTAGAAGCATAATTTGAGTCAATTGGAGGTGTACCTGTGGATGTATTTCAAGGCCTACCTTCAACCTCAGTGCCTCTTTGCTTGACATCATGTGCAAAACAAAATAAATCAGCCAAGACCTCAGAAAAAATTGTAGACCTCCACAAGTCTGGTTCATCCTTGGGAGCAATTTCCAAACGCCTGAAGGTACCACGTTCATCTGTACAAACAATAGTACGCACGCAAGTATAAACACCATCACCATAGGACCACACAGCTGTCATACTGCTCAGGAAGGAGACGCGTTCTGTCTCCTAGAGATGAACGTACTTTGGTGCGAAAAGTGCAAATCAATCTCAGAACAACAGCAAAGGACCTTGTGAAGATGCTGGACGAAACAGGTACAAAAATATCTATTTCCAAAGTAAAACGATTCCTATATCAACATAACCTGAAAGGCCGCTCAGCAAGGAAGAAAATACTGCTCCAACACCAAACACCAAACCTCCAACACCAAAGCCAGACTACGGTTTGCAACTGCACATGGGGACAAGATTGTACTTTTTGGAGAAATGTCCTCTGGTCTGATGAAACAAAAATAGAACTGTTTGGCCATAATGACCATCGTTATATTTGGAGGACAAAAGGGGGAGGCTTGCAAGCCAAAGCACTCCATCCCAACCGTGAAGCACGGGGGTGGCAGCATCATGTTGTTGGGGTGCTTTGCTGCAGGAGAGACTGGTGCACTTCACAAAATAGATGGCATCATGAGGAATGGAAAATTATGTGGATATATTGAAGAAACATCTCATGACATCAGTCAGGAAGTTAAAGCTTGGTCGCAAATGCGTCTTCTAAATGGACAATGACCCAAGCGTAATTACAAAGTTGTGGCAAAATGGCTTAAGGACAACAAAGTCAAGGTATTGGAGTACCATCACAAAGCCTCAATCCTATAGAACATTTGTGGGCAGAACTGAAAAAGCGTGTGCGTGCAAGGAGGCCTACAAACCTGACTCAGTTACACCAGCTCTGTCAGGAGGAATGGGCCAAAATTCACCCAACTTATTGTATGAAGCTTGTTGAAGGCTATCTGAAACGTTTGACCCAAGTTAAACAATTTAAAGGCAATGCTACCAAATACTAATTTAGTGTATGTAAACTTCTGACCAACTGGGAATGTGATGAAAGAAATAAAAGCTGAAATAAATTATTCTTTCTACTATTAGAAATTATCACATTCTTAAAATAAAGTGGTGATCCGAACTGACCTAAGACAGGGAATTTTACTAGGATTAAATGTCAGGAATTGTGAAAGACTGAGTTTAAATGTATTTGGCTAAGGTGCATGTAAACTTCCAACTTCAACTGTATGAGATGAGTATTGCAAAATATGTAAATATTATTAAAGTGACTTGTGTTCCATTATTAAAGTGGACAGTGATTCCAAGTCTATGTATATAGGGCAGCAGCATCTAATGTGCTAGTGATGGCTATTTAACGGTTTTTAACAGTCTGATGGCCTTGAGATAGAAGCTGTTTTTCAGTCACTCGGTCCCAGCTTTGATGCACCTGTGCTGACCTCACCTTCTGGATGATAGCGGGGTGAACATGCAGTGTACTCGGGTGGTTGTTGTCCTTGATGATCTTTTTAGCCTTCCTGTCACATCGGGTGCTGTAGGTGTCCTGGAGGGCAGGTAGTTTTCCCCCAGTGATGCATTGGGTAGACCCTCTGGAGAGCCCTGCGGTTGCGGGCGGTGCAGTTGCCGTACCAGGCGGTGATACATCCCGACAGGATGCTCTCAATTGTGCATCTGCAAAGGTTTGTGAGGGTTTTCCGCCTTCTTCACCACACTGTCTGTGTGGGTGGACCATTTCAGTTTGTCAGTGATGTATACGCCGAGGAACTTGAAGCTTTCCACGTTTTCCACTGCGTATTCCGTTGATGTGGATAGTGGGGTGCTACCTCTGCTGTTTCCTGAAGTCTACAATCAGCTCCTTTGTTTTGTTGACATTGAGGGAGAGGTTATTTTCCTGGCACCACACTCTCAGGGCCCTCACCTCCTCCCTGTAGGCTGTCTCTTCATTGTTGGTAATCAGGCCTACTACTGTTGTGTCGTCTGCAAACTTGATGATTGAGTTGGAGGCGTGCGTGAACGCGCAGTCATGGGTGAACAAGGAGTACAAGAGGGAGCTGAGTGTGCATCCTTTTGGGGCCCCAGTGTTGAGGATCAGCGAAGTGGAGGTGTTTTATCCTAATTTCACCACCTGGGGGTGGCCCGTCAGGAACTCCAGGACCAAGTTGTACAGGTCGGGGTTCAGACCCAGGGCCCCAAGCTTAATGATGAGCTTGGAGGGTACTATGGTGTTGAATGCTGAGCTATAGTCAATGAACAGCATTCTTACATAGGTTTTCCTCTTATCCAGTTGGGATAGGGTAGTGTGCAGTGCGATGGTAATTGCATCGTCTGTGGATCTATTGGGGCGGAAAGCAAATTGAAGAGAGTCTAGGGTGTCAGGTAAGATAGAGGTGATATTATCCTTGACAAGTCTCTCAAAGCACTTCATGATGACAGAAGTGAGTGCTACGGGGCGATAGTCAATTAGTTAATTTACCTTTGCTTTCTTCGGTAAGGAACAATGGTGGACGTCTTGAAGCATGTGGTAGCATTCTATGTATACCCACGACTGCGTGGCCTCACACAGTTCCAACAGGGAGGAGGTAGGCACTTTTTTTTTATTGATGGCGTGGTGCCACGTAAACAACCTCTCGTAGGCAAAACAAAGGAGCTGATTGTGGACTTCAGGAGGAACGTATATGTTATGGCTTTACACCTCCTGCTATATTGTGGATAAAGAGTTACCTGTCTAACAGAACACAGAGGGTGTTTGTTAATGGAAGCCTCTCCAACATAATACAGGTAGAATCAGGTATTCCCCAGGGCAGCTGTCTAGGCCCCTTTGTCACGGCTGTTGAAAGGAGAGGACCAAGGTGCAGCGTGGTAAGCGTACATTTTCTCTTTATTTGGGAAAAAGACGCCGAACAAAAACAACAAACACTACAAAAAACAAACCGTGAAGCTGAAGGCTATGTGCCCTAAACAAAAGTCAACTTCCCACAAAGACAGGTGGAAAAAAGGGCTCCCTAAGTATGGTTCTCAATCAGAGACAACGATAGACAGCTGCCTCTGATTGAGAACCACACCCGGCCAAACACAAAGAAATACACAACATAGAACATAGAATACCCACCCCAACTCTGACCAAACCAAAATAGAGACATAAAAAGGATCTCTAAGGTCAGGGCGTGACACCCTTACGCTTTTCAATCTTTATTACCAACATGCCACTGGCTTTGAGTAAAGCCAGTGTGTCTATGTATGCGGAAGACTCAACAATATATACTTCAGAATGGGTGGCAAGGAATAGGTTAGTCCTAAGTATTTCAAAAATGAAACGCATTGTATTTGGGACAAATCATTCACTAAACCCTAAACCTCAAATAAATCTTGTAATGGATAATGTGGAAATGTAGCAAATTCAGGTAACTAAATTGCTTGGAATAATCCTGGATTGTCAACTGTCATGGTCAAAACATATTGATTCAACAGTAGCTAAGATGGAGGGACGTCTGTCTATAATAAAGCGCTGCTCTGCTTTCTTAACAACACTATCAACAAGGCGGGTCCTACAGGCCCTAGTTTTGTCGCACCTGTTCAGTTGTTTGGTCAGGTGTCACAAAGAGGGACTTACAATTGGCTCATAACAGGGCAGCACGGCTGTCCCTTAAAAGTACATGGAGAGCTAACTTTAATGATATGCAAGTCAATCTCTCATGGCTCAAAATGGAAGCGAGATTGACTTCATCACTTATTGTTTTTGTAAGAAGTGTTGACAAGCTGAAAGTACCGAGCTGTTTGTTTAAACTACAAGCATACAGCTCGGACACCCATGCATACCCCACAAGACATGCCATCAGTGGTCTCTTCACAATCCCCAAGTCCAGAACAGACTGGGAGGCGCACAGTACTACATAGAGCCATGACTACATGGAACTCTATTCCACATCAGGTATCTGATGCAAGCAGTAGAATCAGATCAAAAAACAGGTAAAAATACACCTTATGGAACAGCGGGGACTGTGAAGACTCACACAAAAGTACAGACACCTGCATATGTACACAAGCGCTAGCACGGTGGTATTATACATTTTGTATTGTAGATATGTAGTGCTGTAATAATGTTATATGATGTACTGTTTTATGTGTAATGTACATTCCTTAATGTGTTTAGAACCCAGGAAGAGTAGCTGCTGCCTTGGCAACAACTAATGGGAACCCCTAATAAATACAAATACTCCCCATATGGTCATTCCACTCCATCCCCTCAACAGCCTTTACTCTGCCTCCCCCGCAATGGACATTTATTTATTCATCATTGCCAATACACACTCTTATCAAGAGAACATCCCTGGTCATGCCTACTGATCACTAAACACACATGCTTTGTTTGTAAATTATGTCTGAGTGTTGGAGTGTGCCCCTGGCTATCCGTAAATGAAAAAAAACATGAAAATGGCGCCATATGGTTTGCTTAATATAAGGAATTTGAAATGATTTGTACTTGTACTTTTGATACTTCAGTATATTTTAGCAATTACATTTACTTTTGATACTTAAGTATATTTTAAACTAAATACTTTTAGACTTTAGACTTTACTGGGTGTCTTTCACTTTTACTTGAGTCATTTTCTATTAAGGTATCTTTACTTTAACTCAGGTATGACAATTTAGTATTTTTTCCACCACTGGTTACTTCTATTATTTTATTACCATTTTCATTATTTTATTTCACTAGTCCTGCATGTTGGAGCGCGAAGCCTAAGATGTTGACTGTACCCTGCAATCACACCTGCAACCCTGTACATTTGACTATTAAACAATCTGAATCTGAATCTATGGGTGTTGTTTGAGTCTGCGAGGCTCTGGATATCATCTGCCTTTGGACCCACCAGGTGTCCTTCATGGCACGGAGAGTATTTGTTTATGATTGTGTATTTTTTCAAATACTTTAGCTGCACTTGATTTAGCATGCTTGGCACAATGGAACACAATGGAATAATCCAAAAAGTGCAAACTCCAGCCACGTGGCATTCCAGGCAGGCTCAATAAAATTCTGAAAGTATTTGAAGGAGAATAAATACTATTTGAACCCAGATGTGGTGCTGGAGACCTCCATTAGATATCACTGTGATATCATGTCCATTCTTCTATTCCCTGCCTTTTTACACATTTGGACGTGTGATGGTGAAAAAAGGGTGTTAGGTTTTGTACCTGGCAATGTAAGACAAGGATCCTAGGATGCAGATCAGGTGGCAGTTTGGGCCTGCCAATGCCATCTCTCTTCCTCTCTGCCCATCCCCACTTGGCATATGGGTAGCCTGAGGCACTAGCTACATTGGCTACCTCATAGAGGTAAGATGGAGACTTCACAATGTAGTTTACTCGGGGCCACACATAGCGCTGGTTCAGGGCGTTAGTGCGGCTTGCTGACGCTGAGCCTTCCTGAACAGCAAGCCGTACCTACACCCTGGACCAGAGCTGGACCACACACACAACAAAATATCCCTTTCTTCGAAACAGATCGTTGTTCACCGCACATTATGTTCCTGATTGATCAGTTTCTTTAATGCCTTGTGAAATAGATCGAGAATATTTTGCATAAGATGAGGTTTCTTTTTTTTGGATAAGATGTACAAGATAGTAGAGAGGACACGAAAACCACAAGACAATCGGTAGCGAAGGAACAATGAATTTGGTTTGACATCACTGTATTATATCTTATTTTTATAGTTGCATAATGATATTAAAACTGATGTCAGAAAGGAAACAAAAGAGGACCCGGCATGTATTAGACTATTAACATAGGAGGAACAATTGCTCTTCATATAACGGCTAAATAAGATCCATTACGTGATTTAATTGGATCTGAAGTCACTAGTCATTATGCAGGATGCGTCTATAATAGGTTGTGCAACGCTATTGTGATAGCGTTTACATTTCACTCAAAGCCCAGTGTGAGAACAAGTGCAGAGAGGGTTTGGGTTTCCATGACTCTGATATAACCTTTGCCATAATACAGCATTGGCCAACTGTCATGGTTGAGTGTGTGTGTATATGTGGCTGCGTGCGTGCTTGCCAGTGGCAGCTTGCCTGCCTGCTGTCTGCGTGTGTGTATATAAGTGATGCGTCACCCGTGTGTGTGTTTGTGTTTGTTTTGGTACAGTAGATGCCCCGGGGCGGGTCCTACCCAAAGCCTGTAGCCCAACCAACTGTCATGGCTGTCTGTCTATGTGCTGATGCAAACCAAAGTATCAGCGAACTCATCCACTCCTGAAGAGACCTGCTGGCACTGATTCCAACCACTCAACCATTCACTCTGGGTCCATTTTCCATCCCAATCCCCAGACCGCCCTTACCCTGTCCCCACCACATCCAGTGAAGGTGTGAGAACTATTGGCTACATATCAACTTTGGAAACCATATCTACCTATTTTTCATCCAGGAGAGCTCTACATAGTTCTTTATTTTATTTTT
Source organism: Salvelinus alpinus (assembly GCF_045679555.1). NCBI lineage: Eukaryota > Metazoa > Chordata > Actinopteri > Salmoniformes > Salmonidae > Salvelinus > Salvelinus alpinus. Next base: position 44,874,752 of record NC_092093.1, read on the forward strand.
GTGGTGAGAGTAAAGTGATCCGAGGGATCGGTGTGTGTCTCTCCTGTCAGTCTCTGCCAGTCTCTCCTTCAGTGCCTCCCCTCGCCTTTAGCAGATGTTGGTTTGCTACAGGCATCTGTTCCTGAAAGCGAAGTGACTCGTGACCGGCCCTGTGCCAGGGAGCATCCATCCCTTATCGCGCTCCCGTTCGTGTAAGAGTGTATCAGTGGAATCAGCTGGTGCAGCCGGATAACTGCGCTAGACACGCTGCAATAGAGCAAGGGCACAGCTCTCACCGAATAAGATGGGAGAGAGAGAGTTGGTGAGAGAGATAGAGGAGCTGAAGGGGGAGAGTAAGAGAACAGTGGAGAGAGAGAGAGAGAAAGGGGGAGTGAGTGAGAGATCATTGGAGAGAGAGAGAGAGAGAGAGCACGAGAGAGAGAGACGAGCAAAAGCTATTTTTGAAAAGAGCTTTCGACTGAATAAAACATTAACCGGCTGCACAGTGAAAATTACTCGATCACTAGGCAGGCATAAAATAACCATGTAAAATTACAGCTGGCCTGTCAAGATTGCTTCATTGCTTGGCTCCGTATATTTCCATATGCGTGACATGTTAGCAATCCTGTGTGCCACAGGCGGGTGTTCTCAGGTAGGCGCCTGCCATAAATAGCCTGCTGTATGCGTTCAAGTGTGCACATCACTGTTTAGCCCACATGTCATAAGTGACAGGGGTATGCTGACACTGCAGGAAGGCAGGGACAAGTGCTTATGACCACATTATAAAGCATTATAATACTTATCATAAGCACCTATGACCTCTCTATAATGTCAGGCAGTTAAAGTCGGTTAGGACATCTACTTTGTGCATGACACAAGTAATTTTTCCAACAATTGTTTACAGACAGATTATTTCACTTATAATTCACTGTATCATAATTCCAGTGGGTCAGAAGTGTACATACACTAAGTTGACTGTGCCTTTAAACATTTTTGGAAAAACTTTTTCCAGAAAATGATGTCATGGCTTTAGAAGCTTCTGACAGGCTAATTGACATATTTTGAGTCAATTGGAGGTGTACATGTGGATGTATTTCAAGGCCTACCTTCGATCTCAGTGCCTCTTTGCTTTACATCATTGGAAAATCAAAAGAAATAGCCAAGACAAAATTGTAGATCTCCACAAGTCTGGTTCATCCTTGGGAGCAATTTCAAACGCCTGAAGGTACCACGTTCATCTGTACAAACAATAATACTCAAGTATAAACACCATGGGACCACGCAGCCGTCATACCGCTCAAGAAGGAGACGCGTTCTGTCTCCTAGAGAAAAGTGCAAATCAATCCCAGAACAACAGCAAAGGACCTTGTGAAGATGCTGGAGGAAACAGGTACAAAAGTATCTATATCCACAGTGAAACGAGCCCTATATCGACATAACCTGAAGGCCGCTCAACAAGGAACAAGCCACTGCTCCAAAACCGCCATAAAAAAAGCCAGACTACATTTTGCAACTGCACATGGGGACAAAGATCGTACTTTTTGGAGAAATGTCCTCTGGTCTGATGAAACAAAAATAAAACTGTGTGGCCATAATGACCATCGTTATGTTTGGAGGAAAAAAGGGGGAGGCTTGCAAGCCGAAGAACCTCATCCTAACCGTGAAGCACGGGGGTGGCAGCATCATGTTGTTGGGGTGCTTTGCTGCAGGAGAGACTGGTGCACGTCACAAAATAGATGGCATCATGAGGAAAGACAATTATGTGGATATATTGAAGCAACATCTCAAGACATCAGTCAGGAAGTTAAAGCTTGGTCACAAATGCGTCTTACAAATGGACAATGACCCCAAGCATACTTACAAAGTTGTGGCAAAATGGCTTAAGGACAACAAAGTCAAGGTATTGGAGTGGCCATCACAAAGCCCTGACCTTAATCCTATAGAAAATTTGTTGGCAGAACTGAAAAAGCGTGTGCGAGCAAGGAGGCCTACAAACCTGACTCAGTTACACTAGCTCCGTCAGGAGGAATGGGTCAAAATTCACCCAACTTATTGTATGAAGCTTGTTGAAGGCTATCTGAAACGTTTGACCCAAGTTAAACAATTTAAAGGCAATGCTACCAAATACTAATTTAGTGTATGTAAACTTCTGACCAACTGGGAATGTGATGAAAGAAATAAAAGCTGAAATAAATAATTCTCTCTACTATTATTCTGACATTTCACATTCTTACAATAAAGTGGTGATCCTAACTGACCTAAGACAGGGAATTCTTACTAGGATTAAATGTCAGGAATTGTGAAAAACTGAGTTGAAATGTATTTGGCTAAGGTGTATGTAAACTTCGGACTTCAACTGTACGTGCTTATAAATAGTAATCAAGCATTTTATATTTCAGCTTTAACTAATGTGTTACCATGTCTTACTTTCATCTCATAGTGATCCTGACTAAATAACAGCTATGTTTAGATCATTGAGGAATTGCATAACATGTTTCAAGCCTTATAATAAGACAATATAAGGGCTCATAAATGCTTATAACAAGTGATGAAATATTATACCTGTCAACGTTAATTAAAGTGTTACCAAGTGTTTTTCCTGGTCAGACCCCATGACTTAGATATGTACTTTATGTCTGCTGACTTGTTTTGGAATATTCTGTCCAATATTGGGAATGCTAGTAGTGTGCCACAGGATTTACAATGGCCAGAAGACTTGGGGCTTTGCCAGCTCTTTACCACGAGGGATGGCTTTTAAACCCCAAGCAAAATAAAGTGACTTCATACTGAAATGTTATTCTGCAAATCTTTTATATGACAGTTTAATTTGACCGTGTCCATTAAATGTCCTTTAATGTCAAGCGTGTACATGTGCTTTCAAGTACATACCCAGTAACACACACTGTCACTGTGTCAGTGTCAGTCTCTCAACCTAAACAGAGTAGGTTGCATCTCTCGCTCTCTTGCTTTCTCACGCACGCTCCCACACGTTCCCACACACACACACAAACACACACACACACGAGGATTGCTCAGATGGGACACTTGATACGGAAGTGGCCGTCATTCTAGTTACCCCTCTAAAAGCCTGTATAGAAACCTCTACACAGAGTCAGTGAATAAGCAATGACAACAAATTTGAGCACTTGATTCTACTTACCCAGAGTCAGATGAACTCATGGATACCATTTGTATGTCTCTGCATGCTAGCTGCTTCTGTATACTTCCAGTCATTGCACTAACACTAGTTAGCAATGCCTCCAGGAACTACTTTCAACAGAGACATAAAAATGGTATCCATGAGTTCATCAGAAAAAAAGGCCTTATTTGTTAAAATGTTGAACTCTCCCTTTAAAGTAATTACTACTATTCCATTCTATGCAAATAGAAAAGAGGACTATAGAACATTATTATTTGGACTCTATTTTAGAATTGGTACTATATGTAATCAAACTGTGTCCACTTCTTGGACATTTTCTCCGTTCTCTTTTCTTTCAATATTTCTTCTTGTAACGGCTTTCCTCCTCCTCTTCATCCGAAGAGGAGGAGCAGGGATTGAACCAAAATGCAGCGTTGTGTGATGACATAATTTATTTAAACAAGACGAAAAAACAAACTATACTTGAATAATTAACAAAACAAATAAACGATGTAGACAGACCTGGACGACGAACTTACATGAAACACGAAGAACGCAATAACAGGAAAACTGACTACATAAAACGAACGAACAAACAAAACCGAAAACAGTCCCGTGTGGCGTAACATACAGACACTGACACAGGAGACAACCACCCACAAACAAACAGTGTGAAAACACCTACCTTAATATGGCTCTCAATCAGAGGAAATGAAAACCACCTGCCTCTAATTGAGAGCCATATCAGGTCACCCTTTAAACCAACATAGAAACAGAAAACATAGACTGCCCACCCAAACTCACGTCCTGACCAACTAACACATACAAAACTAACAGAAAACAGGTCAGGAACGTGACATAACCCCCCCCTCAAGGTGAGAACTCCAGGCGCACCAGCACAAAGTCTAGGGGAGGGTCTGGGTGGGCATCTGACCACGGTGGTGGCTCAGGCTCTGGGCGAGGTCCCCACCCCACCATAGTCAATCCCAGCTTACGTCTCCCCCTTAGAATGACCACCCTCATCTTACACCCACTTAATTTAAATGTTAACCTTAAGATAAGGGGCAGCACCAGGACAAGGGGCAGCACCGGGATAGAGAGATAGCTCCAGACCGAGAGGTAGGTCAGGATAGAGAGGTAGCTCAGGATAGAGGGGCAACTCCGGACTGAAAGACAGCTCCGGACAGAGAGACAGCTCTGGACTGAGGGGCAGTTCCGGATTACTGGCAACTCCGGACGCTCATGACTGGCGGACGGCTCTGGACGCTCATGGCAGGCTGACGGCTCTGGACGCTCATGGCAGGCTGACGGCTCTGGACGCTCATGGCTCACTGGCGGCTCTGGCAGATCCTGTCTGGCTGGCGGCTCTGGCAGATCCTGTCTGGTTGGCGGCTCTGGCAGATCCTGTCTGGTTGGCGGCTCTGGCAGATCCTGTCTGGTTGGCGGCTCTGGCAGATCCTGTCTGGTTGGCGGCTCTGGCAGATCCTGTCTGGTTGGCGGCTCTGGCAGATCCTGTCTGGTTGGCGGCTCTGGCAGATCCTGTCTGGTTGGCGGCTCTGGCAGATCCTGACTGACGAATGGCTCTAGCGGCTCCTGACTGACTAACGGCTCTGACGGCTCGGGACAGACGGGCGGCTCTAATGGCTCGGGACAGACGGATGGCTCAGACGGCGCTGGGGAGACGGATGGCTCAGACGGCGCTGGGGAGACGGATGGCTCAGACGGCGCTGGGGAGACGGATGGCTCAGACGGCGCTGGGGAGACGGATGGCTCAGACGGCGCTGCGGAGACGGATGGCTCAGACGGCGCTGCGGAGACGGATGGCTCTGGCTGATCCTGTCTGGTGGAAGGCTTTGGCTGCTCCTGTCTGGCGGAAGGCTCTAGCGGCTCCTGTCTGGCGGAAGGCTCTAGCGGCTCCTGTCTGGCGGAAGGCTCTGTAGGCTCATGGCAGACGGGCGGCTTTGCAGGCTCATGGCAGACGGGCGGCTTTGAAGGCTTAATACAGACGGGCAGTTCATGCGGCGCTTGGCAGACGGACAGTTCAGGCGCCGTTGGGCAGACGGCAGACTCTGGCCGGCTGAGACGCACTGTAGGCCTGGTGCGTGGTGCCGGAACTGGAGGCACCGGACTGGAGACACGCACTTCAAGCCTAGTGCGGGGAGCAGGGACAGGGCACACTGACCTCTCGAAGCGCACTATAGGCCTGGTGCGTGGTACCGGCACTGGTGGCACCGGGCTGAGTGCACGCACATCAGGACGAGTACGGGGAGAAGGAACAGTGCGTACAGGGCTCTGGAGACGCACAGGAGGCTTAGTGCGTGGTGCCGGAACTGGAGGCACTGGGCTGGAGACACGCACCATAGGGAGAGTGCGTGGAGGAGGAACAGGGCTCTGAAGACGCACTGGAAGCCTGGTGCGTGGTGTAGGCACTGGTGGTACTGGGCTGGGGCGGGGAGGTAGCGCCGGAAATACCGGACCGTGCAGGCGTACTGGCTCCCTTGAGCACCGAGCCTGCCCAACCTTACCTGGTTGAATACTCCCCGTCGCCCGACCAGTGCGGGGAGGTGGAATAACCCGCACCGGGCTATGTAGGCGAACCGGGGACACCATGCGTAAGGCTGGTGCCATGTAAGCCGGCCCGAGGAGACGCACTGGAGACCAGACGCGTTGAGCCGGCCTCATGACACCTGGCTCAATGCCCAATCTAGCCCTACCAGTGCGGGGAGGTGGAATAACCCGCACCGGGCTATGCACACGTACAGGAGACACCGTGCGCTCTACTGCGTAACACGGTGTCTGCCCGTACTCCCGCTCTCCACGGTAAGCCTGGGAAGTGGGTGCAGGTCTCCTACCTGCCCTTGGCCCAATACCTCTTAGCCTCCCCCAAGAAATTTTTGGGGTTTCTTCTCGGGCTTCCAGCCACGTCTCCTTGCTGCCTCCTCATACCACCGCTGTTGGGCTCTCGCTGCCTCCATCTCCTCACGAGCGCGGCGATATTCCCCAATGTGCGCCCAGTGTCCTTTTCCCTCTAATACTTCCTCCCAAGTCCATGAGTCCTGATCTCTTGGCCGCTGCTCGAATTTCCGCTGCTTGGTTCTGGATTGGTGGGTGGTTCTGTAACGGCTTTCCTCCTCCTCTTCATCCGAAGAGGAGGAGCAGGGATTGAACCAAAATGCAGCGTTGTGTGATGACATAATTTATTTAAACAAGACGAAAAAACAAACTATACTTGAATAATTAACAAAACAAATAAACGATGTAGACAGACCTGGACGACGAACTTACATGAAACACGAAGAACGCAATAACAGGAAAACTGACTACATAAAACGAACGAACAAACAAAACCGAAAACAGTCCCGTGTGGCGTAACATACAGACACTGACACAGGAGACAACCACCCACCAACAAACAGTGTGAAAACACCTACCTTAATATGGCTCTCAATCAGAGGAAATGAAAACCACCTGCCTCTAATTGAGAGCCATATCAGGTCACCCTTTAAACCAACATAGAAACAGAAAACATAGACTGCCCACCCAAACTCACGTCCTGACCAACTAACACATACAAAACTAACAGAAAACAGGTCAGGAACGTGACACTTCTCCTATCACCTCCTCTTACCTCCCCCTCTCTTACCCTTTCTTTCTACTGTCTTTACTCAACTCGTCCATGTACCTAAGCCCGTTAAATGTCAGCTGAACCCTATGCTGACAACATGTCCTTGTTGACTGTGTATCAGGTCTACAAACCATGTGACTGATTCATCTTCCTGGGATCTCACACTCGGTTTGGAACGCCTCGCTTGCTGCCAAGGTTTCTTCTCATATCCCCTAAAAAGGATCCTTGGGAAACAGTGTATGGAAATAGCCGCCTGTCATTATTTCTTTTTTTCCAAAGTGACTGCAGGAAATAATTGGCCTGATTACTCTATTGGTCTAGACTACTAGAGGACCAACTGACACAGCCTGTACATGCATGGGTTGAATTTGTTATTTTTTGAGCTGTTTGTCTGTGTGTGTGTGTGTGTGTGTGTGTGTGTGTAGATGTTTGCACAGATGTGTGTGGGGGTGGTAGAGGCGGGTGTGGACGGGGGTGCGCCAACCAAATCACGACTCTCTGATCTAACCGCCCCTCTCCTTCCTGTCTCTTTGGGGCTGTGATGAACATGATGACATTACTCAGCTGTGGGGTGGATGAGAGCAACATAGACACTGAAGGGCCCAGCATAGGAGCCCAGAGCCCGCAGGAGGGGTAACTGAGTTAAACCTAACCCAAACAGCGCCACTGCCAATGTGCTGTCTCTCCTCTGCCGTCACATCAGCTTACAGATAATAAATGGCCTGGTCTTTGTGCAAGACTGTGAGAGTCTGTGAGAGCTGGTGGACCTGCATGGGCCCCTGTGGCCAGAGATCACTGGCTGGCATAAACATGAGAGCCATTCGGCCCCTGGCCCCGGGCCCTTGACTCCCATCAGCTAAGGTCACTTCAATTTGTACCCGTGGAAAATGATGGGGCTTCGAAGCACTTGCTTCTAGCGTCAACTGATACATGCAAGAGGTTTGTTTTGTCATTGAAGGACCAAGTGTACAAAACTGGTTGTAACAGTTTCTGGTTTTAATGATGTCTTTTCAACCAGTTTTTCCCGCTGGGCTGATGTTTGTCATGTCTGGTTGTTTGAGGTTGAATGAGCTGAACCCAGGGAGTTGATGACGAAACAACTCAGTGGGATCCACAATTGATGGCTTAATTATTTTGTTTAGAGATGTGCCGATATGGAAATTCTGGGGGTTCTGATAACCCCTGTTTTCTTCCATAAGAGCTCCATAAGGACATCGAGAAAACAGTAAAGGCTTTCTATTTGCTACACTGGAAGAGTAACTTTTTGCTGGCATGGGCAGAGAACAAGCTACTTTGTCCTAATGTTCTTGGTCGTGAGTTGCATGTAGAAATCTTGAAATGGAAATAGAAACAAAAATATGATTTTTATGTTGCGCTGCGTAAGATTTTCATGCAGCCAAAGTGCCTACGCCCAGCTTTCATAGAAATTAATATGGGTGCCTCACACTCCGCAAAAGGTAGGTGTCCGGTCTTGCTGGCCAGTTAGCCGTTATGTCTGATCCCAAAACTGATATGGCATGGAATTTCTTATATAACTTTGATATTTATAAAAATATTGTCATGGTCCATGTCATGATCCACACATTTTCACACGCATGAGTGGCAGAATATCGGTAATTGAATACACTATCATATTTTTTTGCCATTGTAGCGAACAGAGGGAGAGTATTGTCCTAAACAGGGATGGAACCCAGGATGCTTTCATAACAGGCGAGGGTCGTTACACCATTATCAACCGATATCAATATGAAGGACAATAATAGCCTGCAATTTCAGTTAATCAAAAATCAACTGAATGAATGACGTTGGACTCAAGTTAAATAAATATTAATGTCAACGTTTTGTCCTGATCATTGTGGCCCCACTGTAGAAGTGCTCTAAATTGAAATTATATCACAAAAAATGCTTTTTTTCCCCTCACCAAAAGCTGTTTTCCTCTTTTAGCTGATTGAACATTAATGAAGCCAGTAAAAGTTAGTAAAAATTTTTTTCACTCAGGATACATTATTAAACTCTTTCATTGTCAAATGTAATTATTATTCCAACAAAACATCATTCTCAGCATTCTTGGTCTCACAGTGCAGATGTGGATACCACTGGAGAACCCTGTGAGAGCAGCTGTGTTGCAGGGGTCCCTTATAGGTCATAAGCTCGCTGGGCTAATGGAGAGAAGGGGAGGGGGAAGAGAGATGGCGAGAGTGATGGACCAGCGCCGTGTTGGAGTGCATGAATAAACAATCAGGGAGTCGTTTGGTGTTAGTATCAGAACTCAGGATATGACCCAGATGCAGACACAGGAGGCGGATAGTACGAGGCCCAGAGTTTACTATAGTACAAGGGGCAGGCAAAAGGTAAGTCAAGGCAGGCAAAGAGTCATAATCTAAATCAGAGTCAGGCAGATACAGGACGGGAGGCATGATGACGGTCAGGACAGGCAGAAAGGTCAGAACTGGTAAGACTAAGTAAAACAAAAACTAGAGCACTTGAAACAAAGGAACACGCTGTTAGGACTTGACGGACAAGACGAACCGGCAACAGACAAACAGAAAACTAAGGTATACAATGGGAGACACCTTCTGGGGGGAGGAGACAAGCACAAGACAGGTGAAATAGATCAGGGTGTGACAATACCCCCCCCCCCCCCCCCCCCTCTAGCGGAGCCACCTGGAGCCCCGGGCACATACCTGGTTGAACAGGGTGCCGGCGGCAGAACTCAGCGATGAGGGCTGGATCCAGGATATTCCTAGCGGGGACCCAGCACCTCTCCTCTGGGCTATAGCCCAGTCAACCAGGTACTGGAATCCCTTGCCCCGAGGTCAAACACTCAGGAGGCGCCTCACCGCATACGCCGGATGGCTGTCGATGAGACAGAGGAGAGGGGTGGGCCTGGAAACAGGAGACAAAGGGCTGTGAGACAGAGGTTTTAATCCTAGACACATGAAAGGTGGGATGTATACATAGGGTTGTGGGGCAACAGAAGAGGAACAGCAGAGGGGCTTAAGAATCTTAGAGATGGGAAAAGAGCTGATAAAACGGGGGAAAGTTTACAGGACTCTACCCAGAGGGGCAGATCTCAAGTGGACAGCCATACCCTTTGCCCGAGACGATAGCGGGGAGCAGTGGTCCGGTGGCGGTCCGCCTGTCGGCGATACCTGGAGGTGGTCTTGAGAAGAGTGGACTGGGTGGACTCTCTTCCAGGTAGAGCGACGGATGAACATCTGGGCCGAGGGTATGCTGACCTCTTCCTCTTCCTCTTGCTCAGGGAAGAGCGGGGGCTGATATCCCATGGAACACTCGAAAGGCGAGAGACCAGTGGCCGAGCAGGGAATGGTGTTGTGGGCGTATTCCAGTCACAGGAGTTGCTGGCTCCAGGTGGTGGGGTTGGCGGAGATGAGGCAATGAAGGCCGTTAGACTGGGGGTGAAAACCGGAAGACAGGCTGGCCGACAACCTAATGAGGGTGCAGAATGCCTTCCAGAACCGGGACGAGAACTGAGGACCACGTTCGGAGAACATGTCCCCCGGAAGTCCATGGATCTGGAAGAAATGCTGCACCATGTGCTGGGCTGTCTCCTTGACTCAGGGTAACTTGGGAAGCCGTGGTAGATTGGGGAGAACCGCCGCTGGTAGCGGGGTAACTGACAGTCTGGGGGGTTACTGTTGTTGCTTGCTGCTTAGTAGATAACCCGCGGAATTGCTCCAGCAATGCAGTGGAAGCGTGGTCATGGCATTCCGCCAAGGTCTGGGGTCTTTCCATAAGGTCTTGAAGTACTACCTCGTGTCTACCAATGGCGACTCCTTGGATGGAGACAGTGTTGCGGAACTGGTCCGAGTCTGCTGGGTCAGCCATGGCCCGTTCATACTATCAGACGTCAGGATAAGACCCAGATGCAGACACAAGAGGCGGATAGTACAAGTCTCAGAGTTTATTATAGTACAAGGGGCAGGCAAAAGGTTAATCAAGGCAGGCAAAGGGTCGTAATCCAAATCAGAGTCAGGCAGGTACAGGACAGCAGGATCAGGGTCAGGACAGGCAGAAAGGTCAGAACTGGGAAGACTAAGAAAAACTAGAGCACAGGAAACACAGGAATACGCTGGTAGGACTTGACGGGACAAGACAAACAGACGAACAGAAAACACAGGTATAAATACACAGGGGATAATGAGGGCAATAGGTGACACCTGGTGGGGGGTGGAGACAAGCACAAGACAGGTGAAACAGATCAGGGTGTGACAGTTTGAGGTGTATATGGTTTAAAGTAGTGCCAGGGAGACTGGCATTACGCCTGGGAATGCTACACTTAGCTTTAAATGGGCTTGGGGGGAGGGCAGAGAAGTCTTAGAGAAACCACCATAGAGCGATACAGTTCCTAGGCAGGCGCAACTAGCCTGGGTCCCATACGGTACATGCTGTAGACATTCTATCGTTGTCATACCATACTGTACATGTTTAGCATGGCACAATAAATTAGCACAAATAAATGAGTTGGCTAAAGCACAAACGGACTGTAGCACACAACGGTCTAAATGATACATTATAAGAGTTTAGAGATGGTTGAGGTTTGAAGAGAGGGTTGAGAACGTTTGTTAAATGGCTGTGCTGTTAAAAGATTCTAGATTACACTAAGTATTCCAGATAGAGTAGGTAATGTGGAAGCAGGTCACAGTGACAACCTAGCAAACAAATTTGGGTTCTGTGAAAGTTCCCAGAACATTCGTTAGGTTGTGGCAAATGCTCTCATAACCCAAAAACTGTCAAGTTATGTTTATAAAAACACAATTTGTCTAAAATATTCACCTGATGTTGCAAGAACGTTCCCAGAAGACATTTAGTCTGTTCTTTAATGTATCCAGAATGTTTTAATTGGTTGTGGAAACAATACGTTTCCTAAACATAAAAACTGTCCAGTTTCGTGGATAATTACACATTTCTTTTAGGGTGCAAAAAACATTCACCTGATGTTGCAAGAACAGTCCCAGAACACATTTTTTATACTCCTTAAAAATGTTGTATTTATTTGCACCAAAGAAAAAAAGTGATAGACAATAATACAGATAAAATCAAATGAAATTTAAACGGTGTGCAGGTGTGGTTGGAAGCCCAAGGGCTTATATAAAACCCACACCACAAAAAAACTATATACAGTGAATTCAGAAAGTACTCAGACCCTTTGACTTTTTCCACATTTTGATACGTTACAGCCTTATTCTAAAATGGATTAAATTAATGTTTTTTTCTCATTAATCTACATACAATAACCCATAAGTACAAAGCAAAAACAGGTTTTTAGACATTTTTGCTAATGTAAAAAAATTTAAGAAATACAGAAATACCTTATTTACATAAGTCTTCACACATTTTGCTATGAGACTCGATATTGAGATCAGGTGCATCCTATTTCCATTGATCATCTACCGGTGGTAAATTCAATTGATTATACATGATTTGGAAAGGCACACACCTGTATATATACGGTACCACAGTTGACAGTGCATGTCAGAGCAAAAACCAAGCCATGAGATCGAAAGAATTGTCCTTAGAGCTCCGAAACAGGATTGTATCGGGGCACAGATCTGGGGAATTGTACCAAAACATTTCAGCAGCATTGGAAAGATTGGAAAGAGGATGCACCTGATCATGTACAGTTGAAGTCGGAAGTTTACATACACTTAGGTTGGAGTCATTAAATCTCGTTTTTCAACCACCCCACAAATTTCTTGATAACAAACTATAGTTTTGGCATGTCGGTTAGGACATCTACCTTTTGCATGACACAAGTAATTTTCCCAACATTTGTTTACAGACAGATTATTTCAATTATAATTCACTGTATCACAATTCCAGTGGGTCAGAAGTTTATATACACTGAGTTGACTGTGCCGTTCAACAACTTGGAAAATTCCAGAAAATGATGTCATGGCTTTAGAAGCTTCTGACAGGCAAATTGACATCAATTGAGTCGATTGGAGGTGTACCTGTGGATGTTTTTCAAGGCCTACCTTCAAACTCAGTGACTCTTCGCTTGACATCATGGGAAAAAATCTAAAGAAATCATCCAAGACCTCTACAAGTCTGGTTCATCCTTGGGAGCAAACACCTGAAGGTACCACGCTTATCTGTACAAACAATAGTACGCAAGTATAAACACCATGGGACCACGCAGCTGTCATACCGCTCGGGAAGGAGACACGTTCTGTCTCCTTGAGATGAACGTACTTTGGTGCGAGAAGTGCAAATCAATCCCAGAACAACAGCAAAAGTATCTATAGCCACAAAAAAACAAATCTTATATCGACATAACCTGAAGGCCGCTCAGCAAGGAAGAAGCCACTGCTCCAAAACCGCCATAAAAAAGCCAGACTATGGTTTGCAACTGCACATGGGAACAAAGATCGTACTTTTTGGAGAAATGTCCTCTGGTCTGATGAAACAAAAATAGAACTGTTTGGCCATAATAACCATCGTTATGTTTGGAGGAAAAAGGGGGAGGCTTGCAAGCCGAAGAACACCATCCCAACCCGTGAAGCACGGGGGTGGCAGCATCATGTTGTGGGGGGCCTTTGCTGCATGAGGGACTGGTGCACTTCACAAAATAGATGGCATCATGAGGTAGGAAAATTGTGTAAATATATTGAAGCAACATCTCAAGACATCAGTCAGAAAGTTAAAGCTTGGTGGGAAATGGGTCTTCCAAATGGACAATGAACCCAAGCAAACTTACAAAGTTGTGGCAAAATGGCTTAAGGACAACAAACTCAAGGTATTGGAGTGGCCATCACAAAGCCCTGACCTCAATCCTATAGAAAATATGTGGGCAGAACTGAAAAAGTGTGTGCGAGCAAGGAGTCCTACAAACCTGACTCAGTTACACTAGCTCTGTCAGGAGGAATGGGCAAAAATTCACCCAACTTATTGTGGGAAGCTTGTGGAAGGCTACCCGAAACATTTAACCCAAGTTAAACAATTTTAAAGGCAATTGTGAACATTTTAGTGAACATTCCAAGGATATTTCATTTCAAACATTTTCTTGGAAAAAAATATTTGGTGCAAAAAAATAATTGTGGGACGTTTTATCATCCTAATGTTAGCTCAAATCCTAACTAGAACTTAATGGGAATGTTAGCTAATGTTCTGGAAATGTTCCTGGTTTGCTGGGCTGTTTGTGGTTATCAATACACATCATTGGGGAGGCAGGTAGCCTAGCGGTTAGAGCATTGGGCCAGTAACCGAAAGGTTGCTAGATCAAATGCCCGAGCTGACAAGGTAAAAATCTGTTGTTCTGCTCCTGAACAAGGCAGTTAACCCACTGTTCCTAGGCCATCATTGTAAATAAGAATTTGTTCTTAACTGACTTTCCTAGTTAAATAAAGGTTCAAAACAAATTTGGTTGTTAGGCCTTTACAGGATCTTGATTTGACCACCCTGTTGCAGGATAAATGTTCTTGCGCCACAGGAAATTAACATTTGTAGTGTATTCGAGGTTTAAAATTGTTTGTGATTTCCACTTAAAAATTTCAGACTTGATTTGCCCTTAATGGACCTTAATGCCCTTAATGGACAAAAATGTAAATTTCCAATTGCGGCAGGACTATTTTCCTGCTGTGAGAAAATTAAGATACCTGGGTTGGTGTCTCAAATCTCCATTAATTTTAGCGGAACATTCCAGTAATGTTTTCTCAAAACCAATCTAATTGACTCCAGACACGATTGCTGAAGAATGTTTAGGGAACTTTATTGGAACAATAATTTCATAACATCACACTTTAACTTTATAAGAGTATTGAGGGAATGTTCCCTGCTTCTTGTTATAGGTAGTGTAGTATGATTCGATCTTAGTCCTGTATTGACGGTTCGTCGGAGGGCAGAGCGGGATTTCTTCTAAGCTTCCGGGTTAGAGTCCTGCTCCTAGAAAGCAGTAGCTCTACCCTTTAGCTCAGTGCGAATGTTGCCGGTAATCTATGGCTTCTGGTTGGGGTATGTACGTATAGAGTTGGTTGATAGCGGTCTTAGTGCCAGCATCGGGTCTGTGGTGGTAAATAGACAGCTACGAATAATATAGATGAAAACTTGGTAGGTAGTGTGGTCTACAGCTTATCATAAGGTACTCTACCTCAGGCGAGCAATACCTCGAGACTTCTTTAATATTAGACATCACGCACCAGCTATTATTGACAAATAGACATACACCCCCACCCCTCGTCTTACCAGACGTAGCTTCTTCTCTGTTCTGCCGGTGCATGGAAAATCCCGCCAGCTCTATATTATCCATGTCGTCGTTCAGCCATGACTCGGTGAAACATAAGATATTACAGTTTTTAATATACCGTTGGTTGGATAATCGTAATCGTAGGTGATCAATTTTATTTTCCAATGATTGCATGTTAGTAAGTAGAACAGATGGCAGTGGGAGTTTACTCGCTCGCCTATGGATTCTCAGAAGGCAGCCCGACCTGCGCCCCCTTTTTCCTCTGTCTTTTCTTCACGCAAATGACATGGATTTGGGCCTGTTCCCGGGAAAGCAGTATATCCTTCTTGTCGGACTCATTAAAGGAAAAAGCTTATTCCAGTTCGTGGTGAGTATTCGCTGTTCTGATGTCCAGAAGTTATTTTCGGTCATAAGAGACGGTAGCGGCAACATTATGTACAAAATAAGTAAAAAAATAAGTGGAATCTTAGATAATGTTCTGGGAATTTTCCCAGTTTGCTTGGAATATGACTAGACTAGTTTAACGTGGCCATCAGTGCTGGAAAACTGGGCTAGCCAAATAAGGTTTAGCAGCATCGCAAAGCTATGGGACCTCCTAACAAACTCCATTGTCATTGATGCAGATGTTCTTTGCTTATTGAACCAGCAGGTGTCCCATATTTTACAGTCCATCTGATGTCTAGAGTTGAAGCCGCCACCCACAGATTATTTTTTGCTTCCTGCTGTGGCAGTTTAACATTCAGCATCTAGCCTGGCACATGTCTCCAGGGAGCTCCAGATGTCAGAGGACATCTAGTAAGGGATGAAACCCAGAGTCCATGACCACACCTAGTGCACTTCTGCTGTCATGGTCACCCTACTCTTGTCGCTTGTCTTCAGAGATAATAAAATTACTGTCAATTCCAATGTTAGGTAAATTCCAATTATTCATATCCCAATTAATTATTATCCCCAACAATTCCACAAATCTGCTACAATTTCAATACAACTTGAAATGTTTTAAAACTAATCCTGTAGTCAATTGTGTTTTCATGTGTTGCTGCCTATGCTATGTTGTTGTCTTAGATCTCTCTTTATGTAGTGTTGTGTCTCTTACTCTTGTCATAATGTGTGAAATTATGTAAATTAATTCCATTAACTTTGAAAATACTGAATTGCAATTAATTTCTAAAGATGAATTATTTGACCTTAACTTAAATTCCATACGAATTGAAAATCAACATACATTCTCCATTTCAATACAACATACATACAACATACATTCTCCATTTCATGAGTTAATTCAGGAATTTCATTAAAATTTCAAATTAAATTGGAATTAACGCCAACCCCGATGTGGGTATCATGTCTTGTTTCGTAATCTTTATACCGTTAGTCCTTTTCGAGTCCCATTTGTTTACATTGTTTACATTGTCATGTGAAAATAGCTAAGACGAAAGGCCTGTTAGACATTGCCTAATGCTTGCAATTGCATGTTATGTCTTGAACTCATGACCGTGGTTCTTTGATTTCCAGCTCTTTGCCAGACATGGGTCTGTCTACACTGCACCTCAGCCTTTCCACAAATTCCTTCTTTGATAGATTCACCCCCTTTGTGAATCCTGGCCCATTTGCAAGGTGATGTACTGTACGTGCTCTGCGGGTTGATAAATGGGTGGTGTTCCTCTTCTCTTTGGCGAGAACAAAATGTGCTCTGTAATCAATGGAAATGTAATAATGACAGAGACAGCGGGCCCTAACAGGCACATTATGCCATCCTTGATGTGTTTTCAAAGCCTCTTTATCTCCACCCAATTAATCAGGATAATCAAGATGGTTAACTGCATCAGGTGGGTGCCTCGGGAAGCACACGTCACGACGAGGGAAACTAGTCTATACACTCTCATCTGTACACAAGACTGAACCACTTACCACAAAACCGGCTGCCACAGCCATGAAGGTGACCAAACACAGATCATATTGTTTAAAACCCTGCTACAGGTTTTGTAAGAAAAACATTTGGGAGATATCAGGAATTTAATTTTGAAAATCTGTGTAAAGGTTAATATGGCTCAAAGCTGCGTAAAGCCGAGCACAGGCCTGGTAAAATGAATATGGGGGATTCAAAATTGTGAACACATTTTTTGAGGGAAAGATTGCATAACGACCAAAGTCCCTCTATGGTCTAGACTATGTTCAGGCCTTGGGGGGTTAACGGATAAAAGGTGGGGGGACTGAGAGAGGAATAAAGAGAGGGTTGTGTGTAGGGTGCACCTGTGTGCTTGTGAGTTTTATCAAGTCCTCTCTTCTCCTTAATCTGGGCCACTTTGCAAGTTTCCTATTTTCTTTCCACTATGGTAATTGTATTATCAAAAAAAATGTGCTCTGGTGCCACGTTTGTGGCATTTCTCATTGATGTGTCTTGTTTTGTTTCTAATTCAAAAACAAAATATATTTTTAATTTAGGACAAAGTGGCCTTTCTGTCACTGGTAATAAACATTCCCAGATGGTTATAAACTGAGTGTACAAAAACATTATGAACACCTGCTCTTTCCATGACATAGACTGACCAGGTGAATCCAGGTGAAAGCTATGATCCCTTATTGATGCCACCTCCACTTCCAATCCATCCACTTCAATCCATCCACCAATCCACTTCAATCCATGTAAATGAAGGGGGGAGACAGTTTAATATGGGATCGGTGTCCCTAAACTGGGATGGTTGTTGCTAATGTGCGCTAATGTGACTCGAATGACGTTGTATACAAAAGCCAACTTTTTGGGACATAGACATGTCTTATATGGGCAGAAAGCTTTAATTATTGTTAATCTAACTGTGGTACCCAATCAATAGTAGCTATTACAATGAAAAAATACCATGCTATTGTTTGAGGAGAGTACACAACAACAAGACACTTTTATCACGGCAACTGGTTTGATACATTCACCTCTGAAGATAAATAATGTACTTACATTCAGTAATCTTGCTCTGATTTGTCATCCTGAGGTTCCCAGAGATAAAATGTAGCATCATTTTGTTTGATAAACTCTATTTTTATGTTAAAATGTAGGATCTGGGGTCTACAGTTTGAACCCACTGCTGTCTTTGGCTCCACACCCACCCCGCCCAGCCATCTAGATGTGTGAAAGTTAGTGTATAAGCTAATGATTCATCATGTATGACATTCCTGGGAGTGTGTAAACCTACATTTTTTATTACCATAGCATTTGTGTATGTTCTCTATAGTTATGTATTTGAAAATGTATCAATTGACCAATTCGGCACATTTGGGCAAACACCTGCAAGACTTGATACAAAATATTGTGCAGTAATGTAATTCTTCACTGGATCAGTCTGAAGCGTTGCACACACACTGCTGCCATCTGCTGGCCAAAATCTAGATTTACACCTAAACTCCTATCTGAATGTATGGCCTTTCTCTTGCATTTCAAAGATGGAGAAAAAAACATAGAAAACGCATGTTTTTTTGTTTGTATTATCTTTTACCAGATCTAATGTGTTATATTCTCCTACATTAATTTCACATTTTCACAAACTTCAAAGTGTTTCCTTTTAAATGGTATCAAAAATATGCAAATCCTTTCTTCAGGTCCTGAGCTACAGGCAGGTAGATTTGGGTATGTCAGTTTAGGCAAGATTTTTTTTAAAGCGTCCGATCCTTAAGAGGTTTAAAGATTTTTATGCCTTGAGACAATTGAGACATGGATTGTGTACGTGTGCCATTCAGAGGGTGAATGGGCAAGAAAATATTTTAGTGCCTTTGAACAGGGTATGGTAGTAGGTGCCAGGAACACCAGTTTGTGTCAAGAACTGCAAATCTGCTGGGTCTTTCACACTCAACAGTTTCCTGTGTGTATCAAGAATGGTCCACCACACAAAGGACATCCAGCCAACCTGACACAACTGTGGGAGGAATTGGAGTCAACATGGGCCATCATTCCTGTGGAACACTTTCAACACCTTGTATTTTTATTTAACCTTTATTCAACTAGGCAAGTCAATTAAGAATACATTCTTATTTACATTGACGGCCAAACCCGGACGACGCTGGGCCAATTCTGCGCCGCCCTATGGGACTCACAATCACAGCCAGATGTTATGCAGCCTGGATTCAAACCAAGGACTGCAGTAACACCTCTTGCACTGAGATGCAGTGCCTTACACCACTGCGCCACTCCGGATTCTTAGACCACTGTGCAACTTATAGAGTCCATGCCCCAATAAATTGAAGTTGTTCTGGGGGCAAAAAGAGGAAGGGCGGGAGGTGTAACTCAATATTAGGAAGGTGTTCTTAATATTTTGGACACAGTGTACATCAAGAGTTAGAAGATGATGAATAATTTGTGATGAGTGAGTGTGTTTTTGCAGGAATAAATAGGCCTATGTTAAAAAACATGTTAAATATGTTAAGACTATGTTTAAAATATGTTTTTCTTCATTTTGAGCACCTGCCCCCTGAAAGGTCTGTGCACGGCCCTGAGTGGACTCTTTACCTGCCATAGAGGGTGATGGTACACTTCTCCACTTTTCCTCTCCCAGTGACTCTAATCATTTTGAACAGTGTGAGTGGCCCCTGGAGGAACAACTGCGTGCCAGCCAGAGCAACTGACACATCCTGACTCAGGAAGGCAAAGTCATCAGGTCGTGGCGAGGGGACACGGGGTAAAGGGCGGTGTTGTGTTGTCACAGGGGCCTCTCCACACTAACTGCTGGGGCTCCTGGAGTAGAGAGCACAGTTAGAGTAGTAGTGTCCTATCATAATATACCCAGACTGAAGGACTGCGTGCAGTGTGCAGTAAAGAGTGTACTTACTAACATAACCCAGGTCTGCACAGTCATTTACAGAGCAGTTCTACAGTCATCCGTAGCTTACAGTTTACTGTATATGTAGGGTGAAGGACCGCTTGCTTTTCAACAGTCTTGAAGGAGTTCCCAAATAAGCTGAGCACTTGTTGGCTTCTTTCCTTCACTCTGCAGTCCAACTCATCCCAAACCATCTCAATTGGGTTGAGGCCAGGTGATTGTGGAGGCCAGGTCATCTGATGCAGCACTCCATCACTCTCCTTAGTGGAGGTGTGTTTTGGGTCATTGTCCTGTTGTCCTGTTGAAAAAGAAATGATAGTCCCACTAACCGCAAACCAGATGGTATGGTATGGCGTATTGCTGCAGAATGCTACGGTAGCCGTTCTGGTTAAGTGTGCCTTGAATTCGAAATAAATAACAGACAGTGTCACCAGCAAAGCACCCCCACACCATCACATCTCCTCCTCCATGCTTCACGGTGGGAACCACACAAGCGGAGATCATCCGTTCACCAACTCTGCATCTCACAAAGACACAGCGGTTGGAACCAAGAATCTCAAATGTTGACTCATCAGACCAAAGGACATATTTCCACCGGTCTAATGTCCATTGCTCATGTTTCTTGGCCCAAGCAAGTTCTCTTCTTCTTCTTACTGGTGTCCTTTACTAGTGGTTCCTACGCAGCAATTTGACCATGAAGGCCTAATTCACTCAGTCTCCTCTGAACAGTTGATGTTGAGGTGTCTGTTACTTGAACTCTATGAAGCATTTATTTGGGCTACAATTTCTGGGGCTGATAACTTTAATGAACTTATCCTCTGTAGCAGAGGTATCTCTGGGTCTTCCTTTCCTGTGGCGGTCCTCACGAGAGACAGTTTTATCATAGTGCTGGATGGTTTTTGCGACGTTTCCGGATTGACTGACCTTCATGTCTTAAAGTAATGATGGACTGTCGTTTCTCTTTGCTTATTTGAGCTGTTCTTGCCATAATATGGAATTTGGTCTTTTACCAAACCACCCCTACCTTGTCACAACACAACTGATTGGCTCAAATGCATTAAGAAATTCCACAATTTAACTTTTGACAAGGCACACCTGTTAATTGAAATGCATTCAGGTGACTACCTCATGAAGCTGGTTGAGAGAATGCCAAGAGTGTGCAAAGCTGTCATGAAGGCAAAGGGTGGCTACTTTGAATAATTGCAAATATAAAATCTATTTGGATTTGTTTAACACTTTTTTGGTTACTACATGATTCTATGTGATACATGATTCATGTGTTATATCATAGTTTTGATGTCTTCACTTTTATTCACTTGTAGAAAATAGTAAAAATAAAAGAAAAACCCTTGAATGAGTAGGTGTCCACACTTTTGACTGGTACTGTATATATTTTTTAAATATTGTAAGAAAATATGCAAATGAGACAATATACATGTGCCTATACAGTAAATCCACTTTCTGCATACGCATCTTTCTTTCAATGCAAAACCACCACCCACCGTGGCTAAAGAGCTACATTTTTTACGTCATCCAATGTAAACCCCTTGAGTTTGCTAAATGGCATTGTCACTTAGATTTGAACTGGTGCTATGGTCAGATGACATGAAAATAGAGCTCGTTGCCCACACACACAATTGGTTGGTTTTTGCGTTGAAAGAAAGATTCATATGAAGAAAAAAAACATACCTACTGTAAAATATGGTGGTGGATCTTTGTTGTTAGTGCTCTCGAGTGGTGCAGCTGTCTAAGGCTCTGCATCTCAGTGCTAGAGGCGTCATGACAGACCCTGGTTTGATTCCAGGTTGTATCACAACCGGCCGTGATTGGGAGTCTCATACGATGGTTGGGAGTCTCATACGATTGGTCCAATGTCGTCCGGGTTAGTGTTTGGCTGTAACATTATTTTTTTTATTTTTTTCACGAAACATACGATATACTTGCAGTGAAGCCGCTCAACAACTACTCTACACCAGTCATCCAACAGACTCCCATTCAGAGCGACAGACAGAAGTATCCAGGGTCAATGCCCTGCTCAGGGGCATGTCGACAGATCTCCCACAAAGCCAAAAACCGTGACCCGGACCCTCCAAGATCCCAAAGGAAAACAGAAAAGAACCATGCAAAAAAACAAAGGACATCAAGGACAACTACAATCACAAGGGCAATGCCAACAAGTATATGTTCAGCACTACCTATTTGTGTGAAAGTGGCTTCTCTGCTATGGCCATGCTGAAAACTAAAAGCAGAAACAAACTGGACAGCGAGCGTGACCTCCGAGTTGTCCTGTCAACCATCACCCCAGACTTCAATAAACTTATCAAACTGAAGAAACATCCCCAGCTTTCCCACTGATAGGCCACACACGCGCGCACACAAACACAATAAATTAACAGGTTAATGAGTTATTGTTCACTAGGTTCATTATTGTTAATTAATTCTGACATGTATATTACATGCTATTGAACTGGTTAAAAACATGCACCTTTATTAAAACTTTACGGTTGTGAAAATATTCACATGGTAACTGATGATTAAGAATTCCTAATGATTGCTGTTTTTTTTATTTTAGAGACTGGTACGTGTTACTGTTTATTAACATTATTGGACTGGTACGTGTTACTGTTCATTAACATTATTGGACTGGTACGTGTTACTGTTTATTAACATTATTGGACTGGTACGTGTTACTGTTCATTAACATTATTGGACTGGTACGTGTTACTGTTCATTAACATTATTTGGCCTGGTACGTGTTATTGTTCATTAACATTATTGGACTGGTACGTGTTACTGTTCATTAACATGATTGGACTGGTACGTGTTACTGTTCATTAACATTATTGGACTGGTGTGTGTTACTGTTCATTAACATTATTGGACTGGTACGTGTTACTGTTCATTAACATTATTTGGCCTGGTACGTGTTACTGTTCATTAACATTATTTGGCCTGGTACGTGTTACTGTTCCTTAACATTATTGGACTGGTACGTGTTACTGTTTATTAACATTATTGGACTGGTACGTGTTACTGTTCATTAACATTATTGGACTGGTACGTGTTACTGTTCATTAACATTATTGGACTGGTACGTGTTACTGTTTATTAACATTATTGGACTGGTACGTGTTACTGTTCATTAACATTATTTGACTGGTACGTGTTACTGTTCATTAACATTATTGGACTGGTACGTGTTACTGTTTATTAACATTATTGGACTGGTACGTGTTACTGTTCATTAACATTATTGGACTGGTACGTGTTACTGTTCATTAACATTATTGGACTGGTACGTGTTACTGTTTATTAACATTATTGGACTGGTATGTGTTATTGAGACACACCCTTGTCTCGAGGAAACCATACACAACATTTTTTGGGATATATTTAGGAAGAGGTCATCATTTCACGGAGTCTGTCAAGTAAGAAACCAGATGGAAAACGTAGTAAGCAAGTTAGGTGCAAAAAACTGATTTTCCCCAAATTAATTGATAGTGTTTCATGGTGCTTGTATCTAAACTAAAGTTGATAATTTTAAGATTGAGAGAGAGAGAGCAAGACAGAGAGAGAGAGAGAGAGACAGAGAGAGAGGGGGAGATGGGACAGAGAGAGAGAGAGCGAGAGAGAGGGGGAGATGAGAGAGAGAGATATGAGAGAGACAGAAATATTGAAGGATGTTGAAAATGAGAATCGAGGCAATAAATCTCCTGCCACACTTGCGTCCTCGTAAGCACCGTGGACGAAGAGGTATATGCTGTAAATGATCTTAAAAGTATGTTCGTGTGGGACACCGTAACGCATCGTAATCTGCCCTATAGGACAAGGTGAAGAAAGATAGAGATGGAAAACTCATCTGAAAACAACATGACACGTCCCAGGATAGGAAGATGAATGCTTTAACGTACAGTAGATTAAGCTAGAAGTAGCTAAGTGTCATCAGGATGTTATTTCTTCTCACTTCGGAGAGGAAGAGCCAAAGCCCGGGGCTTTCAAGGCAGTGCGGCAGGGGTGAGATTTTAAACTGATTTGCCTTCAACGAGACAGATGAGTTAACCACACAGGTTGGTGAGGCAATAAAACCAGAGCCCTTGAAATGAAATCAAACAGCAAAGTAATTACATGCAAACAATTGGACAGTCTTTTCTGGCACCATTGTCATCTGACACCGGGTTGCAAGGATCTTGCATGCAACTGGTCCGCCGCACGTGGAAATATATTTCCCTTGACAACCATGTTAAAGTACACGTGTGGGGGACGGGATGTGTGTAGGATTGAGGTTGGCTGCACTTTTGATACATCGGTTAAAAGCTCGATTTTTCAGCCTGAATGATATTTCACCGCAAATGTGCCAGGGTGCATGGCAGATCACTCGTTCAGTGGATTAATCAGCATGGTCAGCTCAGCTGGTGTACCCATGGAATGAGTCATTTCTTCAGAACTGCTGTGAAGTGTTGAAAAACCCTTTATTCTATCATTCCAAGTGGTTTTAAGTGGCTCTATCAGTAAGTGCAATATCACCGAAACCTGTTTTCTCATCTCATATCAACCCGTTTAAAAAATAATGTAAGTTTTAAAAGTATTGCGTTAATCGTAAAATCATATTTCATTATTGCTTGGACTTGTGAAGTTGGGCTTTCTGCTTAAATTGGGTGTCTCTATTTTTTTAGACAGTCTTTGTTCTTTCTTTCCCTTGATCAATCATGTCAAAGCCTGTTCAGTTTGCCAGGTAACACCCTAGCATACTGAATACATTTTGTTTCCATTATGCAGTATCTGTGTACTGTAATTAATGATACAAACCTTGTACAATACACCTAGCAGAAAAAAATTCTAAAATAATACCCTTAACTGATCTTCCTTCAAT
The DNA here is from genome assembly GCF_045679555.1 of Salvelinus alpinus. NCBI lineage: Eukaryota > Metazoa > Chordata > Actinopteri > Salmoniformes > Salmonidae > Salvelinus > Salvelinus alpinus. The sequence continues at coordinate 44,899,376 of NC_092093.1, forward strand.
AAGAGAGAGCATTCATATTGACAGCAAGTGCATCTCATCCAAAACAATGTAAGGGGCTAATTAGGAGCAACTGTCCTTAGTGGTCTATACTTGCCAAACCCGAGAGAGACCGACTCGTTATGAATAATTGAAGGCCTTTCTCCCCCACACAACATCAACACTGAACCATTCTCGCCACCACTACTGCTGCCCATTCATAACTCCCTTGCATTCTGCCAATGTCCATTGTGGAGCCCCTCAAAATGAAGAATATTAAATTGTGTTGAATTTCAGAACTGTGGCACTCTCGACCTTCATCCCCAGTTCAATTGACGAAGTAACTCAACTAAGTAACTCGACCAACTGACTAACTCAAAAGACTAACGACTATAGAAGAAACTCAACTGACGCGACTGACTAACTCAAAAGACTAACGACTATAGAAGAAACTCAACTGACGCGACTGACTGACTAACTAACTCAACTAACTCGCTCACTCACTAAACAAAGTAACTCAACAAACTCAATTGAACAACTCAACTGACTTCATTTTGTCTGTTCCACCCCACTGACTCTCTACTGCTGTCTCTCTCTGTCTTAGGGTACGGCCATGCGGCCCCCAGCACGGATGGAGGCAAGGTGTTCTGCATGCTCTACGCCCTGCTGGGCATCCCTCTCACCCTGGTCATGTTCCAGAGCCTGGGCGAGCGCATCAACACCCTGGTGCGCTACCTGCTGCACCGCCTGAAGAAGTGCCTTGGCATGCGGCGCACTGAGGTCTCCATGGTCAACATGGTGGCCATTGGCTTCATCTCCTGCATGAGCACGCTGTGCATTGGAGCACTCTCCTTCTCTTACTTCGAGGGATGGAGCTTCTTCCACGCCTACTACTACTGCTTCATCACTCTCACCACTATCGGCTTCGGGGACTATGTGGCACTGCAGAAGGATCACGCTCTACAGACCAACCCCAAGTACGTGGCCTTCTGCTTCATCTACATTCTCACTGGCCTGACCGTGATCGGAGCCTTCCTCAACCTGGTCGTGCTGCGCTTCATGACCATGAACGCGGAGGACGAGAAGCGGGACGCCGAGCAGCGCGCCCTCCTCTCCCGAAACGGCCAGGCGGGAGGGCACAACCACATGCGCTGCGCCCCCGACTTGCCCTCCTCCTCCTCAGCTGCCTCAGGGTGTGGTGGAGGATCAGGGAACAGTGGTGTGGGGGGAGCAGGGCGGGGGCTGCGGAACGTGTACGCGGAGGTGCTCCACTTCCAGTCCATGTGCTCCTGCCTGTGGTACAAGAGCAGGGAGAAGCTGCAGTACTCTATCCCCATGATCATCCCCCGGGACCTGTCCACCTCGGACACATACATGGAGCAGGGGGAGGCCTTTTCCTCCGACCCCCTCCACCCGCTTCACTCCAATGGCTGCGTCTGCGGCATGCACCATCCCCACTCCGCCATCAGCTCTGTGTCCACGGGCCTGCACAGTCTCACCCCATACAGACTAGGACACAGCAAGCGGCGAAGCTCCATATAGAGGCCTGGGTTAGGGTTAGGGTTAGGGTTAGGGTTAGGGTTAGCAAGAATAGACCGGAGTTTTGACCCTTGAACTATATCTGCTATATTTTCAGCATCCTTTCACATTTTGCCGTATTTAAGGTTGAAGTTCTTGATCTTCAATATTGGGAGATTGTTTGAATGATAAGAGGACATTGCACTATGAGAGACATACTTTTACGTGAAAGCGAGGATTATTAATTTTAAGAAACTGTGCATCATAAGCTACACTTGATTTTATGTTTGGTGAAGTGATACTATTATTTTTCACAAATAATATTATCACTTCAATATATCACAAGAGATATATAGAAGTGTTACTCTCAGTAATCATCAATAAAAACTCCCAGTAGTCATCAATAAAATAAATGTAAATATATTTCTCATGTGGATACAGTTTTTAACCAATGTACTTACTAGGGAAGAAGGTATATTTTCAGTTAAAGTATTCTAAAAACTCAGTCGACTCTTTTGATCTGCTTTAGTTACTTACTGTATCTTTCTCTCAATTCTCAAGACCTATCATACTTTGTAAAAAGTATTGTAATTTTCTTTCTAATGACTTTTTTTACATCCATATAATTGATTTACTGTATGTTTGTTATTAAGTTGTTTTATGTTTTCATGATAGGGTTTTACTGAGAGCATTTGGGCTCACTGTGTATACTGTAGTAGACAGTCTAATTTACTGCTGCACTTTATAACATTATTGTGTGCTTTAAGGCACTGGAATTTATGTTTACTCACCTGATTTTTTGGTACCTAAATAATTTATTCTTATAGGTGTAATGCTCTTAAATGTTGTCTAAGGGAGATTTATAATGCCCTATGAAAGTGACACACATTTTTACTTCTGGGATCCTTGTTTTGTAGGCTTAGAATTTGCTTCAAATTTGCATCGTCAAATTCATTTTAAAATGTATATGTATTTTCATATGAATTGACTTACCATATGGCGGTTTGTGTGTATCATCCAAGAAGAAGCACAAATCCAAAAAGTTACAGCTGTTTCAGTGGAACTAGACAGGGTATTGGTTCGGATGTCTTTTGTCTTTGGTTCAGTTGATTGAAATAGATTTCTAAATGCCTTTTTAGCATCCACAAAAATATGTCTACATCTGGCTGTCATAACAACCAAAATCTGAAGAAAAAAAACAAGTCTGTACTTGGTTTTAATCTGCTTATTTTCCATCTCCTCAACCAGAAAACCAATTTATAACCAGAAACCTACATCATTATGATGTCACATGGCACATTTTGTCGACTGGGAATGCACATCCTCAAGCAGATAGAGCGTCTTTGGTGAGGCTCATATGGATCACAAGTTAATGATTTACTGAATAATCTTTATGTTATGGAGAAATTAGATTTGTTTGAAACATCATGAGATGGTACTTTAAATGTTTAACAGATTTTAAAAACATTTCATGGAGTTCATTGAAACTCTTTTTGATTCAATCACTTCAGATTGATTTGAAGATTACCATTTCTTTGAGTTGGAATTATTAATCACATTTTCTTAATAAAGTATAGAAATTGGAAATTGAATACCAACATTTCTTTTTTTCATTTTTATATATTCTGATTGGGTGGTAATGGTAACCAAAGTGAAAGTTAAAATCTCAGTTCATCACAGCATTTTTCAACAGCTTGGTGAAACAAAACAGCGTGATTGTTGAGAAAAAAGAAGAAACCCGCACACTGCTCTTGCTAGTGTGGCCTCAAGGCCAATACGTAGGGCTTGGTGGGAAGCGGTGATACTAGCAGAAGCAGTGTGTGGGTTTCTTCTTTTTTCTCATCTTATTCAACTGTTTCCATGAACCTGCAACAAAGATAGCTCAGATTTGCGATTACCTTTTGAATTTTGAATTACAGTATGTAATTGTTGCCTGGTGGGGCATCAGTATGTATTTTAAATAGTTCAATAAAATAAAATAATAATAAAATCAAAATGCGCTTAATGATGTGATGCACATGTGGCTAAATTATGTTATGTGGTGTAGTATTTTCAAGGATTTCATTTATTTCTGAACAGACAGGAGTAATTATGTCATTTGATAAATTGATTTAAATTTATCAGGAGCACTTCCAACAACCCCTTCCTGCGGCTAATGATGAACACTTCTTATTATTCAATGGATTGTGGTGAGTAACCCCATATGATGTTATTGAGTAGGTAGGCCTACTGTTGCAATAATATTGAAAATAATCTATCAGCAAATAGCCTACAATTACAAGAGAATAATTTCAGTAAGTCAATGAACAAGTGTTTCTACCTAATCACTTATTTTGCATGTTTAGCAAAGTGGTTTTAGTACCTATAGAAAGTCTACGCCCCCCTTGGATTTCTTCAAATTGTATTGTGTTACAAAGTGCGATTAAAATTTTATTATATATTTTCTGTCAACGTACAAGACAAAATACGCTAATGTCAAAGTGGAAGATTTTTTTGGGGGGGATTAATGAAAAATAAAACACTAATACTGTATACCTTGATTATATATAATTATTCTCCCCCTGAGTCAATATATGTTATAAACACCTTACAGCTGAGCTGTAAATCTCATTAGAGCTTTGTACAACTGTACTGTGCAATATTCACCCATTATTCTTTTCAAAATTCTTTAAGCTCTGTCAAGGTATTGGAGATCATGGCTAGCCAGCAATTTTCAAGTCTTGCCATAGATTTTCAAGCAGTTTAATTAAAAACTGTAACTTCGTCACTGTCTTCTTGGTAAGCAACTCCAGTGTAGATTTGGATTTGTGTTGTAGGTTATGGTCCTACTGAAAGGTGAATTCCTCTCCCGGTGTCTGGTGTAAAGCAGACTGAAGCAGGTTTTACTCTAGGATTTAGCCTGTGCTTAGCTACATCCCATTTCTTTTCACCCTGAAAAACTCCCCAGTCTTTGCCAATGTCAAGAATACCCATACAAGGATGCAGCCACCACCATGCTTGAAAATAAGGAGGCAGTTACTCATTGAAGTGTTGTGTTGGATTTGCCCCAAACATAAGGCTTTGCATTTAGGCCCAAAAGTGTATTCCTTTGCAGTATTGTTTGCAATATTAGTTGAGTGATTTATTGGATACATATGCATCTGTATATCTTTATTCATCTTTTCACTGTAATTTAGATCATTATTTTAGAGTCACTACAATGTTGTTGATCCATCTTTAGTTTTCGTCCGTCAGAGCCATTGAACTCTGTAAGTGTTTAAAAATCACCAATGGCCTCAAGGTGAAATCCCTGACCAGTGTCCTTCCTGTCCTGTAGATCAATGACATAAAACTAGAACTGAATCTTAACTCAAGAAAACGTGAAAACTTTCAAGGGGGTGTAGACTTTCTATAGGCACTGCCTTGTTATAGAAACAACGTAGGCCTTATGACCTGTTTAACCATTGTAGCACAGTTCTATGTCCATAAGGCTAATAAGAAAACATGTCAAATGACTTGAATATCCTATGGGAAAAGTGTCAAAATGTGTATTCGCAGGAAAAATGACTGAAAGAGCAGAAAAGTATTAGAAAGTTCAGGAAAACATCAGGGAAGCTCATCTGGTAGGCTATATAGGCCTAGTGTGTGTGTGTTTTAGAGTAGATCTGCACTGCTTTAAATTCCTAGACTAATGACCATGTGCACTCACCATAACTTAGTTAACATTGCCAACCTAATTGTAACATTTCCAAATGGAGATTCAGTGAAAACAAAAATCTTACATTGATTGATTTATCAAGATGAGTTCCCATGCTTGTCTCAAAGCGGCGCAATGGCGCTGTCCCAATCAAAACGGTGCTGAAATGAGCATCTGACCACACACGGCAATTGCTTTACATTTATTACAATGGTTGGATGACTTTGGGAGTGTACGTAACCACAGCTCTACGAACTAAGCGGTGCATTCAGTTGATTATACATTTTTTGAACCATAGAAGATTCGGGCCTGACCCAAAATCATTCGGGGCAAAGCCCCAAAAGCCCAATCCTTCTATTACATTCGCAATTGCACTGCTCCTTCCCTATCCTGCCAGGAAACCCCCGGTCAAAAAAGTAGATAACAACACCTCCGCCACGCCGATCCTCAACACGGGGGCCCCACAGGGGTGCGTGCTCAGCCCCTACCTGTACTCCCTGTTCATCCATGACTGGATATGGTTGTAACACTTTACACCTTTTTGTCAATTTCTCAGAGATTGTTTGAGCTACAACATTCAACATTTGATACACACAACTTACATATGTGTGTTACAAATTGGTATTGGTGTTATCTCTATAAGTCAAACACCCAAGGTGTGATTTTGTCTCAAATACAAAGAGTGAAATGTTACAATCTACCCCACCTCCCGGGTCAGTTGTAACACTGCTTGGGGTGAAATGTTTTTTAAAATGCAAAAATCATAACCTGCTAACTTAGCAATTAAGGTCTTTATTGATAATTTGAACAAATATCAGAAGACCATTGTCATTTTTAACACATTGTGGCACTATTCTTAACCAAGAAACTACTTGACTCACAAACCTTATGAAACCATTTTTCAGTTGAAGTCTAATGAAACAAAAATGTTGTTATGCAAACAACTGAACGACACCAATCATTGTTATATTGTGTTTGTTTTCACACTTGACTTTGTAAGTCATACAACAACTAAAACAATAATTGTGTGCGTTGCGTGCATGTCAACGTACACATAGGAAGCTTTTTCAGTCAGATTCACAGTTGTGAAACATGTACACATGCATACTCCATTGTGGGCCTACAACTTTGTATGCTTCAAATCACATCTCACTTGGCAGCTATTACATTGCTCCACATGACCTGGATCCTTTGTTTGGATTTCCCGAGGCAGCCTGACCATCCCGTGTGCTCCACCAAAAGAACGACACCAGAAGAGAGGGAGGAGAGCTGTGGTTCTAGTCAGTTTCAGGCGGGCGGCGAGCAAACCATCCACCGCTTCCGAGTATATTACTCACTAATGTTTGGGCCCTGGACAATAACGTAGATGAGCTCAGTGCGAGGATCTCCTTTCAGAGAGACATAAGGGATTGCAACATACTCTGTTACACCCTAGACCCACTACAATTTGCATACCGCCCCAACAGATCCAGGGACTACGCAATCGCAATTGCACTGCTCCTTCCCTATCCTGCCAGGAAACCCCAGGTCAAAAAAGTAGATAACAACACCTCCGCCACGCCGATCCTCAACACGGGGCCCCCACAGGGGTGCGTGCTCAGCCCCTTCCTGTACTCCCTGTTCATCCATGACTGCGTGGCTACGCACTCCAAAGCAATCATCAAGTTTGCTGACAACACCAAAGTGGTAGGCCTGATCACCAAAAATGTTGAGACAGCCTACAGGGAGGAAGTGAGAGCCCTGGTGGAGTGGTGCCAGGAAAATTACCTCTCCATTAATGTCAACAAAATGAAGGAGCTGATCATGGACTACAGGATACAGCAGAGAGAGCACGCTCCAAATTGACGGGGCCGCAGTGGAGAGGGTCAAAAGATTAAAGTTCCTTGATGTTTACATCCTTGAGGGCCTGAAATGGTCCCTCCACACCAACACCGTAGTGAAGAAGTCGCAACAGGCTCTATTCAACCTCAAAGGTTGAAGAACTACTACAGATGCACCTTCGAGGGCATTCTGTCGGGATGTATCAACGCCTGGTACGACAACTGCACCCTCCTTAACCACAGTGCTCTACAGAGGATGGTGCGGTCAGCCCAACCCATCACCGGGGGATTAAAGACTGCTGCTCTATGTACAGTACCAGTCAAAAGTTTGGACACACCTACTCATTCAAGGGTTTTCCTTCATTTTTTCTATTTTCTTCATTGTAGAATAATAGGGAAGACGTTAAAACTATGACATTTTATTTCACCTTTATTTAGCCAGGTAGGCTAGTTGAGAACAAGTTCTCATTTGCAACTGCGACCTGGCCAAGATAAAGCATAGCAATTCGACACATACAAAAACACAGAGTAACACATAGAATAAACAAAACATACAGTAAATAATACAGTAGAAAAAAGAAAGCAAAAAAAGTCTATATACAGTGAGTGCAAATGAGGTAAGATAAGGGAGATAAGGCAATAAATAGGCCATGGTGGCAATGTAATTACAATATAGCAATTAAACACTGGAATGGTCGATGTGCAGAAGATGAATGTGCAAGTAGAGATACTGGGGTGCAAAGGAGCAAGATAAATAAATAAATACAGTATGGGGATGAGGTAGATAGACGGGCTGTTTACAGATGGGCTATGTACAGGTGCAGTGATCTGTGAGCTGCTCTGCTCGGAGATATGAGTCTCCAGCTTCAGTGATTTTTGCAGTTCGTTCCAGTCATTGGCAGCAGAAAACTCGAAGGATAGGCGACCAAAGGAGGAATTGGCTTTGGGGGTGACCAGTGAGATATACCTGCTGGGGTGCGTGCTATGAGTGGGTGCTGCTATGGTGACCAGTGAGCTGAGATAAGGCAGGGCTTTACCTAGCAGAGACATGTAGATAACCTGTAGCCAGTGGGTTTGGCGACGAGTATGAAGCGAGTGCCAAACAACGAGAGCGTACAGGTCGCAGTGGTGGGTAGTGTATGGGGCTTTGGTGACAAAACGGATGGCACTGTGATAGACTGCATCCAATTTGTTGAGTAGAGTGTTGGAGGCTATTTTATAGATGACATCGCCGAAGTCGAGGATCGGTAGGATGGTCAGTTTTACGAGGGTATGTTTGGCAGCATGAGTGAAGGATGCTTTGTTGCGATATAGGAAGCCGATTCTAGATTTAATTTTGGATTGGAGATGCTTAATGTGAGTCTGGAAGGAGAGTTTACAGTCTAACCAGACACCTAGGTATTTGTAGTTGTCCACGTATTCTAAGTCAGAGCCATCCAGAGTAGTGATGCTGGACGGGCGGGCAGGTGCGGGCAGTGATTGATTGAATAGCATGCATATAGTTTTGCTTGCATTTAAGAGCAGTTGGAGGCCACGGAATGACAGATGGACGGCATTGAAGGTATTTTTGAAGGTTAGTTAACACAGTGTCCAAAGAGGGGCCAGAAGTATATAGAATGGTGTCGTCTGCGTAGAGGTGGATCAGAGAATCACCAGCAGCAAGAGCGACATCATTGATGTATACAGAGAAGAGAGTCTGCCCGAGAAATGAACCCTGTGGCACCCCCATAGAGACTGCCAGAGGTCCGGACAACAGGCCCTCCAATTTGACACACTGAACTCTATCAGAGAAGTAGTTGGTAAACCAGATGAGGCAATCATTTGAGAAACCAAGGCTGTCGAGTCTGCCAAAAAGAAAGCCTTGGCCAGGTCGATGAATACGGCTGCACAGTAATGTCTCATATCGATGGCGGTCATGATGTCGTTTAGGACCTTGAGCGTGGCTGAGGTGCACCCATGACCAGCTCTGAAACCAGATTGCATAGCAGAGAAGGTACGGTGGGATTCGAAATGGTCGGTAATCTGTTGTTAACTTGGCTTTCGAAGACCTTAGAAAGACAGGGTAGGATAGATAAAGTCTGATTTGCACTTTTCGCACCAAAGTACGTTAATCTCTAGGAGACAGAACGTCTCGTTCAACACATATGGAGTCATGTAGTAACCAAAAAAGTGTTAAACAAATCAAATATATTTTATATTTGAGATTCTTCAATGTAGCCACCCGTTGTCTTGATGACAGCTTTGCACACTCTTGGCATTCTCTCAACCAGCTTCATGAGGTAGTCACCTGGAATGCATTTCAATTAACAATATCCAATTATCTCTGGCCTTGGTGCACACCATGCACTGCTCTACTTTTGAAGTTCCAATGAATAGCAAAGCCTCCCGTTACCGCATTGGTATTGTCAATCTCAGTAAGCATGGCTGTCTTTTTGCATGACCAGGTAAAAAAGTTATGAAAACTGGCAATGATACAAAAAAAATACTTTGCGTCTTGAGAATTGCTTGTCCCCTGTGCTAAAACTAAGTTTAGTTTGTGGGAATAACAATGAATGAGCAGGGCCTATTGACAGTAGGTTTTCACAAGTGCCTGAACCCCACCTAGCTGCCCATTCATGCAGCTTGCTTCGTCGTAAGGCTGGCAGATGAGTTTTGCTGCTGGATTGTATTTCCGATAGTTTCCATTACAACAGGTGAAGCTGGTTGAGAGAATGCCTAGAGTGTGCAAAGCTGTCATCAAGGCAAAGGGGGGCTACTTTGAAGAATCTATTTTGATTTGTTTAACAATTTTTTGGTTACTACATGATTCCATGTGTGTTATTTCATAGTTTGATGTCTTCACTATTATTCTACAATATAGAAAATAGTCAAACAAAGAAAAACCCTTGAATGAGTAGTAATGTCCAAACTTTTGACTGTTACTGTATTTCCACCGAATATTTCTTCATGCAGTTCATGCTTTACAATTGTTTATGCACTATTTATCAAGTCTTGGTGCTTATGTTTGCGTACTTTGCGGGTTGACATGCATCTGATGTGTATGCTAAATTGGACGCCAGGCAACTTTGTCAACTTTTATAGGCTGAAAGGCCAGGAGGTTCTAGTGTTAAAAGCTTGCCAGTCTGGGCCTAAGCCGGTGTTCCTGGCCTTGACCAAAGCCTTGTCTCTTTTATGAATAAGAATTACTTCTGATAATTCTGGAGTGTACCAGGCATTCAATCTACTTTCAACCCTTAATTTTTTGAAGGGAACATGATTATGTAAGATACTATTGAAGACATCTGCAAAGAGGCTCAAAGCTTAATCAGGTTCAGGTATAGCTGAAATACAATCAAGGACACTAAAATAAAGATAATGTCAAAAAGTCTGTTCACGGAAGTTTTTAAAGTTCCTCTTTGTGATGATACGAGGCTTAGATTTTTGTATTCTCACGTCTCTAACACAAACAATTGGGCAATGGTTACTAATGTGAAGACACCAACAGAAAGATATTATACTGCTGTTGTAAGGGGTGCGTACTGGCGGCAGAGAAGTCAGGCGCAGGAGAGCAAAAACTGTGTTACAACGGCGCAGTTTAATAATAAAATTCACCGTAAACAAAACAATCAAAATACAATGGGTACAAAACTCGTAGCACACCAGACATAACGTGCACCAGCACTTACAATAAAGACAAGACAGACAAGACAAATGGAAAATTAAAGTTGGATCTGCGATGGCTAGGAGACCGGTGACGTCGACCGCCGAACGCCGCCCGAACAAGGAGAGGGACCAACTTCGGCGGAAGTTGTGACAGTCCCCCCCTTGACGCGCGGCTCCAGCAGCACGCCGACACCGGCCTCGGGGACAACCCTGACGAAGATGGTGGAACTCCTGCATCATTGAAGGGTCCAACACGTCCTCGACCAAAACCCAGCACCTCTCCTTCAGACCGTACCTCTTCCACTCCACGAGATACTGAAGGCCCCTCGCCCGACGCCTCGAATCCAGTATGGAGCGAACGGAGTACGCCAGGACCCCCTCGATGTCCAGAGGGGGCGGAGGAACCTCCAGCACCTCAGACTCCTGGAGCGGGCCAGCCACCACCGGCCTGAGGAGAGACACATGGAACGAGGGGTTAATACGGTAAATCGGGGGAAGCTGTAACCTATAACAAACCTCGTTCACTCTCCTCAGGACTTTAAATGGCCCCACAAACCACGGACCCAGCTTCCAGCAGGGCAGGCGGAGGGGAAGATTTCGGGTCGAGAGCCAGACCCGGTCCCCTGGTGCGAAAACCGGAGCCTCACTGCGGTGACGGTCTGCGTTCTCTTTTTGGCGCAGCACGGCCCGCTGAAGGTGAACACGGGCAGCTTCCCATGTATCCTCCGCGCGCCTGAACCAGTCGTCCACCGCAGGAGCCTCGGTCTGACTCTGATGCCACGGCGCCAGAGCCAGCTGGTACCCCAGTACGCACTGGAAGGGAGAGAGGTTAGTGGAGGAGTGGCGAAGCGAGTTCTGGGCCATCTCGGCCCAGAGCACGATAGGACTGCAGAAACCTGCCCACATCCTGGTTTACTCTCTCCACCTGCCCATTACTCTCGGGGTGAAATCCTGAAGTAAGGCTGATCGAGACCCCCAGATGTTCCATGAACGCCTTCCAGACCCTAGACGTGAACTGGGGACCTCGATCAGACACAATATCCTCAGGCACCCCGTAGTGCTGGAAGACGTGCGTAAACAAGGCCTCCGCCGTCTGTAGGGCCGTAGGGAGACCGGGCAGAGGGAGGAGACGACAGGACTTTAGAAAATTATCCACAACGACCAGGATCGCGGTATTACCCTGTGAGGGGGGAAGATCGGTAAGAAAATCAACCGACAGTTGCGACCAAGGTTGTTGTGGACCGGGGAAGGGGTGTAGCTTCCCTCTGGGCATTGCCTAGGAGCCTTACACTGGGCGCACACCGAGCAGGAGGAAACATAAACCCTCACGTCCTTAGCCAAGGTAGGTCACCAGTACCTCCCGCTCAAACAGCGCACTGTCCAACCGATCCCAGGATGACCAGAGGAGGGTGACGTGTGGGCCCAATAGATCAACCGGTCACGAACAGCAAACGGGACGTACAGACGCCCAGCGGGACACTGGACGGGAGCGGGCTCTGCACGTAACGCCTGCTCAATGTCCGTGTCCATCTCCCACACTACCGGCGCCACCAGGCAGGAGGCGGGGAGTATATGAGTGGGATCCATGGGCCGCTCCTCTGTGTCATAAGCCGGGACAATGCGTCTGCCTTCACGTTCTGGGAGCCTGGTCTATAGGAAAGGGTGAACACAAAACGGGTGAAAAACATGGCCCACCTTGCCCGGCGAGGGTTCAGTCTCCTCGCCCGAACAAGAAGAGGTGTATTCGTTAAAATTAGAATAATCATTGTTGACTGATGGATCTCTAGGGTTGGGCCATGTAGGTTTAGTCACCAGCTGGGTTAGGTTTAGATCATTACACATGTTTTTTAGATTGCCTGAAGCCTGCATTTCCCAATCATAATTTAGGTCACCCAGAATAATAACTTCTGATTTAGTAAAAGAAGACAACAAAATATTTAACTCCTCGAGTGCACAAAGATTACCCGAGGGAGGACAGTAGACCCCTATAACTGTTATGGATAAAGCATTTCCCCAGACAAAGGATTAAATATAATAGCACAACTTTTTGGGCAAGGGAAATGGATTTTAGTAAAGAGACAGAAAGAGTGTAGGCTGTTATAGCAGCAAAGGGGGGACCAACTGCATGCTAATGCCCATGATTTTGAAATGAGATGTTCGACGAGCAGGTGTCCACATATTTTTGGTAATGTAGTGTACTGGATACAGCCCGTAGCCATGGTATATTGGTCATATACCACAAACCCCAGAGATGTCTGATGTTACTAAAAACTGGTAACCAACCTAATTAGATTATTATTATTTTTTATGGCATACCAGTGGTACAGTTGAAGTCAGAAGTTTACATACACTAAGGTTGGAGTCATTAAACCTCATTTTTCATCCACTCCACAAATGTCTTGTCATCAAACTATAGTTTTGGCAAGTCGGTCATCTACTTTGTGCATGACACAAGTAATTTTTCCAACAATTGTTTACAGACAAATCATTTCACTTATAACTCATTGTATCATAATTCCAGTGGGTCAGAAGTTTATATACACTAAGTTGACTGTGCCTTTAAAGAGCTTGGAAAATTCCAGAAAATTATGTCATGGCTTTAGAAGCTTCTGATAGGCTAATTGACAACATTTGAGTCAATTGGAGGTGTACCTGTGGATGTATTTCAAGGCCTACCTTCAAACCCAGTGCCTCTTTGCTTGACATCATGGGAAAATCTAAAGAAATAAGCCAAGACCTCAGAAAAAAATGGTAGACCTCCACAAGTCTGGTTCATCCTTGAGAGCATTTTCCAAACGCCTGAAGGTACCACGTTCATCTGTACAAACAATAGTGCACAAGTATAAACACCATGGGACCACGCAGCCGTCATACCGCCCAGGAACGAGACACGTTCTGTCTCCTAGAGATGAACGTACTTTGGTGCGAAAAGTGCAAATCAATCCCAGAACAACAGCAAAGGACCTTGTGAAGATGCTGGAGGAAACAGGTACCAAAGTATCTATATCCACAGTAAAATTAGTCCTATATCGACATAACCCGAAAGGCCGCTCAGCAAGGAAAGCCACTATTCCAAAACCGCGAAAAAAGAGGAGAAATGTCCTCTGGTCTGATGAAACAAAAATGGAACTGTTTGGCCATAATGACCATCGTTATGTTTGGAGGAAAAAGGGGGAAGCTTGCAAGCCGAAGAACACCATCCCAACCTTGAAGCACGGGGGTGGCAGCATCATGTTGTGGGGGCGCTTTGCTGCAGGAGGGACTGGTGCACTTCACAAAATAGATGGCATCATGAGGTAGGAAAAGTATGTGGATATATTGAAGCAACATCTCAAAAAATCAGTCAGGAAGATAAAGCTTGGTCGCAAAATGGGTCTTCCAAATGGACAATGATCCCAAGCATACTTACAAAGTTGTGGCAAAATGGCTTAAGGACAACAAAATCAAGGTATTGGAGTGGCCATCACAAAGCCCTGACCTCAATCCTAAAGAAAATTTGTGGGCAGAACTGAAAAAGCGTGTGCGAGCAAGGAGGCCTACAAACCTGATTCAGTTACATCAGCTCTGTCAGGAGGAATAGGCCAAAATTCACCCAATTTATTGTGGGAAGCTGGTAGAAAGCTACCCAAAACTTTTGACCTATGTTAAACAATTTAAAGGCAATGCTACCAAATTCTAATTGAGTGTATGTAAACTTCTGACCCACTGGGAATGTGATGAAAGAAATAAAAGCTGAAATAAATCATTCTCTCTACTAGTATTCTTACATTTCACATTCTTAAAATAAAGTGGTGATCCTAACTGACCTAAGACATTTCATTTTTACTAGGATTAAATGTCAGGAATTGTGATAAACTGAGTTTAAATGTATTTGGCTAAGGTGTATGTAAACTTCCGACTTCAACTGTACATAGGGCAGCAGCCTCTAAGGTGTGAGGTGGCTTAACCGGGTGGAAGCCGGCTAGTGATGGCTATTTAACAGTCTGATGGCCTTAAGATAGATGCTTTTTTTCAGTCTCTGTTCCAGCTTTGATGTACCTGTACTGACCTCACCTTCTAGATGATAGCAGGTTGATGTCTGTGATGATCTTTTTGGCCTTCCTGTGACATCGGGTGCTGTAGGTGTCCTGGAGGGCAGTTAGTTTGTCCACAGTGATACGTTGGACCCTCCATCCTCTGGAGAGCCCTGCAGTTGTGGGTGGTGCAGTTGCCGTTCCAGGTGGTGATACAGCCCGACAGTATGATCTCATTTGTGCATCTGTAAAAGTTTTAGGGTTTTAGGGGACAAGCCAAATATCTTCAGCCTCCTGTCTGTGTATGTGGACCATTTCAGATCGTCAGTCATGTGTACGCTGAGGAACTTGAAGCTTTCCACCTACTCCACTGCGGTCCCGTCATTTTGGATAGGGGTTGCTCCCTCTGCTGTTTCCTAAAGTCCACGGTCAGCTCCTTTGTTTTGTTGACGTTGAGTAAGAGGGTATTTTCCTGGCACCACTCTCCCTGGGCCCTTACCTCCTTCCTGTAGGAGGAGTCATTGTTGGTAATCAGGCCTACTACTGTTGTGTTGTCTGCAAACTTGATGATTGAGTTGGATGTGTGCATGGCCACGTTTGTCATGGGTGAACAGGGAGTGCAGGAGGGGAATGACCACACACTGTTGTGGGCCCCTGTGTTGAGGATCAGCGAAGTGGAGGTGTTGTTTCCTACCTACACCACCTGGGGGCGGCCCATCAGCAAGTCCAGGACCCAGTTGCACAGAGCGGGGTTCAGACCCAGGGCCCCGAGCTTAATGATGAGCTTGGAGGGTACTATGGTGTTGAATGCTGAGCTATAGTCAATGAACAGCATTCTTACATAGGTATTCCTCTTGTCCAGATGGGATAGGACAGTGTGCAGTGCGGTGGCGAAATAACACACAAAGCAAAATACTGCAGAATTGCTTAGGAGCTAGAAGCAGATCTACCATATCCGTCGGAGCCATCTTACTTACAACATCTCTCTCCTCTTCACACACTCTATTTTTGCTCACAGCGGAGCTAACCCAAAGGCCCTGCGTGGGAGCTATAAAGGCTTTTAATCAACCCACTGGTGCATTTATATGCTGGGGATCAACTGGCCCAAGAGCAGAGAGCAATTGCATGAAGAGGCCTCTGGATAACTCAAACACTCTGCATGTGTGAGAAGTGCATGTATGAGTGCTTGTGTGTGTGTGTGTGGGGGGGGGGGGGCATACGTGGTGTGTTTACTCGTCTCTGATCATATGAATAAGGACGTTTCGACGCCCATTCAATCTTATACGACAACGCTACTTACTTTAATTTCACACCCGTTGAACTGAGCAGGCTGGTCTTGGTGACGGAGATGGCTTGGTTGTGAAAGATGTTTCAAATCAACTGTAATGGGTGATTGTTTAGCTGGCCTCCAACTCAGAGAAAATGGCAGCCGGTGACATGGATTCCGGGGAGGGTCTCATCTCATGCGAAGGGCTTGACATTAGCTGTGTTACGCAACCGTAACCTCCAGCTTTGCTGTTGTTGCAGTCTGAATAGGCACAGTGTGTGTGTGTGTGTGTGTGTGTGTGTGTGTGTGTGTGTGTGTGTGTGTGTGTGTGTGTGTGTGTGTGTGTGTGTGTGTGTGTGTGTGTGTGTGTGTGTGTGTTGCTGCCTGACACTGGGCCAGGGGCGCACTGTGACAAGAATTCAGCCCTAGCATTTAATTCATACCACCCAACATCACTGCCTGTCTGCACCAGCCCATGATTTAGGTCCATCTTATAAAGTCATTCATAGTGCTTTATTAAGAAATGTAATAAATAGACTACTGAGGTATTCAATAAAGAAGTTGTTTCATTTAATTTAACACGTCCAAGCAGGAATGCTTGATTAAGGATTAATTTATGTGCAACCTAATAAAGTGACTGACATGAATTTTGTGATGACAATTAGACTCAAGATTTTCACAATTTTTTTTGTTCAATAGAGATGAATTACATACTTTATTTTCAATAACTAATGTCATATGATTGCTAATTTGGGGATTCAACACATGAGGAAGTGGAAACTGAAAACATATTAAAACTTCTTATGGATGAAATCCCGTTAACGGGATCAATTTGACAACAGCCAGTGAAAGTGCAGGGCGCCAAACAGAAATCTCATAATTAGAATTCCTCACACATACATACATACATACCATGCAATTATGTTAGGTCAGCGCCAAGTCACACAAAAACACAGCCATTTTTTCAGCCAAAGAGAGGTGTCACTAACCTTTAATGATCTTCATCAGATGACACTCATAGGACTTCATGTTACACAATACATGTATGTTTTGTTCGATAAAGTTCATATTTATATCCAAAAATCTCAGTTTACATTGGCACGTTATGTTCAGTAATGTTTTGCTTCCAAAACATCCGGTGATTTTGCAGAGAGCCACATCAATTTACAGAAATACTCATCATAAATGTCGATGAAAATACAAGTGTTATACATGGAATTAAAGATATACTTCTCCTTAATGCAACCGCTGTGTCAGATTTCAAAAAAGCTTTACGGAAAAAGCACACCATGCAATAATCTGAGTACAGCGCTCAGAGACCAAAACAAGCCATACAGATACCCGCCATATTGTGGAGTCAACAGAAGTCAGAAATAGCATTATAAATATTCACTTACCTTTGATGATCTTCATCGGAATGCACTCCCAGGAATCCCAGTTCCACAATAAATGTTTGTTTTGTTCGATAAAGTCCATAATTTATGTCCAAATACCTCCTTTTTGTTTCTCGCGTTTAGTTCACAAATCCAAATTCAAGAGGCGCAGGCACTTAGTCCAGACGAAAAGTCAAAAAAGTTATATTACAGTTCGTAGAAACATGTCAAACCATGTATAGAATCAATCTTTAGGATGTTTTTAACATAAATCTTCAATAATATTCCAACCGGACAATTCCTTTGTCTTTAGAAAGGAAAAGGAACGCAGCTAAGTCTCACGGGCGTGCGCTTGACTGAGCTCATGGCATTCTGCCAGACACCTGACTCAAACAGCTCTTATTCACTCCCCCTTCACAGTAGAAGCCTGAAACAAGGTTCTAAAGAATGTTGACATCTAGTGGAAGCCTTAGGAAGTGCAATCGGACCAAACTTTACACTGTATATTGGATAGGCAAAGACTTGATTTTTTCTCAGGTTTTGCCTGCCATATGAGATCTGTTATACTCACAGACATCATTCAAACAGTTTTAGAAACTTCAGAGTGTTTTCTATCCAAATCAACTAATAATATGCATATCTTAGCTTCTGGGCCTGAGTAGCAGGCAGTTTACTCTGGGCACCTTATTCATCCAAGCTACTCAATACTGCCCACCAGCCATAAGAAGTTAACTAGATCGCTAACTAATTATAAACCGGGCGGTTCGAGCCCTGAATGCTGATTGGCTAAAAGCTGTGGTATATCAGACCGTATACCATGGGTATGACAAAACGTAACTTTTTACTGTTCTAATTACGGTTCTAATTACCAGTTCATAATAGCAATAAGGCACCTCTGGGGTTTGTGATATATGGCCAATATACCATGGCTAAAGGCTGTATCCAGGCACTCCGTGTTGCGTCATGCATTTGTAATTCTTGGTGGGGCAAAAGCCACTACACAAAACTAAATTGCATTATAACGGGGACAAACGGTGCCCACAAACGGCCTACATAAAGCTGCCCCAACAGCAGTCCCAACATCTTACCACTGCTACACCTGGCTGTCAGCGGAGCCTTGTCTGGCAGTGAAACAGTTCATTCAGACTCATTTACTGCCTTTAAAAAAAACATAGCTGATATGGCTGACTTGCTTAAACAAATGTGGTTTCTAATGACAATTGAGATGTACAAACTATGGCATAAGGGGACAACAAGTGGAAAAGAGACAATCCGTAATTTTGAATAAGACATTAATGAGCGAGCTAGGATGGACGTAGTCAATATAACTATTTGTTTAGCACTTTTAAAATATACAGCAACAGAATTCAGAACATGGGCCGTTCTTACAGTATTCTCCCTGTCAGAACTGTAGGATAAATAAAGGGGGCATATAAGCAAACAATGAAAGCTCTTACAATATTCAATGATTACATTTCTCTAAAACCGGTTATAGGCTACATGTGCACCACCAAGTCAGAACAGTAGGCGAAATTAAGAGGGATAAATAGACCAAATTATTAGGGTGAGGCACATGGGCTACTAACATCTTACTTCACAACATACTTTCTTAGCTACAGTATATATATCTCCCTGACATATTACATCATTAATTCAGCAGCATACAATACATTTTTGGACTCACCTTGTTTTGCTGTGCTCACTTCAGTGGCGACCGGTCCTTCGTGAGCAAATTTTATCATCAAAATCTGGCATTCTCTGGATTTATGGTGCTTTCAAAACAACTAGGAACTCGGAAAAAAACAAGTCGAATCATGATGACATCTTTGATCTTCAGGTCGTAGCTCTAGAAAGAGGCCGGATTTACAATTCCGAGTTGGATGACTGTTCAAAACGTATTTTCCCAGTCAGAGCTCATTTATTCCCGGCTTCCCAGTTGTCTTGAACTCACTGAAGTCAAGTTTTCGTAGTTCCGAGTTAACAGTTGTTTTGAGCGAAGCACAAATCATGCTTCATTGACAGAATGGCCACGTTGAATGTTTATTATTTTGAACTGTAGGGATAGGCGTCCCGCTAGCTGGACACAAGCCGACAACATCCGGTGAAATTGAAGGGTGCGCAATTCAAATAAATAATTGTAATATTAAACATTCATGAACATACAAGTGTCTTATATCATTTAAAAGCTTAAATTCTTGTTAATCTAACTCCATTGTTCGATATAAAAAAGGCTTTACGCAGAAAGCATACCATGCGATTGTCTGAGGACGGCGCCCCACATCAACATATTTTTCAACCAGCACAGGCTTCATAAAATCACAAATAGCAATTAAATAAATCACTTACTTTTGAAGATCTTCCTCTTTTTGCAATCCCAAGGGTCTCAGCTACAACATGAATGGTCGTTTTGTTAGATAAAATCCTTCTTTATATCCCAAAAAGTCTGTTTAGTTGGTGCTATCGATTTCAGTAATCCACTCGTTCAACATGCAGACAAAGGAGTCCAAAAAGCTACCGCTAAACTTCGTCTAAACAAGTCAAACGACGTTTCTATTTAATCCTCAGGTACTCTAAAATGTAAGTAAACTATAATATTTCGTACGGAAAGTAGTATGTTCAATAGGAAAGGAAAATTAGTAAGCACGCTGATATTATTCCAGGTGCTCTTCTCACAAAAACTCCAAATACTTGTTCGTTTTTTCAAAAAACAAGCCTGAAACTTTGAATATAGCTGTTGACATCTAGTGGAAGCCATAGGAATTGCAATCTGGGAGACGGATTTACATAGAAACAATAGGTTCCCATTATAAGAGCCTGGGAGCTCAAAAAAAAAGATTTCCGGTCGGATTTTCTTCAGATTTTTGCCTGCCATATCGATTTTCTTATAGTCTCAGACATTATTATAACACTTTTAGAAACTTAAAAGTGTTTTATATCCAATGCTACCAATTATATACAGTGGGGCAAAAACGTATTTAGTCAGCCACCAATTGTGCAAGTTCTCCCACTTAAAAAGATGAGAGAGGCCTGTAATTTTCATCATAGGTACACTTCAACTATGACAGACAAAATGAGAAAAAAAATCCAGAAAATCACATTGTAGGATTTTTTATGAATTTATTTGCAAATTATGGTGGAAAATAAGTATTTGGTCAATAACAAAAGTTTATCTCAATACTTTGTTATATACCCTTTGTTGGCAATGACAGAGGTCAAACGTTTTCTGTAAGTCTTCACAAGGTTTTCACACACTGTTGCTGGTATTTTGGCCCATTCCTCCATGCAGATCTCCTCTAGAGCAGTGATGTTTTGGGGCTGTTGCTGGGCAACACGGACTTTCAACTCCCTCCAAAGGTTTTCTATGGGGTTGAGATCTGGAGACGGGCTAGGCCACTCCAGGACCTTGAAATGCTTCTGTTCATGGAGACACTACGTTCATGGAGACACTCACTGATCAAAAGGGTTTATTGTGCTGATCAGCCAAATGCTCATTATACAGTGCATTTGGAAAGTATTCAGACCCTTTAACTTTATCCACATTTTGTTACATTACAGCCTTATTCTAAAATTTATTAAATCGTTTTTTTCCCTCTTCAATCTACACACAATACCCCATAATGACAAAGCAAAAACAGGTTTTAAAAAAAATATCACAATTACATAAGTATTCAGACCCTTTACTCAATACTTTGTTGAAGCACCTTTGGCAGCGATTACAGCCTTGAGTCTTCTTGGGTATGACGCTACAAGCTTGGCACACCTGTATTTGGGGAGTGTCTCCCATTCTTCTCTGCAGATCCTCTCAAGCTCTATTATGTTGGATGGGGAGCGTCTCTGCACAGCTATTTTCAGGTCTCTCCAGAGATATTCGATTGGATTCAAGTCAAGGCTCTGGCTGCGCCACTCAAGGTCATTCAGAGACTTGTCCCGAAGCCACTTCTGCTTTGTCTTGGCTGTGTGCTTAGGGTCGTTGTCCTGCTGGAAGGCGAACCTTCGCCTCAGTCTGAGGTCCTGAGCGCTCTGGAGCAGGTTTTCATCAAGAATCTCTCTGTACTTTGGTCCGTTCATCTTTCCCTCCTCCCAGACCCAGATCAGCTGGCTGGTGTGTTTACAGACATATTCAATCTCTCCCTATCCCAGTCTGCTGTCCCCACATGCTTCAAGATGGCCACCATTGTTCCTGTACCCAAGAAAGCAAAGGTAACTGAACTGAATGACTATCACCCCGTAGCACTCACTTCTGTCGTCATGAAGTGCTTTGAGAGACTAGTCAAGGATCATATCACCTCTACCTTACCTGTCACCCTAGACTCTCTTCAATTTGCTTACCGCCTCAATAGATCCACAGACGATGCAATCGCCATCACACTGCCCTATCCCATGTGGACAAGAGGAATACCTATGTAAGAATGTTGTTCATTGACTACAGCTCAGCATTCAACATCATAGTACCCTCCAAGATCATCAATAAACTTGAGGCCCTGGGTCTGAATCCCGCCCTGTGCAACTGGTTCCTGGACTTCCTGACGGGCCACCCCCAAGGTGTTGAAGATAGGAAACAACACCTCCACTTCGCTGATCCTCAACACTGGGGCCCCACAACGGTGCGTGCTCAGCCCCTTCCTGTACTCCCTGTTCACCCATGACTGCATGGCTACACACGCCTCCAACTCAATCAGCAAGTTAGCAGATGACACAACAGTAGTAGGCTTGAATACCAACAATGACGAGACAGCCTACAGGGAGGAGGTGAGAGCTCTGGGAGTGTGGTGTCTGGAAAATAACCTCTCACTCAACGTCAACAAAACACAGGAGATGATCATGGACTTCAGGAAACAGCAGAGGGAGCACCCCCCCCCCCCGTATCCACATTGATGGGACCGCAGTGGAGAAGGTGGGAAGCTCCAAGTTCCTCGGCGTTCACATCACTGAAAAACTGATTTGGTTCATCCACACAGACAGTGTGGTGAAGAAGACGCAACAGCACCTCTTCAACCTCAGGAGGCTGAAGAAATTTGGCTTGGCACCAAAAACCCTGACAAACGTTTATAGATGCACAATTGAGAGCATCCTATTGGGCTGTATCACCGCCTGGTACGGCAACTGCACTGACCGCAACTGCAGGGCTCTCCAGAGGGTGGTGTCATCTGCCCAACGCATCACCGGGGGCAAACTACCTGCCATCCAGGACACCTACACCACTCAATGTCACAGGAAGGCCAAAAAGATCATCAAGGACAACAACCACCCGAGCCACTGCCTGTTCATCCCACTATCATCCAGAAGGCGAGGTCAGTACAGGTGCATCAAAACTGGTACATTAGAGGCTGCTGCCTATACACATAGACTTGAAATCACTGGCCACGTTAATAACAGGAACACTAGTCACTTTAATAATGTTTACATATTTTGCACTCCTCATCTCATATGTATATACTGTATCCTATTCTACTGTATCTTAGTCAATGCTGCTCTGACATTCCTCGTCCATAATTTATACATTCTTAATTCCATTCCTTTACTTAGACTTGTGTGTATTGTGTATATTTTGTGAAATTGTTTGATATTACTTGTTCGATATTCTGCACTGTTGGAGCTAGAAACACACGCATTTCACTATACTCTCAATAACATCTGCTAAACATGTGTATGTGACCAATATTTTTTTTTTGATTTGCTAAAAATCCCCACAGCAGGATGCTGTCACCACCATACTTCACCGTAGGGATTGGTGCCAGGTTTCCTCCAGACGTGACGCTTGGCATTCAGGCCAAAGAGTTCAATCTTGGTTTCATCAGACCAGAGAATCTTGTTTCTCATGGTCTGAGAGTCCTTTAGGTGCATTTTGGCAAACTCCAAGCGGGCTGTCATGTGCCTTTTACTGAGGAGTGGCTTCTGTCTGGCCACTCTACCATAAAGGCCTGATTGGTGGAGTGTTGCAGAGATGGTTGTCCTCCTTGAAGGTTCTCCCATCTCCACAGAGGACCTGTGGCGCTCTATCAGAGTGACCATCGGGTTGTTGGTCACCTCCCTGACCAAGGCTCTTCTCCCCCGATTTCTTACTTTGGTCGGGAGGCCAGCTCTAGGAAGAGTCTTGTTGGTTCTAAACTTCTTCCATTTAAGAATGATGGAGGCCACTCTGTTCTTGGGGACCTTCAATGTTGCAGAACTTTTTTGGTACCCTTCCCCAGATC
This sequence comes from Salvelinus alpinus, assembly GCF_045679555.1. NCBI lineage: Eukaryota > Metazoa > Chordata > Actinopteri > Salmoniformes > Salmonidae > Salvelinus > Salvelinus alpinus. The sequence goes on from NC_092093.1 coordinate 44,922,855, forward strand.
TGTGCCTCTACACAATCCTGTCTCGAGCTTGGGGGTGGGGACAAAATGCAAATGTATATCCTATTTTCCCCATTTACGTTTTAGTAATTTAGAGCTGTAGACGAAGACACTCTTATCAAGAACGACTTACGGGAGCAGTTAGGGTTGAGTTTCTTGGTCTTAAGGGCACATCAATAGATTTGTCACCTAGGCTGCTCACGGATTTAAACCAGCAACCTTTCGGTTATTGGCCCAATACTCTTCACCGCTAGGCTACCTGCCACCTAATATATCATATTTCTGGTAGACATACACAGAGTGTAAAAACCATTATGAACACCTGCTCTTTCCATGACAGACTGACCAGGTGAAAGCTATGGATGTCACCTTTTAAATCCACTTCAATCAGTGTAGATGAAGGGGAGGAGACAGGTTAAAGAAGGATAGTTAAACCTTGAGACAACATGGATTGTGTATGTGTGCCAATCAAAGAGTGAATGAGCAAGACAAAATATTTAAGTGCCTTTGAACGAGGTGTGGTAGTGGGTGCTAGACGCACCGCTTGTGTCAAGAACTGCAATACTGCTGGGTTTTTCACGCGCAACAGTTTCCCGCCCACTTGTCACAACTATGGGGAGCATCGGCTTCAACATGGGCAGGCATCCCTGTGGAACGCTTTGACACCTTGTAGAGTCCATGCCTCGACAAATTGAGGCTGTTCTGAGGGCAAAAGGCGGGGGTGCAACTCATTATCAGGAAGGTGTTCTTAATGTTTTGTACACTCAGTGTACTTTATTCCCAAAATCTGAATTTACATATATTAGATGTTAAGTAGTGACCCTTCTTAAAAATACATTATGGTGTAAAAAAAGAAAAAAAGTACTTTGTACTAAATTAAGTTGACAACGTGTGTTATTGCTTTGGATTGAATTATAACATATCAATCATGATACAAATATATGTTATAATTTTGGACTTTATTGTTTTTTTATTTGTTTTTTGGGGGTGGGACTGCAATTTGCATTAGTCCTATAGAATCACCAATTCAGGTGGCACACGGCGTGACATGTTAGATCAGTGTGTTTAAAGCACCTGGCATGATGGCTTTATGGTTATCTGTGGCTTCTGTGTGCACCCAAAGCAGATGTAGAGGGTAATGAGAGCTTTAGCAGGCTGATCTAATTGTGTGTGTGCGTGTGTGTGTGTGTGTGTGTGTGCTGGTCTGTGTGTGTGCTGGTCTGTGTGTGTGTGCACGCGTGTGTGAGAGAGAGACCCACTCCAAACAGCCCCCGTCAGGAAGCAGCTCCACATGAAAGACCAAACCCAATCCAAATACAGTACCACCCATTCATAACATGAAGACAATACAATTGTCTTTCTGCCGTTTACTTAACTGTATCGTTGTCGTTGTTTTTGTTTTGTTAATGTCATTGTCGCATGGTGGAGGTCACACTGTATATTATACGGTTAACCAATACTGATCATAATTAGCATACTAGTACGCCTATCTATCTTAAATTTTATTTTATTCCGATGTTGAAAAATAAAATCTTGGTACGAAACATGAATCGATTTTCTCTTCAGAGTGTAAATTATATGTTACTTAGGTAAAAAAAAAAAGGTGGTATGTACTGTAATATAATGGCATTTTGCAGACACTTTTATCTGAAGCGACTTACAGTAGTGTGCACATACATTTTTATATGGATGGCCCCAGCAGGAATTGAATCCACACTCCTGGCGTTGCAAGCACCATGCTCTACCGACTGAGTCACACAGGATGAGTGCAGTGGGTTCATATTGCACATGTGGCCAAACTTGTGCTCACTTTCGAAAGACTAGACAGAGCTTCACGGAGTCCCTGTCATGTGCAAACCTTGGCAAAATGTTTGCATATTTTTTGAAAATGTAAGACGAAAATAGCTCATTTACATAAGTCATGAGTCAATACTTTGTGGAAGCACCTTTGGCGGTGATTACAGCTGCGAGTTTTTCTGCGTAAGTCTCTAAGAGCTTTCCATACCTGGATTGTGCAACATTTGCCTATTATTCTTTTCAAAATTCTTCCATCTCTGTCATATTGGTTGTTGATCATTACTAGACAACCATTTTCAGGTCTTGGCATAGCTTTTCAAGTAAAACTGGCCACTCAAGAACACTCAGTATTTTCTTGGTAAGCAACTCCAGTGTAGATTTGTCCTTGTGTTTTAGGTTATTGTCCTTCTGAAAGGTAAAAAAATAGGAAAAATAAAGGTGAATTCATCTCCCAGTGTCTGGTGGAAAGCAGACTTAACCAGGCTTTCCTCTAGGATTTTGCCTGTGATTAGCTCCATTCTGTTTCTTTTTTATCCTTAACTCACCAGTACGTAACGATTACAAGCATACCCATAGCATGATGCAGCCACCACTATGCTTGAAAATATGAAAAGTGCTACTCAGTAATGTGTTGTTTTAGATTTGCCCCAAACATAACACTTTGTATTCATGATAAAAATTGCTTTGACACTATTTTTGCAGTATTACTTTAGTGCCTTTTATGTTTTGGAATATTTGTATTCTGTACAGACTTCTTTCTTTTCACTCTATCAATTAGGTTAGTATTGTGGAGTAACTACAATGTTGTTGATCCATCCTCAATTTTCTCCTATCACAGCCATTATACTCTGTTACTGTTTTAAAGTCACCATTGGCCTCATGGTGAAACCCTTGAGTGTTTTCCTTCCTCTCCGGCAACTGAGTTAGGAAGAAAGACACCTGTATCTTTGTAGTGACTGGGTGTATTAATACACCATCCAAATTGTAATGAATAACTTCACCATGCACAAAGGGATGTTCAATGTCTGCTTTTTTAAATGTTATTCTTTATTTTGACCCATCTACCAATTGATGCCCTTCTTTGCGGGGCATTGGAAAACCTCCCTGGTCTTCGTGGTTGAATCTGTGTTTGAAATTCACTGCTTGACTGAGGGACCTTACAGATTGTTGTGTGGGGTACAGAGATGAGGTAGTCATTCAAAAATAATGTTAAACACTATTATTGCACACAGAGTGAGTCCATGCAGCTTATTTTGTGATTTACCTCTACAGGATAGGTGTGTCCCCCGCAGGATGGTTGAGCTAACTTAGGCTAATGCAATTAGCATGAGGTTGTTGTGTTTATAAATGTGAAAAACATAATTCCACTTTGACATTATGGGGTATTGTGTGTAGGCCAGGGACAAACAATCTCAATTTAATCGATTTTAAATTTTGACTGTAACACAACAAAATGGGGAAAAGTGAAGGGGTGTGAATACTTCCTGAATGCTCTGTCTATCACTTATATTCGATTGATTTTTTTAATTAAAGAAAAAATATGTCAAAGTGGAATTATTTTTTTCACATTTATAAAAAAATTAAGCTGAAATGTTTTGAGTCAATAAGTATTTAACCCCTTTGCTATGGCAAGCCTAAATAAGTTAATGAGTAAATATTTGCTTAACAAGGATCCACCATTTAAAAAAACAATGTTCACCTAAAATGACATACACAAATCTAACTGCCTGTACAGTATTACATCTCACCTTTGACCTTTAATGATACATTGCAAATCTGAAGATTGAATTAAGCCTGCATATACAGTGGGGAGAACAAGTATTTGATACACTGCCGATTTTGCAGGTTTTCCTACTTACAAAGCATGTAGAGGTCTGTAATTTTTATCATAGGTACACTTCAACTGTGAGAGACGGAATCTAAAACAAAAATCCAGAAAATCACATTGTATGATTTTTAAATAATTAATTTGCATTTTATTGCATGACATAAGTATTTGATCACCTACCAACCAGTAAGAATTCCGGCTCTCACAGACCTGTTAGTTTTTCTTTAAGAAGCCCTCCTGTTCTCCACTCATTACCTGTATTAACTGCACCTGTTTGAACTCGTTACCTGTATAAAAGACACCTGTCCACACACTCAATCAAACAGATTCCAACCTCTCCACAATGGCCAAGACCAGAGAGCTGTGTAAGGACATCAGGGATAAAATTGTAGACCTGCACAAGGCTGGGATGGGCTACAGGACAATAGGCAAGCAGCTTGGTGAGAAGGAAACAACTGTTGGCGCAATTATTAGAAAATGGAAGAAGTTCAAGATGACGGTCAATCACCCTCGGTCTGGGGCTCCATGCAAGATTTCACCTCGTGGGGCATCAATGATCATGAGGAAGGTGAGGGATCAGCCCAGAACTACACGGCAGGACCTGGTCAATGACCTGAAGAGAGCTGGGACCACAGTCTCAAAGAAAACCATTAGTAACACACTACGCCGTCATGGATTAAAATCCTGCAGCGCACGCAAGGTCCCCCTGCTTAAGCCAGTGCATGTCCAGGCCTGTCTGAAGTTTGCCAATGACCATCTGGATGATCCAGAGGAGGAATGGGAGAAGGTCATGTGGTCTGATGAGACAAAAATAGAGCTTTGTGGTCTAACTCCACTCGCCGTGTTTGGAGGAAGAAGAAGTATGAGTACAACCCCAAGAACACCATCCCAACCGTGAAGCATGGAGGTGGAAACATCATTCTTTGGGGATGCTTTTCTGCAAAGGGGACAGGACGACTGCACCGTATTGAGGGGAGGATGGATGGGGCCATGTATCGCGAGATCTTGGCCAACAACCTCCTTCCCTCAGTAAGAGCATTGAAGATGGGTCGTGGCTGGGTCTTCCAGCATGACAACGACACGAAACACACAGCCATGGCAACTAAGGAGTGGCTCCGTAAGAAGCATCTCAAGGTCCTGGAGTGGCCTAGCCAGTCTCCAGACCTGAACCCAATAGAAAATCTTTGGAGGGAGCTGAAAGTCCGTATTGCCCAGCGACAGCCCCGAAACCTGAAGGATCTGGAGAAGATCTGTAGGGAGGAGTGGGCCAAAATCCCTGCTGCAGTGTGTGCAAACCTAGTCAAGAACTACAGGAAACGTATGATCTCTGTAATTGCAAACAAAGGTTTCTGTACCAAATATTAAGTTCTGCTTTTCTGATGTATCAAATACTTATGTCATGCAATAAAATGCAAATTAATTACTTAAAAATCATACAATGTGATTTTCTGGAGTTTTGTTTTAGATTCCGTCTCTCATAGTTGAAGTGTACCTATGATAAAAATTACAGACCTCTACATGCTTTGTAAGTAGGAAAACCTGCAAAATCGGCAGTGTATCAAATACTTGTTCTCCCCACTGTAATTGAGAACTTGAAAGAATGGAAATGCAAGGTATATTTACACTAATGATAGCTCCTAACCTGTAAGCAGTAACATCCTCATCAAACCTCACCTGCTGATGCAAAAGCTGCAAGATGATTTTTGAGAATTAATTTATGAATATACAACGTTTTTTCCCTGTTCTACAGATATGTAAACACTGTACAGAAGGAGATTAATTATACAAGCACAAAATTCTTAATGAAGCCATGGCAAGAGAACCTACTGCCTTTTTTTCAAAGGGAGTAGCACTGAGTGCCTCAGAAATGTTTGTGACTTCACCGCCTATTATTGTTAAATCTGCCGTGTTGCTCCTGTGTCATTTATGATTATGTGTCCTACCAAAGAAGTCGCGGCTCGAGCTCACCTTACCGCCTCGTTACCACCGCGCTCACGTCGAGTAGCTGTCTCGGCATTTAGATAACCAAGCCAGATCTGATTCAAAATGGCTTCTCATGCAATATTTCATGCAAAAATGCATTGATTCAGATGATACGAATAGGTTCAGCACATTTTATGTGTTATATTCAGATTTTTTCTATTCATTCTGTATTCTACCAACGAAATCTGGGAGAAAACTATAAAACTGAGAAAATACATAAAAATGGCACCCCGCTATTGGACACAAATTATACTTCATCAGGGATGTAACACACAGTATGAATACAGCCCACGTGTCTGTTTCTCTATTGTGTTTTTACTGTTTTTATAATGACAATGACCCCTCTGTTTTTTCTCCTCTTCTCCTGTTCTCCATTTCGAAAAAATGATTTATTTCTTCAGCCTATGTTGTTCTATTTTTTTTCTGACATCTCATTGGGCGATATACTGCTGCCAGCACAGTGATTCTCTCATGGACAAGTGCATTCAACAGCCTCCCCTGGTGAACACAAGGACTTCAGAGAGCGTCTGAGCGGCAAGAGCAGCGATCCCAGCCAAAAGTGCATAGAGCACCACTAGAGAATGGTTGCGCAACCAATGACAGCCGGCTGGTGCATGATGATTAGGCCTAAGGTAACCAGGGGTTTGCTCTCTTATGTGCTGACCACCATTCGTTACCCGTGTAGCGTTGAGTGTGTGACGCGCTTGTTGTACAATACATGAAGGCTATGTGACAATGGTGAGAGAGAGAGAGAGGCAGTCCTGTCATTTATTTTGCATCATAATAAGGAAATGTACTGTATTTTCATTTACTTTTGAGGGTCTACAGCTATAACAATACACTGAATGCAAACGTATGGCATAGGTCATTGTATTAGAATACATTAATGTATGAGGTCATTTCTAGAAACACTAGGCTTATATCACACATCTTTTCAAGGATGAAAGAGAACAACGATTCAATATATTCAAAGAATAAAGGGAAAGGGGAAAGGGGATATCTAGTCAGTTGCGCAACTGAATGCATTCAACCGAATTGTGTCTCCCATTTTAACCCAGCCCCTCTGAATCAGAGAGGATGTTAATGCAGGGTGGCAATGCAAAGCAAATTATACATAAGGATCGACTACCATCTATGGGTTTCAGCATCATGCTTTACCAACAGCTTTTCATTACTCTTACGCAAGTGTGTGTATAGTTTAAAAGAATGGTCAAACACGGTGAAGGGTAAGGTTGTTTACGTCAAACCATTGTGTGGTTAAAGCATAAACTGTTTCATGAATTTGGAACATGACCCAGCTCTACATCATAGCCTTAGACCCTGGTTCTGCTCAAATTCTAGTCTCCTTATGGTCTCAAAAGACTGACTCAAACACAGAACACCGTACTTGTTAAGAAACACCACTAAAGGGACAGTTCAGGGAAATTACATGTGATCTCAAAATAATTCCGTAACAAGTAATTGAGCAACAAAACATGAAACGTAAAACATGTTCAACGGGGACAATAACTGACATTTGTTTTTAGAATATGTAATTATGTCAAACTATCCCTTTAATGTTTTTGCAGTACTAAGCTTTGGGGCTGTGGAGGTTCTGTTTTGCCGTTGCCAATTTATGATCCAATTAAATTAGGTGAGCTCACTCTCCCACTTGTAGAGATATCTGTGGCTGTATCATCACAGACAAATATGGAAATGTGAGCTTGCTCATGTGACTGAGGATGCAAAATACAGACGAACAACTTCAGTTATGCGACAGTCATAGAGTAACTATAACAGACATGGCCAACATTATTCTTCTACAATACACATTTCCATCCGATTTACTGATCCAATTGTTTTATACAAGCCTGAGGGTTACATAGAAGTCTTTGGCATCATGTTGTATTTTATATCTAATTTACCCTTATCACTCCCTCTTTCCATCCAGCCCATATCCCCTTCTTTTCACATCCCTTTTACGTCAACAGTCACCTGAGACTTCGAGCTTTGACAATGATGACAGTGTCCCCAGTACGTGTTTACTTGAGTTTGAACGCCTCTCCAATTTGAATCGCGGGTCTCCAATGAAAAGGCATCCAGGATTGCGTCAGCCTGCCTCTGAGTTGGAAATAACAGTTATTACGACGATGCAGACTGATTGTTGACATATTCTCTAAGGGATATGGATGACTGCCAATTCTATTACATCCTGCACATTTCCAGCCAACGGCAATGGATGGGGCCCAAAGTGTGTGTCTGTACGTGTGTGTGTTTGTGTGTGTGTGTGCATGCGTGCGTGTGTCTGTATGTGGGCATACGTGTGTCTGTCTAACTGATATGGAGACGTCACATCCAACGCCATGTGTGTGCGCTCATGTGTGCATGCTTGTGTGTGTGCAAGCGTGTGCATGTGTGTATATGTGTGTGCTTTTGCTTTGCCTGCTGGCCATAGGCAAACGCTTGAAAATCAGGTGGAAATTATTTTTCTTCTTCTCCAAGTGTCTCAACAGCTGGTGACTACAGGCTTGAGGGACAGTCTTCTTACTTATTTCACTGATACATACTGAATATATGAGGGGATTTCAATGGAAAGCTTTGTGTCAATGACTGATTGTATCACATTTTAAATCGGGGTTTGAATGTAGTCAGTATGCATAACTTTGCTTTAATAAACATTCCAGTAAATTAGGAGTACATGTTAGGAGTACATGAACTGCAGTTATTTCCCTGGGAGGGTGATCATCTCAGCAGCATGTGGAATTATATTATTAAAGTAGGGCTAATAGCATTTCTTAGTACAGTAAATTCAACTACTGTAAGTGCTACCAAGTCATCATGGCTGGAGTTGAGCCATTTCAAGTGATAAATACATCTCTCCGTGTGCAAAATGAGGCCCCTTGTTTTCAATGACAAAAGAAGGGGAAAAGCAAACAAGTAAATACATGAAAGAGAGCCATTAAATTGATTAGGGAGTCTGGGAAATACATCAAATGAGACTGGAAAGATGTAGCTAAGCAACAGGCTTGATTAAGCCATAGACACTTTTTCCTAAGTGCCCTGCTGCTTTTAATAGGCTTCTAGGTGAATGTGTGATTTTGCTGCGCTTATAGAGCAGACCTGAGCCATTGTTATGTATCACTATTCATCAAAAGCACCCACTGCCAAATGGGCCACGCAGTATCACACACACAGACGCAGAGTGATTCCAATTTACATGCATTTCTTAGGGTTGTATCACAAAAGTATGGATTTGTTATTCACACTCAGTATAGGACATAGGACTAATAGATGCATGTTCATGATGTAATTGTTAACCCTGTTACAAGCATGGACTGTATATACGCTCATCAACTCTATAATGTAAGAGCATAAAGAGCTAAAATAATCTAGTTCACTTTACCAAATGTAATATTACCCTCACTCTACAGACAGCACCAAATCCACGGATACACTGTACCACGACATAAGAGCAGCAGCAGGTATACCTGAGGCTTAGGGGCAGTGTTTCCCAACTCCGTTCCTCCAGTACCCGCAACAGTACCTATTTTTGTTGTGGCCCCGGACAAGCACACCTGCTTGATTTTTTTAAATGGCTGAAATGTCAAACTAGTACTGTATTTGTCATTTTTGAAAAATGACAAATACAGTACTAGTTTGACATTTCAGCCATTTAAAAAAATTGAGAGGGTGAGGGGAAGGGGACTAAGTCCAGAGAGCAGTGGATCTCGTTGGGTCTAATAGTCCACAGGTTCATCTCCCTCCTCGCTGAGCAAACAGGTCAACAAATCATCAAGCCCTCGAAAAGCTGAATCAATCGGGTGTTTTTGTCTGGGGCTAAAACAAAAATGTGTGCGGTTAAGGCCGTGGCCTCAATCAAAAACTGTATATGTCGCCTACCTGCATGGGATTGAATTGCAGCACCCCCCTGGACTTCTAAACTTTATCTCCCTCTGTCTATGTCCTCCTCATTTCATGCCTCTATATCAATAAAACATTGAAATAGATGAATAGATCTCCAGATTTTGGTTTAGATGATTTAGTAGGTATGTTGACAGGTGAACAGGTTTGCCATTACGTCAAACTCCTTGACATGTACTGACCAGTACATGCCACCCACTACAGAGTGGGTGGCAGGTAGCCTAGCGGTTAAAAGTGTTGGGCCAGTAACCAAAAAGGTTAGCTAACAAGGTGAAAGATTTGTTGATGTGCTATTGAGCAAGCCACTTAACCCTAATTGCTCCGGTGTTGCTGATCCCTGGATGTGACCCCAATCTCTGAGGGTGTCTCAGGGGGAGTGGGATATGAAGAAAAAAAAGAATTTCCAATTCAGACATGTGTAAAATACACACGTGTACATGGGCAAATGTAATATTACCCTCATAATACACAGGTGTACATTGGCAAATGTAAGCACCCACCTAATTATACTATTACAGAGCTCTCCATCTGACCTTTCTGTGTTCTACTCGGTTTGACAAGAGAACAGCCTGTACAGTTTTCCCCAACATCCTCACCTCCGGTTCTCTCTTAGGTCCCACCTGACAAAACTTGATGGAGCTGTCAATCAAATAATCAGTTGATGTGAAATCAACATGCTTCTGGTCCATCATCTTTTTTTCATGTCTTTTCCACACAGATGTTTCAGATCTAAGGACGTGCAAATATTTTTTCAGCATATAGGAATGCAGTATTTTTTAAAGGTACACATTACACAATTGTTTTGCTGCATGCTACGATTGATTGACAAGTGCAAAGTGACATTGTCAACTTATTGATATTAAAACCTCTTAAGGATCTCTACAGAATCGGTGTCCCACCCTCGGGACAGTTGAGCTAATGTGCGCTAATGGGATTGGCATGAGGTTGTAAGTAACAAGAACATTTCCCAGGACATAGACATATCTGATATTGGCAGAAAGCTTAAATTCTTGTTAATCTAACTGCACTGTCCAATTTACAGTATCTATTAGAGTGAAAGAATACCATGCTATTGTTTGAGGAGAGTGCACAGTTATGAACATTATTTAAAGTTATTAATAAACCAATTAGGCACATTTGGGCAGTCTTAACACGTCATTTTTAATAGAAATGCAATGGTTCATTGGATCAGTCTAAAACTTTGCACTGCTGCCATACACTGCTGCCATCGAGTGGCCCAAATGTTAATTGCGCCTTGGCTGGAATAATTCATTATGGCCTTTCTCAAGCATTTCAAAGATGATGGCACAACAAAAAATACAAAACAATTTTTTAAATTGTATTAATGTTTTTTTTATTGTATTATCTTTGACCAGATCTAATTTGTTCAAATGTTGTTGTTTTTTCACCTTTATTTAACCAGGTAGGCTAGTTGAGAACAAGTTCTCATTTACAACTGCGACCTGGCCAAGATAAAGCAAAGCAAGGCGACACAAACAACAACACAGAGTTACACATGGAATAAACAAGCGTACAGTCAATAACACAATAGAAAATAAAGAAAGTCTATATACAGTGTGTGCAAATGGCATGAGGAGGTAAGGTAATAATTAGGCCATAGTAGTAAGTAATTACAATTTAGCAAATTAACACTGGAGTGATAGATGTGCAGATGATGATGTACAAGTAGAAATATTGGTGTGCAAAAGAGCAGAAAATTAAATAAAAACAATATGGGGATGAGGTAGGTAGATTGGATGGGCTATTTACAGATGAGCTATGTACAGCTGCAGCGATCGGTTAGCTGCTCGGATAGCTGATGTTTCAAGTTAGTGAGGGAAATATATGTCTCCAGCATCAGCGATTTTTGCAATCCGTTCCAGTCATTAATTTCACATTTCCACAAACTTCAAAGTGTTTCCTTTCAAATGGTATCAAGAATATGCAAATCCTTTCTTCAGGTCCTGAGCTACAGGCAGTTAGATTTGGGCAAATATTGAAAAAAAGGTGGCGGAGGTTCCAACAGTGCAGCTCAAGAAGAGTTAAGAAAATATTACCAAATAAACTAAAGTAAAACATAATAAAAAGTAATACAATAAAATTACAATAACGAGGCTATATACAGGGGGAACCGGTACCGAGTCAGTGTGTAGGGGTACAGGTTGGTTTAAGGTAATTTGTACATGTAGGTAGGGGTGAAGTGACAATGCATAGATAAAAACAGCGAGTAGCAGCAGCGTACAAAATAAATGGAGGGGGGGTGTCAATGTAAATAGTCCGGTGGCCATTTGATTCATTGTTAAGCAGTCTTATTGCTTGCTGGTAGAAGCTGTTAAGGAGCCTTTTGGTCCTAGACTTGGCGCTCCGTTACCGCTTGACGTGCGGTAGCAGTAGGAACAGTCTATGACTTGGGTGACTGGAGTCTCTGACAATTTTATGGGCTTTCCTCTGACACCACCTATTATATAGGTCCTGGATGGCTGGAAGCTTGGCCCCAGTGATGTACTGGGCCGTACGCACTACCCTCTGGTGCTCCTTATGGTCAGATTCTTAGCAGTTGCCATACCAGGCAATGTTGCAACCGGTCAGGATGCTCTCGATGGTGCAGCTGTAGAACATTTTGAGGATCTGGGGACCATTGCCAAATCTGTCTGTGTAACAGTATAACTTTAAACCGTCCCCTTGCCCCGAACCAGGGACCCTCTGCACACAACAACGGTCGCCCACGAAGCATCGTTACCCATCGCTCCACAAAGGCCGCGGCCCTTGCAGAGCAAGGGGAAACCCTACTTAAGTCTCAGAGCAAGTGACGTAACTGATTGAAATGCTAGTAGCGCGTACCCGCTAACTAGCTAGCCATTTCACATCCGTTACACTCACCCCCCTTTCAACCTCCTCCCTTTCCGCAGCAACCAGTGATCCGGGTCAACAGCATCAATGTAACAGTATAACTTTAAACCGTCCCCTCGCCCCGACACGGGCGCGAACCAGGGACCCTCTGCACACATCAACAACGGTCGCCCACGAAGCATCGTTACCCATCGCTCCACAAAGGCCACGGCCCTTGCAGAGCAAGGGGAAACCCTACTTAAGTCTCAGAGCAAGTGACGTAACTGATTGAAATGCTAGTAGCGCGTACCCGCTAACTAGCTAGCCATTTCACATCCGTTACATCTGCTGAGGGGGAAAAGGTTTTGTTGTGCCCTCTTCACACCTGTCTTGGTGTGATCGGACCATAATAGTTCATTGGTGATGTGGACACCAAGGAACTTGAAACTCTCGACCCGCTCCACAGCAGTCCCGCCGATGTTAATGGGGGCCTGTTCGGCCCGCCTTTTCCTGTAGTCCACGACCAGCTCCTTTGACTCCTTCGACCAGCTCACATTGAGGGAGAGGTTGTTGTCCTGGCACCACACTGTCAGTTCTCTGACCTCCTCCCTGTATGCTGTCTCATCGTTGTCGTTGATCAGACCTACCACTGTTGTGTCGTCAGCAAACTTAATGATGGTGTTGGAGTCGTGTTTGGCCACACAGTCGTGGGTGAACAGGGAGTACAGGAGGGGACTAAGTACACAACCCTGAGGGGCCCCTGTATTGAGGATCAGCGTGGCAGACGTGTTGTTGCCTACCCTTACCACCTGGGGTGGCCCGTCAGAAAGTCCAGGATCCAGTTGCAGAGGGAGGTGTTTAGTCCCAGGGTCCTTAGCTTAGTGATGAGCTTCGTGGGTACTATGGTGTTGAACGCTGAGTTGTAGTCAATGAACAACATTCTCACATAGGTATTCCTTTTGTCCAGGTGGGAAAGGTTAGTGTGGAGTGCGATTGAGATTGCATCATCTGTGGATCTGTTGGGGCGGTATGTGAATTGGAGTGTGTCTAGGGTATCCTGGAGGATGCTGTTGATGTGAGCCATGACCAGCCTTTCAAAGCACTTCATGGCTACCGACGTGAATGCTATGGGACAGTAATCATTTAGGCAGGTTACCTTAGCTTCATTGGGCACACGGACAATGGTGTTCTGCTTGAAACATGTAGGTATTACAGACTCGGTCAGGGAGAGGTTGAAAATATCAGTGAGGACCCTTTTGCTAGTTGGTCCGCACATGCTTTGAGTGCACATCCTGGTAATCTGTCTGGCCCCCCGGCTTTGTGAATGTTGACCTGTTCAAAGGTCTTGCTCACATCGGCTATCGAGAGTGTCATCACACAGTCATCCAGAACAGCTGGTGCTCTCGTGCATGCTTCAGTGTTGCTTGCCTCGAAGCGAGCATAGAAAGCATTTAGCTCGTCTGGTAGGCTCACGTTACTGGGCAGCTCGCGTCTGGGTTTCCCTTTGTAGTCCATAATAGTTTCAAGCCCTGCCACATCCGTCGGGCGTCAGAGCCGGTGTAGTAGGATTCAATCTTAATCCTGTATTGACGCTTTGCTTGTTTGATGGTTCTCTGAAAATATTCCAGTCTGTGCTAGAAAATAGTCCTGTAGCGTAGCATTCACTTCATCTGACCACTTCCGTATTGAGCAAGTCACTGGTACTTCCTGCTTTAGTTTTTGCTTGTAAGCAGGAATCAGAAGGACAGAATTATGGTCAGATTTGCCAAATGGAGGGCGGGGGAGAGCTTGTATGCATCTCTGTGTGTGGAGTAAATGTGGTCTAGAGTTTTTTTTCCTCTGGTTGCACATGTGACATGCTGGTAAAATTGGTAAAACTGATTTAAGTTTGCCTGCATTAAAGTCCCCCGCCACTAGGAGTGCAGCTTCTGGATGAGCATTTTCTTGTTTGCTTATGGCCTTATAGAGTAGGTTGATTGTGGTCTTAGTGCCAGTATCGGTCTGTGGTGGTAAATAGACGGCTATGAATAATATAGATGAGAACTCTCTTGGTAGATAGTGTGGTCTACAGCTTATCACAAGGTACTCTATCTCAGGTGAGCAATACCTCAAGACTTTTGTCCTCTCCATCCTCTCAGTCCATGGGAACAATGTTTGAATTTATGGTTGGATCAGAATCACCATTATTATCCTTGGCCAGTACGGAGAATTAAGTAAAACCACAGGTCCAAATCCCTATTTCCATCCATGGCTAATTTAGGTATGGAATGATTTTAGCTAGCTAGCCACCAGAGGACAACAGCACAACGAGATGCAACAATTGAAGTATTTTTCTGTCAATAATGACGTTTGGCTTGTGATGTGACTTGTCTGAAACCAAATCCAAACTGGCTTCCCTTTTTGGTGCGCGAGGACACTTTTTGGAGCGCGAGGACCATTCACAGCTGAGCTCACTCAGTTTGGCTCAACGCTTATTGGCTATTATTATTTTTTATTTTTTTCAAAGGAGGCCAAATGCTCGCTGGCTTCCCTTGCATTCAATGTTACGGCCCGCAACAATGTCATTCTCTTTCTGACCAGACAGCATCCGTTTGATACACTACACATACTGAGACAGAGGGGCGCTGTTCAGTTCGCTAGGATGCTTTCTCCGGTATGGCACATTCAGCCTTTTGCGAATTGAAGGAAATGTATGAAACACAGAGAGAATTTTCATATTTTTCTTTTGTTTTCTTGGTCCATTTTTTGGGGAAGCCTGGCTTCCCTTGGCATCCATGAATACACTGAGTTTGAATCTGGGCTTGGAAGCTTTATGTTTAATTTATGCTGTTTTTTCAGAACATTTTGTTTTCTATCTCCATTGCGTTACAAAAACAATGTCAATTGTCCCATCCTGCTCTGTTGGTAACCTCAATATGCCCTTGCTCCATCCATCCTCTGTCAGTTCAACTGCCTTTGGAAATGTGTGAGCACTGAAATACATGTATGTATTTCGCTCAGTAAAGCAACCACTTAGTGTGATCTTTCATTTTAAAGTTGTATTCCAACATTGACCGCAAATACTTCCCAAACATGTTCAACAACCTGAGGACTATAGTCTGTTTCAGTCCAGAAGCTCTAGCTAAGCATGATCTACTGTATTGTTTACCTTACACATCTTCAAGTGAGAATGGAATCCGGGGCAAACCTTGTGCCATAAACACTTCAAAATATTACAGAGGAATGTTATTCTCTGAGGGTTGAAGTGAGAGTTGATCTGTTGTGTCACATGGAGAGGCACTTGAACAGACCTTGTGGGGGTGAGAGCTGAGAGTGCTCCAGTCTGCAGTGAGGAGAGACAAGTGGCTTCACAGAGAGTGGGGAGGGGACAGAACAGAGGCTTCCTAACTTGCTCAGTAGCCGTCTAGTTGTCCCTGGCATTTGCCTGCCCTGAAACCATTCTCCATCACAAGTGCTATTTCAGCAGAAAGTTAAGTGCACATGCAGGCAGGAGGGAATGCAACAGGCAGCCCATTTCAGTTCATTTAACTTCTAATGGCTGCAAGGGCAGTATTGAGTAGCTTGGATGAAAGGTGCACAGAGGTGCCCATAGTAAACTGCCTGCTCCTCAGTCCCAGTTGCTAATATATGCATATTATTATTCGTATTGGATAGAAAACACTCTGAAGTTTCTAAAACTGTTTGATGTCTGTGAGTATAACAGAACTCATATGGCAGGCAAAAACCTGAGAAAAAATCCAAACAGGAAGTGAGAATTCTGAGGCTGGTCGATTTTCAACCAAGGTCCTATTAAATTCACAGCGAGATATGGATGAGTTTGCACTTCCGTACAGCTTCCACTAGATATCAACAGTCTGTAGAACCTTGTCTGATGCCTCTACTGTGAAGGGGGGCCGAATGAGAGGGGAATTAGTCAGGTCTGCCATGACCTGACCATGCTCTGACCATGCGCGTTCACATGAGAGGGAGCTCTGTTCCATCGCTCATCTGGAGTCAATGTAATTCTCCGGTTGGAACGTTATTCAAGATTTATGTTAAAAACATTCTAAAGATTGATTCAATACATCGTTTGACATGTTTCTACTGACTGTTACAGAACTTTTGGACATTTCGTCAGCTTTTAGTGAACACGCTTCCTGACGTTGGATTTGTTTACCAAACACGCTAACGAAAAATAGCTATTTGGACATAAATGATGGACATTACCGAACAAAACAAACATTTCTTGTGGAAGTGGGAGTCCTGGGAGTGCATTCCGACGAAGATCAGCAAAGGTAAGTGAAGATTTATAATGCTTTTTATGAGTTTTGTTGACTGCACAATTTGGCGGGTAACTGTATGGCTTGTTTTTGTGGCTGAACGCTGTTTTCAGATTATTGAATATTGTGTTTTGGCGTAAAGCTTTTTGAAATCTGACACAGCGGTTGCATTAAGAACAAGTGTATCTTTAATTCTATGTAAAACATGTATCTTTCATCAAAGTTTATGATGAGTATTTATGTTATTTGACGTGGCTCTCTGCAATTTCTCGGAATATTTTGGAGCCATTTCTGAACATGGCGCCAATGTAAACTGAGGTTTTTGGATATAAATATTTACTTTATCGAACAAAACATATATGTATTGTGTAACATGAAGTCCTATGAGTGTCATCTGATGAAGATCATCAAAGGTTAGTGATTAATTTTATCTCTATTTCTGCATTTTGTGACTCCTGTCTTTGGCTGGAAAATGACTGTTTGTCTGTGATTTTGCGGTGACCTAACATAATCGTTTGTGGTGCTTTCGCTGAAAAGTCTATTTGAAATCGGACACTTTGGTGGGATTAACAACAACATTACCTTTAAAATGGTATAAGATACATGTATGTTTGAGGAATTTTAAATATGAGATTTCTGTTGTTTGAATTTGGCGCCCTGCACTTTCACTGGCTGTTGTCATATTGATCCCGTTAACGGGATGGCAGCCATAAGAAGTTTTAATAAACATCTGATGAGAGGGGATGAGCCCTGGATATGAGGTCCTTCTAAACCAATTTGAACTTAAATAAATCTTACATATAAACCCTAGACTCTTATCTTTAGTAACATACCTGTATATATTATGCTTTTCTTTCACCCCTCAATATGTAGAAATCACTCAATTTCCTTGTTGCAAAAATTCTAATAGCTTGCCTAATTTCAGTTATGTGACAAAACAAGCAATGTATATTGTAGAGCAGGGGTTCCCAAACTTTTCACTCAGGTCCCCCTTCCAGCATTAGGGGAACATTCCGCACGCTATTTCTACGGACACAAGCAATGTTCAAGACACAAACTTTTCACATCCCTCTTGTTGGCGGAGAGAAAATGTTGCAGGTTTACAGTATATTTCCTACAATTCTCCACATTTTTTCATGGGATGCAGAGACAATGTGGCAGGTTTACAGTATATTTCCTACAATTCTCCACATTTTGTCATGGGATGCAGAGACAATGTGGCAGGTTTACAGTATATTTCCTACAATTCTCCACATTTTTTCATGGGGTGCAGAGACAATGTGGCAGGTTTACAGTATATTTCCTACAATTCTCCACATTTTTTCATGGGGTGCAGAGACAATCTGGCAGGTTTACAGTATATTTCCTACAATTCTCCACATTTTTTCATGGGGTGCAGAGACAATCTGGCAGGTTTAAAGCAAATGTTCTTGCAATTTTATACATTTTCTCATGTCTAATGTGTATTCGTGTCATATTTGAGTGACTCGAACATTACAACAAAATCTATGGGCTAAAAAATCGCGTTAAAAATGTTAGCTGACATGGGCTAGTTAGTTGATCTGGACATTTCTAACAAGTTATAAATAGCTCTCTACGGTATGCAATGATTGACATGACAAGAGGAAAACTGATGATGCACTACCTAGTTTCGACATTTTACCATGTGTATTCTACTATTACAACTTTCAAGTGTAAGTTGAAAGCCAGAAGTAAAAGACACAAAAACAAAACTTAAGAATGGGAAGCATAGAAATAGTGCACATAGAACAGATCTACCGATTCTTGGACTTGCTTATAACCCACATTTCTACATATTGCAGCTTTAAGTCAGTGGACATAATTGGATGAAACAATGTGTCTGAAAAAAAAGAGATGTGTGCGTATCGTCATGTCAATCAAGCCAGGTTGGTGCGTATTATGTGAGGTCTGGGGGCCTTTCTTTAAGGATGACAGCTGTCCTTGACAAACTGCTCTGCTCATCGACCTGGCTTGATTGACATCCTCTACACTAGCTCTGAGCAACTCAGAGGTTCTTGCAGAACAAGCCAGAGCCAGCCAAACCACTTTGGACTTGTCTGCCATCTGCTGTCCATATTTTAACCTTTCAATGATTCCCATGTATTTGAATAGAGTAACCAACCTGGAGGCTGAGGCCAATGATTCATGTGACCTCAATGAACCAAAATCATGGTAGATTTACAAGTCAATATTGATACCTTACCACAGACATTTAATTATCCTTGTTAGCCTATGTAACATAATCTTTCTAAGGTTATTGATTATAATAACAGAAACAACATTAACCCTCCATGTCATGAATGCATGGTAGAATCACCTATGGATCAATTAATGCATAAATGTGTAGTGACCTTTATGCCTGGATGTTAGTGTGGATTCTGTAGTCTCTGTTCTCTGAGACATTGCATAGCCCATTAATAATTTAATTTAATACAAAGCTTAATTGTTATTGGTTCATTGCAAGCATGTTGTGTAATGTAGCTCATGAATAAAATAATTGAATGCTTAATGTTTTAGTTTAATTAAACCTATTCAAGCCTATTCACTTATCCCTCACTTCAAATGATGTAAGCTCTATCATGAGCTGAACATTTAGCCTAATGCTGTCAATCTGTGGAAGTTATCCCAACTGTGATGTACATTGCACGTCTAGTAAACATTTAGAAAACAAATAGAAAACGACAAGCAAACAGTTGATGAAGCTTGTTGTAAATGTAACCAATATTTGACCCTGCTGGTCATCTATGAACGTTTGAACATCTTGAAGAACAAAATGGCCATGTACTCTTATCATCTCCACCTGGAAAAGCCAGAAGAGGACCGGCACCCCTCAGAGCCTGGTTCCTCTCTAGGTTTCTTCCTAGGTTCCTGCCTTTCTAGGGAGTTTTTCTTAGCCACTGTGCTTCTACATCTGTATTGCTTGCTGTTTGGGGTTTTAGGACTTTATAAATATATTTGATTGAATAGAGATACTTTCTAAGAATCTAGATCTGTGGATTTTGGTATATAGGCCAGTGGCTCTTTTCTAGGTCTACTGTCTGAGACTTTTTCCAAAAGAATCAGCCCCATATTTTGTCTCATGATTCAGATAAAGGTTATAGTGGTGACAACATTTTTAGAACAAAATATAAATATTTGTTAACGTACAGTATATTTATTGCAATGTTCTATACAATGTGAGCTACTTAGTGACCCCAAAACTCACTGAGCCCCCATTGGTCCTTAGGTTGAGAATCACTACTAGGCTGATATCCCCAGTTATGTTCCTTGGTAACAAGAAATTCTGATCTTGTCAATAAGATACTCTATGCAAAAAACTGTCTAAATGTTTTTTTTCTGCAAGTAAACAAATGCTAGTCCTTCCAACTGAATGAAGAGAAGGTTCTGCCCACTGCACATTGACAAAAAAAAAACAAGAGGACATTTTGCTGCAAACTAAATAGTATTTCACAAAATGTTGCCAAAAGTTTGCAAACATTTCCAGGCCACCTACTGGGGAACCAGGCACAGTAAAATGAGTCTTATACCGACATAACCTGAAAGGCCGCTCAGCAAGGAAGAAGCCACTACTCCAAAACCGCCATAAAAAAAGACAGACTACGGTTTGCAACTGCACATGGGTACAAAGATCGTACTTTTTGGAGAAATGTCCTCTGGTCTGATGAAACAAAAATGGAACTGTTGGCCATAATGACCATTGTTATGTTTGGAGGAAAAAGGGGAAGGCTTGCAAGCCGAAGAACACCATCCCAACCGTTAAGCACGGGGGTAGCAGCATCATTTTGTGGGGGTGCTTTGCTGCAGGAGGGACTGGTGCACTTCACAAAATAGATGGCATCATGAGGAAGGCAAATTATGTGGATATATTGAAGCAACATCTCAAGCCATCAGTCAGGAAGTTAAAGCTTGGGTCTTTCAAATGGACAATGACCCCAACCATACTTCCAAAGTTGTGGCAAAATGACTTAAGGACTTCCACAAGATATAGTCCCAAAACAAATCTAGGGTTGCTACACAAGCCGGCTGGTCGTTCGTTCGTTCTATTGGTTCGGTTGCCAGAGCCGTGACCCAGTCTTTCAGTCTTTTTGTTCTGAATCTATGGATGCGACCCAGTCGTTTGTTCTAAATGTTCTATTGGCATACTGGTTGGCAATGTTCTTAGCTGGCCAACTACGGCTAATTTACAGTCACGACAAACAGTGCAGACAGAATAACAACAGTAGCTGCATTTGTTTAAGCTGTTATCTAGTGACATTTATTTGGATACATCCATAACAATGAGCTAATGAGTCACGATTTTGCCTGGCATAGAACATGTGCCCTCTTGTGAAAGAGGAGCTAGCCAACAACACAGCTAACACAATAACTTCAAACGAAAGCTGGAAAGACTGCAAACTAGCTGCTCTTTGTTTCGTTTGACCTTTTTTCAAGTGACATTTATTTGTATATATCCATAAAATAATGCCAGCTGATTCATTATTTTGACTGGCTGAGAAACACTGCATGCCTCTCTCTCTCATCCCGACTACCGACCCCTACACGTTCATTACTATGGGAAAGTTGGAGATCAAATTTGAATATTGAAACAATGTTGCAAATGTCGGAGAGACAGACAGCAACGTTTATACAAATCTCCGCTGTTGAAAACTAAAAGTTAGTCTAAAATAAATGTCAGATGTCTAGATGCTTTTTATAGCGGAGATCAAGTTTATAATTTCCCTGCCTGTGTTGATGAGACAGTGGATTGCACAGTCGGATGGAACGGAGTAAATAGGCATTTTAATGTCATAGATTTAGCCAGTGGTAACTTGTGGAATTTATTTTATTTTATTTAACCTTTATTTAACCAGGAAAAGCCCATTGAGACACAGAGTCTCTTTTTTCAAGGGAGACCTGGCCAAGAAGGCAGCAACAATCAATGCATTACATAATTAAAACATACAACAATACAACAACATGATCCAGCCTAAGAAAAATCATTTACACTCCTCTGTAACAGTTTCCCATCAATATTTTAAATTAGTTCAGTGGCACTAACATATCTAGATGAAGCATGGATTGTAGATTATTCCATGCGTCTGGTGTACAAGAAGAGAAGGCAGTCTTGCCTAATACTGTGAATGTCCTTGGGACTTTAAGTAGCAACCACCTAGCAGAGCAGGTATGGTAACTGCTGGTGGTGAAGGAGACCAGACTACAGAGGTAAAGAGGGAGTTTACCCAAAAGGGCTTTGTAGATGAACACATACAAATGTATCTTTCTGCGCATATAAAGTGAGGTCCAACCTACCATTTGGTACAATGTGCAATGGTGGGTGAGTGACTTGGCATTTGTAATAAAGCGGTAGGATGCATGATAAACAGAGTCCAGTCTTTGTAAGACGGAGGAGGCTGCATGCATATACTGTACAACAAGTCACCATAATCAATTACAGAGAGGAAAGTGGACTGAGAAAGCTTCTTTCTAGCCATAAGCGGGAAGCAAGCCTTATTATGAAAATAAAAACCCAATTTCAATTTAAGCTTTGTCACAAGATTATCCACATTAACTTTAAAAGACAACTTGTCATCCAACCAAATACCTAAGTATTTGTAGAATGACACTTTTTCAATGGATAAGCCACCAGATGTGACAATGCTAACGTTCTCTGGCAGAGTTCTAGCTCTGGTAAAGGTCATGAATTTAGTTTTTTGTACATTCAAGACCAGTTTGAGACCATAAAGGGAGGCCTGCAGTGACTGAAAAGCAGTCTGGAGCTCTTCAACAGCCTGAACCAGAGAAGGAGCACATGAATATATAACTGTATCATCTGCATATAGATGTAACTTTGCTGGTTGCATCCCATTTCCCAAATCATTAATAAAAATTGAGAACAACACAGGAGCTAAAATGGAACCCTGGGGCACACCTCTGTTAATCTCAAGAAAGCTAGACTTGTGATTGTCAGTATATACACATTGTGTTCTGTCAGAAAGATAGTTCCTAAACCAATTTACTGCCCCTTCACTGAGACCAATGTTTCTGAGTCTAGCTAGCAACAATTCATGGTCAACTGAATCAAAGGCATTTGATAAATCCACAAACAGAGCAGCACAATGTTGCTTTTTATCAAGTGCATTAATGATGTTGTTTGCCACTGTCATAGCTGCAGTTACGTTGCTGTGCCCCGATCTAAAGCCAGACTGAACCCCGCTCAGTATGTTATTTTCAAGTAAGAAGTTTTTTAACTGTGAGTTCACTACGGATTCGTAGACCTTGGCCAGGATAGGGAGTTTAGAGAGTTATTAGCATCTGAGTGATCTCCACCCTTTAGCAGTGGGAGGACATAAGCTGATTTCCAAATACTGGGTATGGAATTGGTCAAGAGACTCAAGTTGAAAATGTGAGCCACAGGTTGAGTAATAATACCAGCTGCTATCTTTAAGAGAGAGGGATCCAGGTTGTCTGGACCTGCAGACTTTTTACTGTCTATAGCCTTTAGTGCTTTATATACCTCAGTATAAGAAACAGGCTCAAAGTTAGGAACAGGTCTGGTTTACAAGGGCAGAATAAATCCCCCTTTGACCTGCTGAGACAAAGGTAACATACCCTTTGTTCTTCAGAAAGGGAGATGTGGTGTAATGTTAATGTTGAGCAGTGACATAGGAGGGGCTTGAATGTCCTTTTATTACGTTGTATTAAACAGTATACACATACAGAAGCAGTCCGTGTCTTCAAAAAGTAACCTACTCCGTAGGAGACAGGGTTGCCTTTCAGGCATCATTCAGGGACTAAATGCCCCACGAGCCAGAAACCATCCTTTCACTGCTTGTGCGCACTCAGTCAGCTGACACACTCAAAGTCATGTGATTGGATTTCTGTAGGCAGATAGAGTGCACACGGTTGCTGGTAAACATCTTGCTGGGTTTGAAACAAAGTTTTTAGTAATTGTATATTATATCCTCGCACGTCCAACATGGCTTGGACAAAGTATCAACTCTTTCTTGCGGGTCTTATGCTCACAACCGGCTCTATCAACACGCTATCGGCAAAGTAAGTGAACGCTTCAGTTATGTTGTCCATTGATGTCACCGTGTTTACAATGTAGCCAACGTCTAATGTAATGCGTGTTAGACCATCACGATTCGGGCTGTTTTTCATGTTTATTGCACTGTTCCTGGTAAACAGAGTTGTTCCTCAATATATTTGTATCAACTGTTGTCTAAATTGGCGATTCATGGTATCTTTCATTTGGGAAAGGTATATATTTCCACCGTCTTTGTAAATAAATACATTTTCATACAATCAAGCATGGTTGATAATGATATTCTGTAAGTTTAATTACAGGTGTCAATGTAATGTATGATTACATTTGAAATTGTGAAATTGCTAGACATTAGACAAAATGCCAGACACAAGGAAACCTTTCACGTTTGCCTTGCGTCACTGTTGATTCGTGTCTTGTCATGTAATGAAATGCAGGACACTGTTGCCTCAGCAAATCACTGGCTTTGTGCCACAAAACAGACAAGACTCTAAATTGACTTCTGTAAATTACAGCAGTTTAACTTATTTTGATGTCATGCAAAATAGGATGTGGATTGGGGTTACAGGTCGTAGTTCTGATACTCTGCTTTTTTATGTCATGTGGAAATGACACCTGATCAACTTTTAACATTTTGTCAAAGATGTGGTCTAGTCTGGCAAAAGTCCCTCCGTATGGATACTGTATGTTACACATGGTTGCTCTTGCTCAGTGAAATGAGTCAATGTAGCAAATAGAGAGATCAAGTTTCATCCACTTTTTGGGACTTCTTACCAGAGCAGTCACCTGAAACCAAACCCTTCACTGTCTGCATATCACTGAGGAGAATGTTATCTTGAACTGAGAACAGTTGCTTCTTGTGTAGAATTTTTTACATTTCTTTTAGGGGTAATTTGCGAAGACCCTTTGAGTGGATTTGACCAACTGTGTTAAAACTTGGCAGTGTGTGAATGTCAAATGTCTTCAGATCAAGAGCTACATTTTGTCAATAAACCGGTGACTCAATCGGGCATATTTGTGATATGGAGCTCAATCTGCTGATGTGTGAGGGAAAAGGCGGCATCATCACGTTGTGTGGCACTGTGACTACTACATCCCTTCTATTGAATCAGCAAGGAGAACACTCACATGCCAGTCATGCCTCTACTGGTTAGGCCTATTGGACTATAAAAGCCAATAGGTGCTAGTGCTGACCGATTAACTGAAATGTTGGGTATTTTTTTAATTTTTTAAACAACATCTATAAAATCATTTGAATTTCATTTTTCTGTGAGCTCTATGTTCAGTTCCTGCAGGGGCGCAACTTTGCTTTTAGAAGTGGGGGGACATAATAATTATATAGTTTTATATATATATATATATATATTAATTAATTAATAATAACAATAAATAAATTCATCAAGTTGCATAAAAACTCAAAACAGCGTATCGGAATCTGTTCGGTGTGTGTGGAGCAGAGACGAGACTGACGCCTCATGTCCACCCGATGCATCAAACTCATTGCATTCCGGCGGAAGTCATTCATTGTCAATGGAGCAGTCAGTAACGCAATGTTGAGGGTACCGCACTAGGCTGTGGTGCATTCTGTGTACCGCATGCGTTCAGTATTTTCAACTCGTGCGTTGTTTTACCATGCGGTGGTACAAACGGAAGTACACACACACACTCTCCAACGAGCTCGCTTTTAGCTATTTGAAAGCTAAGCACATGGGCGTCAAGTACGGAAAATGCAGGCTAGACATCTGGCAAAACACAATGATTTGTTTATTAGGCTGTTCCAAATTGTCCGAAAAATTATATTTATTAACACGCTCCTTTTTCTTGATCTTATTGTTATTATTACTATTATTATTATAAATAATGTAATTATCATTAGTAGGCTTAGTATAGCAGCCTCGTATAACCACCACTGAGCTTTAGGCCTAAAAGCACATCCTGTTTAGTCTTAATACTGTAACTTACTTAGGCCTATATTTCAATACTTATATAGGCTACTGAATCAATCATTAATTTGTTAATGTCATCATACAGCATTCGAGTCATTCATGATTTGAAATGCAATCAAGCATTTTAGTTTTAAAATAAAACAAAGCGAGCCTTGAATAATTTGCTTCAATAAATAAACCGTTCCATTTTGGAAATTGCATTCGCAAATGAATGCGACTGTTTTTAGTCTTTGCTGTAATAAAGGCTTAAAAAAACTAACTCTCTAGTATGCTTAGAATTGATTTAGTCTTTACATTGTTCCAAATGGTCAGATAAATGATATTGTAATCTATACAGCACCTGTTTGGCGCACATAATATGCACGTAGAGCTTGCTCCTCACCTTTTTATTGATCTCCAGTATTTTCCACAGCAAGACAAATGTATTCCACACATCTGACTTTCCCTTTACCTCCTGAGCAACGAGTAAACATTCCCCCGTTTCAAGTTTATTTGTCATGTCTAGTGCATGAATTTTGCTGTCTGATATGATATGCCCTATTGTGCCCTATTGGAATGGGATTAGTTTTACTGCGGGAGGTCGGGTAATGTAATTATGTGCACGAGCACAAAACACCACATCTGTATTTTTAGTCGCGTCCAAATCTGCTATGTCAGTCATTTCTACGTGGCAGGAGAGTAACAATTACAGACAGAATAACCTACAGTTTTTTTGGCGAACTCCATGGTCCTCTGCTAGTCCCATGTGAATCGACATCCCTGTGTTTCGAGAGGAATGTCTGAGTTAGACAGGTGTTGCTCGCGGTTGGCACAAGAAAGCAATAACTGATTCGATCAATTGAGCTAAGTGCTGCACATAGGCTGCATGTAGGCCATTCATATATAGCTTATCAACTTTCACAGTGAATGCTTTTGTGCGTATGAATTGAATATTGCTAAATGCATCAGTAAAAAATATTTAGCCTATTTAATGCAACCCTTGCTGTTAATAGATCACAAAGCAGCATGCAACTGACACACATTTGGAAATGTTAAGTTAACTTTCTCATCCATAGCCTTTAAACGCATATCAAGTGCAATTTTTCTAAATGTTATTTCCATTTTTTTTTATACCTTTTTACTTAACTAGGCAAGTCAGTTAAGGACAAATTATTATTTACAATGACAGCCTACCCTGTGCTTCAACAAAGTACTGAGTAAAAGGTCTGCATACTTGTGTCAGTTTATTTTTTATAAAATAGCTATTAAAAAATCCAACTGTTTTTGCTTCATCATTGAGGTATTGTGTGTGGATTGATGAGGGGAGGAAAACAATTTGATCCTTTTTAGAATAAGGCTGTAACGAAACAAAATGTGAAAAGTCAAGATTTCTGTATGTACAGTGCATTCGGGAAGAATTCAGATCCCTTGACTTTTTCCACATTTTCTTAAATTACAGCCTTATTCTAAAATTGATTAAATTATGTTTTTTCCTCATCAATCTACACACAATACCCCATAATTATCAGGGATCAAGGTAAGACCCAAGTGCAGACTGTGTGAAGTAACAATGTTTATTGTAACCACAGGGGCAGGCAACCACAGGGGCAGACACCTGAAACCCCACCTCTTTAAGGAATACCTAGGATAGGATAAAGTAATCCTTCTAACCCCCCCCCCCCCCCCTTGAAAGAGTTAGATGCACTATTGTAAAGTGGTTGTTCCACTGGATATCATAAGGTGAATGCACCAATTTGTAAGTCGCTCTGGATAAGAGCGTCTGCTAAATGACTTAAATGTAAATGTAAACGACAGGTCAAGGCAGGCAGGGGTCGATAATCCAGAGTAGGAGCAAAGGTGCAGGCAGGCTCAGGGTCAGGCAGAGTGGTCAGGCAGGCGGGTTCGGAGTCAGGACAGGCAAGGGTCAAAACCAGGCGGGCGAGAAAAGAGAAACTGGAAAAAGCAGGAGCTGAGACACAAAACACTGGTAGGCTTGAACAAACAAGACGAACTGGCACAGACAGACAGAAAACGACACCTGGAGGGGGTGGAGACAAGCACAAGGACAGGTGAAACAGATCAGGGGGTGACAATAATGACAAAGCAAAAACAGGATTTTAGACATTTTTGCTAATTTATTAGAAATAATTACATAAGTATTCAGACCCTTTACTCAGTACTTTGTTGAAGCACCTTTGACAGCAATTACTGATTTGAGTCTTCTTGGGTATGACGCTACAAGCTTGGCACACCTGTATTTCCTGCACTTCTGCACTTCTCTGCAGATCCTCTCAAGCTCTGTCAGGTTGGAAGGGGAGCGTCGCTGCACAGCTATTTTCAGGTCTTGGCTGTATGCTTAGGGTCGTTGTCCTGTTGGAAGGTGAACCTTCGCTGAGGTCCTGAGCACTCTGGAGCAAGTTTTCATCAAGGATCTCTCTGTACTTCGCTCCGTTCATCTTTCTCTCAATCCTGACTAGTCTCCCAGTCCCTGCCGCTGAAAAACATCCCCACAGCATGATGCTGCCATCACCATGCTTCACCGTAGAGATGGTGCCAGGTTTCCTCCAGACGTGACGCTTGGCATTCAGGCCAAAGAGTTCAATCTTGGTTTCATCAGACCAGAGAATCTTGTCTAAAGGCAAACTCCAAGTGGGCTGTCATGTGCCTTTTACTGAGGAGTGGCTTCCGTCTGGCCATTCTACCATAAAGGCCTCATTTGGTGGAGTGCTCCAGAGATGGTTGTCATTCTGGAAGGTTCTCCCATCTCCATAGAGGAACTCTGGAACTCTGACTATTGGGTACTTGGTCTCCTCCCAGACCAAGGCCCATCTCCCCCGATTGCTCAGTTTGGCCAGGCGGCCAGCTCTAGGAAGAGTCTTGGTGGTTCCAAACTTCTTCCATTTAAGAATGATGGCAACTGTGTTCTTTGGGTCCTTCAATGCTGCAGATATGTTTTGGTACCCTTCCCCAGATCTGTGCCATGACCCAATCCTGTCTCTGAGCTCTTTCTTTCAACCTCATGGCTTGGTTTTTGCTCTGCCATGCACTGTCAACTTTGCGGTCTTATATAGACAGGTGTGTGCCTTTCCAAATCATGTCCTATCAATTGAATTTACCACAGGTGGACTCCAATCAAGTTGTAGAAACATCTCAAGGATGATCAATGGAAACAGGATGCACCTGAGCTCAATTTTCGAGTCTCATAGCAAAGGGTCTGAGGGTAGCAAAGGGCCTCCCCCTATGTAAATAAGTTTTTTAAAATTTTTGTTATACATTTGAAAAAAAATATTAAAACCTGTTTTCGCTTTGTCATTATGGGGTATTGTGTTTAGATTGATGAGGAAAAATTATAATTTAATCAATTTTAGAATACTTCTGTAACGTAACAAAATGTGGAAAAAGTCAAGGGGTCTGAATACTTTCCGAATGCACTGTATGTATGTATGATATTTGTGTGTCTGTAGCTTTTTCACTCATCATTATTGCCGATTCATTCAGGATTATCCGTAATCATGGGAGCATCCACATTAATGTAGAAGTATTTATAAACATATTCTATTTTCATTTACAATAAAAGTGACTCAAATGACGCTACATTATTTACCATTATTTTGTCCCCAATTGAAATTAATCTGAAACACAACCAAAACAAACAGCAAATTCATTGGTAGTTACTGTCTTGTTCCATCGCTGCAACTCCCATATGGACTCGGGAGAGACGAAGGTCGAGAGCCTTGCGTCCTCTGAAACACAACCCTTCCAAGGTTTCTTGACACATTGCTCACATAACCCGAAACCCAGCCACACCAATGTGTTGGAGGAAACACTGTCCAACTGGCCAGGTCAGTTTGCAGGCACCTGGCCCGCCGCAAGGAGTCGCTAGAGCGCGATGGGACAAGGAAATCCCGGCCGGTTAAACCCTCCCCTAACCCGAACGATGCTGGGCCAATTGTGCGCCGCCTCATGGGTCTCCCAGTCAAGGTCGGCTGTGATACAGCCTGGGATCGAACCTAGGGCTGTAGTGACACCTCAAGCACTGCGATGCAGTGCCTTAGACCGCTGCGCCACTCGGGAGACCTGGTGTGACATTCTTGAGCAAACTTAATCAACATTCTCTTCTTCCCCAGATGGGCTGACATGTTCTCCGCAAAGGGTTGTAAAAACTCCCCTGAACACGCATTCGCCCACCCATTTGTACAGGTACAGTCTTTCAAATAAAAATACATAGTGTGTAAGCTAAGACCTAAATCAGTCACTTGTCTTTATCAACATTTTGAATGGATTAAATGTGTCATTGTTATTTTTTTCTGTCACTCCTGCCTCCCCTCTCTCTCTCCTTCTACCCCTCTCTCTCTCCTTCTACCCCTCTGCCTCTCTCTCTCCTTCTACCCCTCTGCCTCTCTCTCTCCTTCTACCCCTCTGCCTCCCCTCTCTCTCTCCTTCTACCCCTCTGCCTCCCCTCTCTCTCTCCTTCTACCCCTCTGCCTCCCCTCTCTCTCTCCTTCTACCCCTCTGCTTCCCCTCTCTCTCTCCTTCTACCCCTCTGCCTCCGCTCACTAGGCCGTAGGGATGTTCCTGGGGGAGTTCAGTTGTCTGGCTGTCTTCCACATGCTGCTTTGTCACGATAGACGGAGACCAGAGCCCAAGATGAACACGGGCCAGAGCTTCAACCCCCTCCTCTTCCTTTTCCCTGCCCTTTGTGACATGACCGCTACCTCCATCATGTATGTTGGTATGTGACCCCGACATCTGGGATATTTATCTTCATTTGGTATTGCAGTGGGCTCCAGAGTTTCTGGGCATGTTGCTTGTTGCTTGAGCCGCCATTTAACTCCCTCGCACCTTACATAAAATATTTGAATGTGACAATTCACATCAAAAAGGGCTACATCAAAAAGTTATATTCTTCAAAAGTATTTTTCAAAAACTGCAAGGAATTCAAAATTATCTGTAACATTATGGTCAGAGACACAATTACAAACACGTTTTTCCATTGAACTTGAAGTTCCTGTGATGTATCTTCCATTTTATTAAGGAACTGTAACACAATATCTGAGAACTCTAGATTGTCATAGTGAAAGTTTGTGCTGACTGCCTGCAGACCTGGGTTCAAATAGTATTTGCTTTCTTTTGCCTGGAACTAATTGCCAGTTGAACCAATTGAATAGTCCCAAAGTGCAACTGCTGCCCATTTGCCACTCCGGGCAGACATATTGAAACAAGAAATCCTATTTACATTTTAGTCATTTAGCAGACACTCTTGTCCAGAGCGACTTACAGGAGCAATTAGTGTTAAGTGCCTTTCACCTAGTCGGCTCAGGGATTTGAACCAGCAATGTTTCGGTTACTGGCACAGCACTATTAACCGCTAGGATACCTGCCGCCCTATTTGAACCAAGCTCTGTCTGTGACCCTCTGTGACTCTCTTCCCCAGCTCTGAACATGACGAGCGCCTCCAGCTTCCAGATGTTGCGCGGGGCAGTGGTCATCTTCACAGGCCTGCTGTCAGTGGCCTTCCTAGGGCGCCGCCTGGTAGCCAGTCAGTGGACAGGCATCCTCATCACCATCCTGGGCCTGATAGTGGTGGGCCTGGCGGACTTCATGAGCGGACACAAGGACGACTCTCACAAACTTAGCGAGGTCATCACTGGTAAGGTAGAGAGAATGGTGGGTTGGAAGGGGATACTTGTAGTAGCAAGGGTAGGACTGTTAGAACACAATGAGTATGGTTACATTCACACAATAATACAATTATTGTGAATAGTTAGATTAATATAATAGTTTGATTTTAAATTTTTACATGCTTTGCAAGAAGAACAATTTCCTTAATCCTGTTTACATGGACACATCGGAAATCAGGCTACCTTATGGGACTTCGATAAATGCAGAAAATCACCAATCAAAATAAACATTCTACCACAGCGAACGTGTTATTTTTGTGAAGCCTATTTGAGTCTGAGTTCGGACATATGAAGTTTGTATGTGAAAACTATTTCTAAGATGAATACATCCAGTTTTTCCAAACTCAATATACTTCTGCAAAAGAAGGAAGCTTGCGTGGGTTGTACGCAGATCAAATACATGTAAAAAATTGCCTACATCAAGCCAACAAATAAAAACATTGCAGCCCACAGGTATAAAATATCCTATAAATCACATTGGCTATGCATGGCCTGTCTATAAGGAACTTGAACATTGTATTAACTTGGGTCCGGTCTGAAGCTCATGCTAGCAAACTTGCAACATTGTATGAAATATTATGGGCCCTTAGAGTTTCCTGCTCCAGTGAGCTCCGGACAGACAGACACAGCTGTAGGCTATTTGCACAAGATATAAGAAGTAATCAGGTAGACCTTGTTTATGACATTTCTACTGGATCAGAACATACCATTTTTTCCCCCTTTCATGCTGAGTGGTTATCAAAAGGGAGAGCTGGAAAGGCTTTTCAAATAGGCTACGTTGAGGAACTATTGTCATTCTCAATGAATGTAAAAATAGACTTAGTTGACTTGCTTTTTGAGGCGAAGAAAAAATGCCTCCGCGGTGATGGTGAGTTAAGACAATCCGAAATAGTATCAGATTGCCAAATGGGCACATTTATAAGCCTACATTTGTGTGCAGGCCAGGTAGTCTAGGCCCAGGTCCATGCGTAATCAGGTGCGTGTCCTTACTCAAGATTGACAGGAGCGCTCCAAACAAAAGACAATAAATATATTGACAACTCATAAATGGAATAAAATAAACCGAAACTTTTTCCTCACAAGTGTAGCCTTGGTTGTGCGCTCCGCAAACAACGTGTCCACTCCTACAATGACAACGGTAAGACTAATAATATATTGAATGCATTAACAGAAATTACCATAACCAAACAAACTTTGGTTAAATAATTTGAAATTATGGTAAATGTACTAATGGTGATACCGGTGTGCCATCCCCGTGGCCTCCGCAATAGATCGGTCCACTTAGACAGGCGTCTCGTGTGCCATAACGTTTTTTTTATATATATATTTGCCGCTGCTCGACTAAAAACAAATCTTGATCAAACAATCGACCAGTCAACTAAATGGTGTCAGCCCTACTCTGCCTACTGCCATAATCAGTTTAATCTTAAATTATTACTGTGCATGTAAACATACTCATTGTTAAGAGGATAATGAGTGGGCACTTAGTGACAAAGGTAAGGCCCTGTTCGAATACTCTTAGAACAGTGTTTACCAACCACTGTCTTAGAATATATCTTTCCCTCCTTCCTCACTTGAATTAATTACGGATCTAACTTATGATTGGATAGTTGAAGGCAAGCTTAACAGAGCGGTTATTTCACCAGTCCAGTCACATCTGATCAGTGATTACCTGAAGGAAAATGGGAAGGATACATTTGAATGGTATTCAAACAGGGCCAACGACTTGAGTTGGAGTCTATTGACTTTTAATTATTTAGATTTTGCTTCTACAGAGACTGGTTTTCCCACACCAGCAACATCTTACTAAAATAAATGTCCAATGAGGAACTGCCGTGCAAAGGCCTTACCCATCTCTTCTAACCCTAAGGTGACCTTCTGATCATCATGGCCCAGGTCATTGCTGCTGTCCAGATGGTTCTGGAGGAGAAGTTTGTCTACAAGCACGATGTTCATCCTTTACGGGCAGTGGGCACTGAAGGTACGGTACAGTGAATGTACTATATACATAGGACGGCTGTGTGCATTTGGTTAATGTATAACTCCATATACAGAATGTAACAATGGTGTTTGTAAGCTTCACTCCCAAAGCTGTACACTCTTAAGAAACACAAGCATACTAATCAGATGTGTAGATAGTACTTAATGACCTATTTAACCATTAATTTATTTCAACAGGAAAAGAATGTCTGTCACCATTTCGTACTTGAGATGGTGCTAATGTTTGTAGATCATTACGTACTGTACATTATTTATAATGCGAGATACCTGGAGAAAATCAGACCTCTGGAGATTTTTTTTTATGGCCCTCCATTCAGTAAAATATATTGGCT
The DNA here is from genome assembly GCF_045679555.1 of Salvelinus alpinus. Taxonomy (NCBI): domain Eukaryota; kingdom Metazoa; phylum Chordata; class Actinopteri; order Salmoniformes; family Salmonidae; genus Salvelinus; species Salvelinus alpinus. The sequence goes on from NC_092093.1 coordinate 44,956,432, forward strand.
CTCCCTGAACTCTTGGGAAAAAAACAAGTCCCCATCTCCTATACCCAAAATAATAATTACAACATAATGGACAGACCAGAAGCTTAGATATGGAGACACTCATTTTGTAAACATTACATGGCGAAGAGCCACTGTACACAGCACAGCCATTGGTTAGGCAGCAAAAAAAGGGTTTACATTAGCAAGAGCAGGGCAGGCCAGGGCTCATGATTGGGAACGTCTATCCATTGAAGTGTGTAATCAGTGTAGCCAAGTTTTATATACACCATCCCAGCAGTGCAAAAACTGAGGAAGTACATTTTCTTAGAAATATAACTTTGCCCTGTCCTTCTCTGAGCATGCTCTTCGTATAGCCTAGGCCTAAAGTTTATAGTATAGGCTATTGATCATTTGATTGAGGCTACACTAGGCGCACTTGATATTGCGCGCCCAGCAGAGAATCAGGGATGAGGGGCAGAATTGGGCACACATCGAGATATAATAACCAACACATTCTCAAACACAGAGCAGTATGACATTTAATCGATTATAAATTACATAAATAAAACAATACTAAACCCTCCCCCTAACTGAAATTGAAATAGCACGACCCTCCATTTTCCTCCAGGTAACAATTATGTACATTTCGACCGCTCCGTTAGTAATTCACCCTGCCTCCATTAATTTCCACCCTTCTTCTCCATTCTCCAGGGTTCTTTGGCTTCTTCATCCTCTCGCTCCTCCTCGTCCCCTTCTTCTACATCCCGGTGGGCAGCTTCAGCAACAACCCCCGCCATGTCCTTGAGGACGCGCTGGACGCCTTCTGCCAGATCAGCCACAATCCCATGATCATCCTGGCGTTGCTCGGTAATACGGTGTCCATCGCCTTCTTCAACTTTGCCGGCATCTCTGTCACCAAGGAGATCAGTGCCACCACGCGCATGGTGCTGGACAGCCTGCGCACTGTGGTCATCTGGGTGGTCAGTCTGGCTCTGGGCTGGGAGCAGTTCCATGGGTTACAGGTGCTGGGTTTCATTGTGCTGTTGGTGGGTGCGGCACTGTATAATGGGCTTCACCGCCCCCTGCTAGCAAGGATTCTGGGCTGCGCCAGCGTGGAGGAGGAGGAAGTCAACCCAGTGGAGAGGACAAGATTGCTGGACGAGGGAAGGGTGCAGGAAGAGGGCTAACTGACCTGATATGATGACCTCGCAACATGCTGAAAGTGTGTGTGTGTGTGTGTGACATGTAGATAACATAACCCTGTCGTACTCCACACCATGCGTGTGTGACATAAAGACAACACATTTCTCAGATAACTGCACATGACAATATCTTTAAAACTGTTGTAAACTCCTGGTTGTAAATTCCAGGTGACATATATTGATAGGATCTTGGACTAGCCCTCCTCAAGGCTTGTTGCAGCATCGGTTAAATGTGTCAGTGGTGGCAGGCATTTTATAAATCCCCAAAAGGTTAACCATAACATAACATCGTTTGATAGAGTGCACTACTGTGGTCATTGATACAGTGGCTTGCAAAAGTATTCATCCCCCCTTGGCATTTTTCCTATTTTGTTGCCTTACAACCTGGAATTAAAATAGATTTGGGGGAGGGGTTGTATCATTTGAATTACACAACATGCCTACCCCTTTGAAGATGCTAAATATTTTGGGGGAAACAAACAAGAAATAAGACAAAAAACAGAACTTGAGCGTACATAACTATCAATACTTTGTAGAGCCACCTTTTGCAGCAAGTCTTTTGGGGTATGTCTCTATAAGCTTGGCACATCTAGCCACTGGGATTTTTGCCCATTCTTCAAGGTAAAACTGCTCTAGCTCCTTCAAGTTGGATGGGTTCCACTGGTGTACAGCAATCTTTAAGTGATACCACAGATTCTCAATTGTATTGATGTCTGTGCTATGACTAGGCCATTCCAAGACATTTAAATGTTTCCCCTTAAACCACTCAAGTGTTGCTTTAGCAGTATGCTTAGGGTCATTGTCCTGCTGGAAGGTGAACCTCCGTCCCAGTCTCTCCAATCTTCGCTGTGGAGCTTTGCAACTCCTTCAGGGTTATCTTTGGTCTCTTTGTTGCCTCTGATTAATACCCTCCTTGCCTGGTCTGTGAGTTTTGGTGTGCGGCCCTCTCTTGGCAGGTTTGTTGTGGTGCTATATTCTTTCCATTTTTAATAATGGATTTAATGGTGCTCCGTGGGATGTCCAAAGTTTCAGATATTTTTTTATAACACAACCCTGATCTGTACTTTCCACAACTTTGTCCCTGACCTGTTTGAAGAGCTCCTTGGTCTTCATGGTGCCGCTTGCTTGGTGGTGCCCCTTGCTTAGTGGTGTTGCAGACTCTGGGGCCTTTCAGAACAGGTGTGTGTATATATACACTGAGATCATGTGACACTTAGACTGCACACAGGTGGACTTTATTTAACTAATTATGTGACTTCTGAAGGTAATTGGTTGCACCAGATCTTATTTAGGGGCTTCATAGCAAAGGGGGTGAATACATATGCACGCACCACTTTTTAAAATGTATTTTTAATATATATAATTTTTTGAAACAATTTTTTTTTTTTTTTTTACTTCACTAATTTGGAATATTTTGTATGTCCATTACATGAAATCCAAAATAAAAATCAATTTAAATTACAGGTTGTAATAAAACAAAATAGGGACAACGCCAAGGGGGATGAATACTTTTGCAAGGCACTGTATATATGGGTTTACTGTGGTTTCTTACACTTAACTAATATTGGATTCTGGGATATGGTAATACACTCGTTTTTGAGTTGATTTAATTTCAATGTTTTGGTCTTGGCCAGTGTCATTTGGTTTGGTGGCTCTCACCGCTGTTTTTCAACTGGGAAAATGGGCTTGTGTTCAGCCCTGGATGGGCTTGTGTTCAGCCATTTGTACTGACCTCTTATTTCTGATTTCCCCTGGTGTGAAATCATGGACATGTAGTAACTTGGACAATATATTGCATATGACACCAGTGGGCTGTTGGTTCCATGCTTTTTCAAATGTTTTTCATTGTTGCACTGTACATTTTACTAATGTGTCACTAGTGACAACATAAATACTATGTCAGACATTGGACTTTTAGTACATTTTTAGGGCTTTGAATTTAAACCACAAATTAAAAGTTAGCTGAAATGTTCCCCACTGAACACTTGTTGCATAATGACTGATATTGTGTGAGTGTCAAGTCCATTGCACTACCATAAGTGTGCTTTGGGATCTGTGATTCAATATTTCCTGCATGATTTTACCTGTGATGTTTTTCCCTGTTTTATTATCAAACAATTGCAATTGTTCTGGATATATTCATTGACTGACACATTATCAAATGTAAAAAAAAAAAGAAAAAAAAAAAGGGTTATAAAGTCTATTACTAACCCATGCTTCTTGGTACATAGTTTTCTAGCAATGGATAGCGTGGGTGAATATTGCTGGCGCTACCCCTAAGGCTAAGCCATAGATTAAGTAGGTTAGTTGAACAGCCTACCAAGCTCTCAGTAAGTGAATGGAAACTGTTCTCAGGACCAAGATTCCTATGTAGGTTTTTGTAAGACTTATGTTGCACCTTTTGATTAGGACGTATATTTGCTTGGGATTTTAAAGTGCCATGTGAACAATGTTGACTGGATGTATTGAACTTGGCTCCAGTTAAATGTTTTTATAAATAAATAATAATGAGAACTTGAGTTCTGTGCTGTATTATACTTAGAGATGAAATAGGAGGGTCGTTCCATGAAAATAATGCCTTTTTTTGTGTCCCTTTGTTTTAAGTAAATTGTGCCAAAATGTAGCATTTTGACATGTCCCTCCATCAACCCAGGGTCACTTCTAGGAAGATTGTATCCCATACTGTATCCAAGTTCCATCATTTTAAAGCGTTAGTTATTTTGTTGCTTTGACAGTCATTTCTGAAGATGTATTTATTTCATGTGATTAGTGACATTTACATCTGTCCCTCATTTTAAGGTCAACTCTGTTACCTCAACTAAACTCATTTCAATATGGTGAAATTATTAATTTTTATATATTTTCTTCAACAGAAACATTCAACATCTAGTAATCATCGAGTAAAAGCAGGTGCGCTGGTTATACTCTTTTTGACAATTTTCTGGTGTTTTGTGGCAGAACTGAGCGGTCCAGCATACAGTAACACGTCTACCCTGTTACCAATAGATGGACAGGCTAGAAATGTTTTTAGGAGCAACTACCCCTAAAAACAAACTTCTCATTTAGTAAACAGCCTATGTGGCATCAATATAAGTTAAACACATTTATTCTACTGTCAAAATAACTACAAAGTGTAAATAGGATAATTTCGGTCGTAAAGTCAGTCTCGTCCAAAACAGTTTTGTGAGACTTGTGGTTGTGACTGCATCACAACGTAAATAAAGGTTGGTTAGGTTTGTTTCAATCCTGCCCTCAGCTGGCAGCACACAAGTGATCATCAATTGGGAGTGCAGCTGCTCGCAACCCGATCATAATGCCTGTGGTAAATTTGGGTTGAGTTTGGATTAGGGCTGTCCCTGACAAAAAAAAATCTTGGTCGACCGAAAGCAGTCTGTTCGATTGGTCTACATTTTTAAATGTGTATTTTTTCATATATAGACATATAGATGTGTTTTAATAAAATCAACTATATGCATTGAGCTTGTCTGATGCTTAAAGTTTGGTGTTTGATGAAATAAGACTCAAGAAGGTGCCAGATCTAGATAACCAGAAAGAAAAAAGGCATAACCTGACCAAACTATTCTTCTCCCGCTGCTGCTGGCTGTCGCAGATTCTTCCATTACTCTCCTGAAGTTGCCGTTAATAGGCTACACGAGGAGTTGGCAACCTTTCTCATGTGGAATGCCAATTTATCTTACCTTTTCTACTGATCTGCGTGCCAGTTGTGGTTTTCATATGCACATTTTTGTGAAAGTTTTATTTCATTTACATTTACATTTACATTTAAGTCATTTAGCAGACGCTCTTATCCAGAGCGACTTCATTTAAAATAAAGTCTGTCATGTGGTTAATCAAAATTCTATCTAAATGAAAATGATACAAACTTAAAAAGTAACTTCTATTGCCATTGCCAACTATGTAAAAATAGCTTACATAAAGCCAACAAATAAAAACATTGCAGTTAGCAGGTAGAAAATATCTTGATAAAAATAAGTATACTATAAATAACATTGGTTACACATGGCATGTCTGCATGAACTTGAAACGTTGAATCAACTAACTTGTTACGGCTAGACGTTCCACTAGCGGAACCCCTCGACAACATCCGGTGAAATATTAAAAACTTTCACTATAAATATTAAACTTTCATGAAATCACACATGCAATACACCAAATTAAAGCTACACTTGTTTTTAATCCAGCCAACGTGTCAGATTTCACGGCGAAAGCAAACCATGCGATTATCTGAGGATAGCACCCCACCAAACAAACACATGACATTCATATTTCAATCCGCCAGGCGCGACAAAACGCAGAAATAACAATATAATTAATTCCTTACCTTTGAAGATCTTATTTTGTTGGCACTCCAATATGTCCCATAAACATCGCAAATGGTTATTTTGTTAGATTAATTCCATCGTTATATCTCCAAAATGTCCATTTATTTGGCGCGTTTGATCCAGAAAAACACCGGTTCCAACTCGCGCAACATGACTACAAAATATCTAATAAGTTACCTGTAAACTTGTTCCAAACATTTCAAAAAACTTTCCTAATACAACTTTAGGTATTTTTTAACGTAAATAATCGATTAAAATTTAAGACGGGATAAACTGCTTTCAATAGCGGATAAAAACAAAGTGGAGCGTGCTTTCAGGTCACGCGCCTCTAACAAACAGTACACTTCACTCGACCCTCGTTCTGAACTGCCCTACTTCTTAATTTCTCAAAGGAAAAACATCAACCAATTTCTAAAGACTGTTCACATCCAGTGGAAGCAATAGGAACTGCAAGCAAGTGCCACAGAAATCTAGATCCCCTTAGAAAACCCATTGAAAAGTTATTATAAAATTATTTTTTTCCTGGATGGATTTTTCTCAGGTTTTCGCCTGCCATATCAGTTCTGTTATACTCACAGACATTATTCAAACAGTTTTAGAAACTTTAGAGTGTTTTCCATCTAAATCTACCAATTATATGTATATCCTTGCTTCTGGGCCTCAGTAGCAGGCAGTTTACTTTGGGCACGCTTTTCATCCGGATGTGAAAATACTGCCCTCTAGCCCGAAAAGGTTTTAACTTGGGTCCGGCCCTAAAGCTTGTGGTAGCGAACTTCATTGTATCATTGTATAAAATATTCTGGGCCCTTAGAGTTTCCCGCGCCAGTGAGCTCAGGACAGACACAGCTGTTGGCTATTTGCTCAATGGATAAGAAGTAGCGCTTGACTTTTGCAGGAGCTCACCAGAGCTGAGTACCATTACCTCAAATGTTCTACTGCGTGAGCTCCTGTGCCTCTTATAGAATATTAGCTCAAAAGTATTGTGGAGCTCCTGCTACTAAATATAAACAGTATCAGCACCCAAAATGAGTACTGGTACCTATTTCAGTCAGTCAAGCACTGATACAAAGTAATCAGGTAGGCCGATTTTATGACGTAGCCTATACTCTCTAAAAAAAAATAGGGGTTCAACAAGGGTTCGAAGAACCTCAGGGTTCTTGGCACTGAAAATTGCCTGCAAAAGGTTATTCCAAGAACCCCATAGGAAGTGGGGTTCATCAAGAAACCTCCTTAGTTGGTGGGGGTTCTTGCAGGAACCTAACTGCCCAACTGAAACATTTGGATTTAAATTTGAAAGGATAGCAGGTGCAGGCACTTAACTGACAAATGTAAACGCGTTCCTCAATTTAAGGTATGGTTTGTCCCTTATATGACCTAAATTTATATTGTTTTATGATGATACCATCTATCTTTTCATATTTGTGCAAATCTTTCTAAAACAGAAAATGGACACAATTCAATGGATATCAATCAACAAAGAGGTGAGAATATGTATGCTATAAGAATATGTTGAAGGCTAGCTATATTGGGTGCAGATGACTGAACTGCTCACTTTTGTTCCTGTGTCTGTAGGTATACAGACAAGGAGGCATACAAAGGTATGTCAATTGGTAATGGTATGTTATGCAAATCACATGTACCACCCTCCTTCTTTTCCTCTTCAATGGCAATCCCATAGGCCTCTACATTATGGACAAGGTGTGTGTATGAAAACTATTATCAAAACAGTTTTTTTCTTTCACATTTACCACGAAAACCAATATTGTCGTGTGGCTGTTTTGTTAAGTTTGTTCCACCTGAGCGAGTCTAACCACAAGTCAGAGACACCGAGGACTGTTTCAAGTTGGATATTTAATGGATATTTGCACTTTCAAACCTCAATAGCTTTCAAACCACTTGAGCCACAGACTCCAAATAAGTGTCATGATGTTGGAAAAATTGCGCTCAACATTGCACAGGTCTTATTTTCACGATGTGGACATTAATTCGCTTTCCAAAACTAATAAACATGTGGAAATGTGAGCAGCATTTTGTATTCCAAGTTGAATAAGTTAGGAAGCGTAAAAAAAGCACAAACTTTTTTAACATTCAAATTTTAATATCTCCTTGGTCATATGACCTACTTGACTCAAACAAGGTTCAGAATGTCCACTGACTACCCTTCTATATTGCACACCCTTTGGTTTGTTCATTTTCATCTCACACGTTTTTACATGAATTTTTCAAACGTTCAAATTTCAATAGCTCCTTGGTCATGTGACCTGCTGACTTCAAACAAGGTTCAGAATGTACACTCAGTGGGCCTACACATATATATATATTTACAAAAACATATATGGGGGATTTGAAATTGTATCAGTGCCTTCTGAAAGTATTCAGACCCCTTGACTTTTTCCCCAAAAAATTACGTTACAGCCTTGTTCTGAATTATATTTATTTTAAAAAACAATTCTCAGCAATCTACACACAATACCCCACAATGACAAAGCAAGGCACAAATCTGGGGAATTGTACCAAAAAATGTCTGCAGCATTGAATATCCCCAAGAATACAGTGGCCTCCATCATTCTTAAATGGAAAAAGTTTGGAACCACTAAGACTCTTCCTAGAGCTGGCTGCCCGGCCAAACTGAGCAATCGGGGGAGAAGGGCCTTGGTCAGGGAGGTGACCATGAACCCGATGGTCATTCTGACAGAGCTCAAGAGTTCCTTTGTGGAGATGGGAGAACCTTCCAGAAGGACAACCATCTCTGCAGCAATCAGGCCTTTATGGTAGAGTGGCCACATGGAAGCACCTCCTCAATAAAAGGCACATGACAGCCCGCTTGTGGCATTGTATTGTGTGACAAAACTTCACATTTTAATGTGGCATTTTATAGCTTGTTTCTGGCACCTGTGTAATGATCATGTTCTTTAATCAGCTTCTTGATATGCCACATCTGTCAGGTGGATGAATTATCTTGGCAAAGGAGTTCACTAAATGTTCACTAACAGGGATGTAAACAAATTTGTGCACAACGTTTTTAGAGAAATAAGCTTTTTGTATGTATCTTTTAATTCAGCTCATGAAACATGGGACCAACACTTTACATGTTGCATTTATATTTGTATTCAGTATATAACTACACTTTAGTCCGCACTGCTTTATGCTAGAAACAATCTATAAAATGCAGTGGAAAGAAGTGACCGATGCATATGGCATATCTTTAATTTGTCTCTATGATATTCAGAGGCTGCACTACAACCCATAGGAGACAACACAAATATTTAGCATGGATATTAAACAACATAGTAACTTTAAATCAGTCAGCAGCAAGCCAGGTAGCCAAGAAGGAAGGAAAATGAAGGGCCAGCGTTATGGGCAGGACTTTGGGATCTGGCCCGCCCTACCGTACCTCCTCGCCCGTCCAAATAAAATATTGAAATATTTATCATTTATTTGACCGAGATGGCGCCAACAGAAAGAAGCATCAATGAACGCATCCGAGTGAGCGAAACAGCGCCCCTCTGTTTCAGTATGTGTAGAGCATGTATCTGATGCTGTCTGGACCAAATGAGTATGGCATGACAATACTATTTCTGGCCAGACAGCATCTGATACAGACAGTACATGGGCTACAAATAGAGAGGCGCCGTTTCGCTCGCTCGGCTGCTTTCTCCGGTGATATCGTTTCGGCAGAGAGGAAGAGGCGAAACGAGAGGGATTACTCTATTTGCCGCTACCTGGGGCGGCAGGTAGCCTAGTGGTTAGAGCGTTGGACTTGTAAAATCGAATCCCCAAACTGGGGAGGGAAGTTATAGGCCTACTGCTGTGTCTCTGAGTTATATGCTCTCATTTCTTTAGCCGCCAATGGATCACATGGCAGAGGCTAGTGCTTTCGGTCATTGTTGAATTTTTACTTTTTGATTTGTATCATTTTACTTCAGATTTTTATGATTAACCATGTGACAATGATTTTGAGAAACGAAAACGTTATTTTTGATGTGCAACTGTTTGAAGAAAATGCGCATAGGAGTGCGATCACACTTAGGAGGTCCTGTGAAAAAACATGCCACCCTATGGAAATGAAAGGCCAGTCGAACTGATTCGTTCTGCCGCCGGGTCTGAGCCTTTGTTACACAGTAAAGGCTGGCAGGAGCGCTCAGCTTTTCAATAACACATCAACAACAGTACTTCAACAACATGACTATAAATTGAGCATTTAGGTAGTATAAAATTAAATTGTAAAAAATTACTTAGAATTAAATAATCATGAAACGAAAAATGCCTTATTAGGCTATACAGTGCCTTTGAATGTGTTTGGCCAGTCTTTGGTTTGAGGATTATGTGGTGAGCTGTTAATTTAGCCTCTTATATTCCCATGCCCTAATCACAGTCAACACATCTATTTTGTAACAACAATATCATGGAATAAAATAGAATCAATTAGAAAATGATAGTTTCCCAAATGATTTTATTTTACAAGTGCATATAGGTCTACCTGATGATATGCGGATGCAATGTTAATAAACAACTAATGGCTTTTATTAACGGTCAGATACTTCAGTTGTAACTGGTTCTGTTGGGCTCAACTTTAGCACTGTTCCAAACTTAGACTATTCTTTTTTTTTAAACAAAAATCCAAACATCTCCGGTGCTGCAGCATGCGCTCATTCATTGTCATGCTCTATTGTGGTATGAAAAAACATTCTGCTTGTCTCCAGTCATATAAAATCACGTAGACTTCCATGAAATGCGTTTATTAAAAGCTATTTTTTTCTCGGACCGCAAATAAGATGAGAAATTCATGCAGTGCTTTTATTATAGTGGGTATATTTTGACCCTTTATCCTTTGTCCGCGGTGACCTGCAAATCCACAATCTTCTGGCTACTTTGCCATGTAATGCTTACAAAACGAATAACAGGTTCTAAAACTGCATATCTACGGCTATGGTCTGTCCTAGGAGTGAGGGTAAACGGTAGGCATGTTCTCTGCTATCCACTTTATGTTTTAAGTATTATTTTGGGTATAGGGGAGGGGCACATGTTTTTTCAAGCGTTCATGAGGGTCAGGGGAAAAAAATATATTTCAGCGATCCAATTTTCTCTAGGTTTCCCACATTACAAAAAATGTGCAGTCTCTTACTACAGTAATTTATTTCTTTAACCTCTTGAGATGGGAAAACGTTTTTTTATGAAGTTGAACATATGCTCTTTATGCCAGAATGTTAAAATTAGGCGAAATCAAAAGTTTTAGTTGGTTGCTGATTTGGTGAAATGACCCAGGATTTCTGCATTTTGACCAAAATTCATCAGTATAATAAAGATTCTGCTATAATGGTTATTTATGATACAAAGGTTACAAACATCTGCCAAATGTATAACTTGTCCTTCCTATTTAATGTCCCCTTGAATTTCCCCTTTAAAAAATGAATATCCAAGCCAGTGCAGGTGTCCAGTTTCACCTGTCTCCTGTCATGCCAACACCGGCCACCAGCTGGAGTTCCTGTCTACCTGGCACCGTCTGCTACCAGCAAAACGTCCTCCCTAATAGTTTAGAACCTAATTGAGGCCAGAGGTTAAACGCCAGCGTATCCTCAATGCAAACCACAGGGAGCCGCAATCAACCAACTGCAGCTGGATCATCTGGAACATCCAATACAGATCAGTGATCCTGTTGTTCATGCTGTTAGATTACATTACCCCTACATGAAACTGAAAGACAATATTTCCATCAAATGTCATGGCTTAGTTGTATTATACGATGTGGCAGTCTAGTAAAAATGGATATGGTTTCAACACAATCCAAGATAAGTTTGATCTGTAAGTTCTGGAAACCATGTCCTCCACTGTGTGTCTGGTCATTCAAGCTCAAAGTTTTAATCTTAAGAATAGAAGACTAATGTTATTATGCTGGGCGATTCTGAAAAGTGAAATACGCCTATACATGCAAAAAGCTATACATACATGCATGCCTTACAAAATAAATAGCATGGGCTACCTCTTTAAACCTTGCCATTTAAATGAAACATTGAAACTGAATCCAAAGTGAGTCTCTACGGGCCAGTTTCTTTCCTTAGCAGACTGTCAAGTGGACAGCTGGATCTTTAACATTCTTTCCACAGCTGAACTTGTGCTATGAGGAAAGACAAATAGATTGCTTATTGGGATAAGAAACGGGATAAATCCCACCTGCTGTAAATTATTCACACTTGACAAGCCTGTTGTGCATTAGTTTAGGCCAGGGCTGTTCAATATTGGTCCTGGAGGGCCAAAACACTTCTGGTTTTCATTCTCTCCTTCTAATCAGCGACTGATTCAGGTGAGTGCAATTAACTACCAAGTAGAAACAAAACTCAGAAGTGTTTCGGCCATCCAGGACCAGAATTGAACAGCGCTGGTTTCAGTGGAGAAGCGCTTTGTCCACAATACGCTCAACGTGCCTGGATTTGATGATCTACATCGACATTTTAGGAGAAAAACCCGGGTCACCTCCCCGAAGCTGTCTCACACTCAATGCACTAAATATAGCCCAATGTGTAGTAATAGTTAGTGCTAACCGGGATCCAACCTTAATGGTTAGTGCTATGCGGGATCCTTGGGACGTCCCTACCCTAAATCCTAACCTTATCCACTACCCTAACCATAACCCTTACATTAAACCATTTTAAATTAAACGTCAGAGTTGAGAAGTCCAAAGGATTGCGGACCAACGTGTAATCCGAATTGAGACATTGTTGGGAAGCGCATTGATGGTTAAGACAAAAAGAGAATGTTTTTCTGCACATAACCAGGGGTGCAACCTTCACTGGGGACTGGGTGGACATGTCCCTCCCACATTCTGAAATGGCGTTTTTATCCCCCCCAGTTTTATCAGTGGAATGTGATACAAACTAACGGTGTGCTTTAGGATCATGCGGGCACCTCCGAGCGGTCGGGTAGGCTGTTTGGAGTGTTTATCTGACAAAAAATAAATCAATCAAAAAGTGTGTCCCCCACACTTCTAAAACCAAAGTTGCGCCCCTGCACATAACTGATCCGAGGTCAACAGATGTTAATACATCGCCATGAGCATCTGACAGACATTTTTTCATGTTGTCTGTTTTTTATCTGCAATATTCTAGTCGCTCATAGCTTACCATAATGCCGAGACTGTATGTCTCTGTCTACACAGGCAGCCCAATTTTTATTTTACTAGGCAAGTCAGTTAAGAACAAAGTCTTATTTACAATGACCGCCTAGGAACAGTGGGTTAACTGCCTTGTTCAGGGGCAGAACAACAGTTACTGACCCAATGCTCTAACCTGCAGCCCAAATTCTGATATTTTTTTCCACAAATTGGTCTTTTGACCAATCACATCAGATCTTTTCACATCAGATACTTTTCAGAGCTGATCTGAAAAATACATCAGAATTGGTCTGCCTGTGTAAACACAGTCTATTTAGCTCAAATTATAATTTCCATGTTTAAAATGGCAGGTTGTTTCTAAGAACCACCACTAGATGACAGCATTTTGTTAAAGTTGACCTGTGTATTGAGAGTTTATTTGGCTATAATAAGGACCCCAAATAAGGACCTGCACGAGGACTAGAATCTCTGATCACATAAAACGACAGTCGAAAAAATGTATCCGATTTTAAGAATGACGTTAGAATATAGGCTATCATTTAAAGGCCAACTGTAGCCCGGTTGCCGTCTCTTTTCAGTTATTGCATTCCACTCCTTATCACTCCTGTTATATGCCAAAGATTTCAGTGGAATGTTACCTAAAAAAGACTGGTACCCAGACTAGGCCAACTGTAACCTGATTGGTGAATCAATAGTATGGTGTTTGATTAAGGAGAGGAGCTGTGATGAAATGAGCAGCTTAACTGGTAATGTAGGCCAGCCTAAAGAATGTAGAAATAGGGTATCCTATCATGACCAGGTAAGCTAGTCCTACACAGCAACACTGCACCTTATACATTTTAATAAAGGCAATGTCTACAACAAAGGGTTTGTTAGCTAATATCATTTTGTAAATGTGTTTGTGTGCCTGAAATCGCTTGATAGGTAAATTTCACCCAAAAGCCCTGGGTAGCCTACAACTTGATAAGGCTACATTTAATAACCCTTCTTTATTAACAGTAGCCTGTCGAGATAAGCAATAGACAAACGTAATAACAATATAATCACCTTCAGTTATTAATTAATGATTTAGCAGGAATAAATACAATTAGGATACGATATTCACAAGCAACTATAGTTGGCATGACAGACAAATAGCCAAATAGCTTCACGTGCTTCCAAAGTAACTTAATTTCATCATTAAAAAAATGAGGCTACTGTATCTGTATTGTCTATTATCTGATGACCTTTAGGCTGACATGATGAAATATATATTTTTAAATGCATTAGCCTACATTAAAACTGTACATGAAATAGGGCGCTTGGGATAGTGTGGAAAAGCTATTATTGGTGTATTTTTTAACCACATGTATATGGATGCCTCGGGACCTGTGCTCCTTGGGGTGTGATCTTTATAAGTGAAAGTGCATTGTTGTCCTGGGGGAGGAAGTGCTGTAGGCTAATTGTGGCTGTCCAGGTGTCCATAATGAAAACTGCACAAAGACAAGGAATACGGATTTATTAGAGAAAATATTATTGCCACCCAAAGATGGATATGATATTTACAAAACGTTAGGATAATATATAGGCCTGTGGCCTATAACAAAAATGTGAACTTGTCTTGCTCTCAAAATGAATAAGACTATTCATATTTTTGTTAGGCTACTTTATATATTTCGATGGTGTACATTTTGATTTATGTCAAATCAATTCAATGACAAGGCATTGAAATAGATTTTGACGCATAGTATTCCCACATACTACCCAGATTCGCGATGAAGACTCGGGAAATTAAATATAATAACTATTATGACTGTTCAATGTATGTTATTGTCTCATTTTGGCATTGCTAAGACGATGTTTCTGGTTTAATGACAAGTCCTATACATTCGTAATTTTGACAGCTGTACTTTCAGGGAGAGGTAATAAAACACGGTCTGTTTGGACAGCTCTGGAGCGTTGACAAAACTGGAATCCATCAAGATGATACTTGGGGTGTGAAATGTCGCTCTGCAAGAACACGCCCGATCATAACCTTGATTTAATTGTTTTGTTAACGGCCATAAATCAGGTAGAGAACATTATGGCTGATGTGGACTATAACAATACTTTTCAGAAGTTAAAATAAGGCTGTGTAATATTCTAGGCCTATTGAACGTTATTCAGCTCTAGTAGGCCAACTCTGGGAAGTAGAGGTGCTAAGGGTGCTGCAGCACCCCCTCGCAATTGTTTCCACAGCGGCTTGTTATTACAACAATTTTACAGTGTGTGACATTGTTACAGATCTATCGCCTCGGCCCTTAGAGAGGCTCTGCTTTACCTCAATGGTGAAGGGTTGCGCTAAATACATGCAAAATTGATCACTCTAGCACACAGTCGCAGACAATACTTAAAGAGAGCCTATAACTTTAGTTTTTTTGGCCCACGGGGTTGCCAAGTGACCTGGGCCATCGGTCACATGGGCGTCATTACACAGAGTGCGCACTGTTCCTCGAATCTTCTCGGCCTCATGGGATGCCTGCCAGGACACTGGGAGAGAAAAATAAGTAATGGTTTGTTATGATGACCTTTTACGTTTCCATTAGTCTCCTCTCTTATTTAGCGCTGTAACCCCGGAGTACTCAGCAAATGTGATTTAACCCTGTGTACATTGACCCAGCGAGTAATCAGAAGGCCCTAAATGCACCAGTCACAAGAGGCGAAGAGGGGAGCGACTTTAATCTGCAACGGGGCTGTTTTTATGTAAACACAGAGGTTGTTAATGTACAGACACTGGGACACCATCATATTTAAAAGCTTCCATTAAATAAGCCCTTCGATTGTTTAAACGACAGGGCAGACTGAGGCGAGTGTAGTTAGTCTACCACTCCTAATGTCCATCTAATGACCACGTAATGTTTTATCTATACTCTTCTGTGGGGCAAAGGTACGAGAACAGTATAATTATATGACCACAAATGGAGAAAATAAGAAAAAAAAATCGCCCACACTGTAGCCTTTCAGGATCTTCCGTTTCAATTATGTGATTTTAATTATGATTTTAATTCTGGTTAATTATTTTTATTTGAGTTTAATATGGCCTAAAACCACAATAACTGTGGAGACTAGGCTACATTCAGGTTTGGTTGTTGGCATTATAAATCTGTATGTTTCTGTTGGAGTGGTAAGTATAGGGTTTTGCTCTCTTTTTTCTCAAAGAGATGGGGAAAGAAAAACATTAGACAATTATATTTAATTGGGAGGAGTAAGTTGAAATACAACTAGCCCTACTAACTTTGAAAAGTCATTATATATGGATTTAATCAAATGTGTTTGTGACTTACTCATTAGCTAAATATACTAGGGATATAGATCACTTCCCCATTTGGATTGGAACAAGGGGGCATTTATGAGTCACTTGTCTGGGGTGGACATATTCAGAGACAATCACTGTTATAGCCTGTGATGAAGTTTGTGGAGTTAAATTGAATGGCCATATGAGTGGAACTCTCCGGATGGTGATTGCTGGCCTGAAGGGTAGGGGAAAATCCATGAGGTTTCCATATTTTCCCATGATCAGTGGTGGAAGATAAGGATATTTAGATTTAGATTTTTATGTTTCCTGCGTGATGAGTCCTGTCTCCACTGATTGGCAGCTGGGCTATAGCTCCTCTCCTCTTGGCTGGCCCTAGCAACAGACCAACACTAATAGGCCTCCAAATATCCGGCAACAAAAACAAACAGCCTAAGTCTCCGAAAGGGTCCTGATGCATTTAGGTGATTTTTCAATCACAAATAAAGGAATACATTAAGAGCTCTCTCCTAAGATTCAAAACCTGGATAATATGGTCCGTGTCCTAATGTGGCCTACTGAGGCCTATAGGGATATATTTTATGTGCTAGCCTGGTGTCCCAACCCTCTGTCAAAGAGGTCATGGGAATACTCATATGGACCAACACAGACATAACACAGACAATTGATGTTTGTTGAACCAGTGGGCGGACAGACACCCTGAAACAATCCTCAAAAACATCTATACCTTTTCACGTGATGGAGAGCCCATTTCCCTCATAACATGGGGGCCTATTAAACAGAACTGATTAAAATATGAATACATATAATAAAAGCCACATTTGGGGTTACAAACGGGACAATCCTGTTTTCAATTGAAGTTGGATAACTCCCTTAACATTTATTTATTTTTTGCTTTGAAAATAATGGCACTATGCCATACAGAAGGCCGTGTACAATGGCACAGGTCCCATTAAATCTACGACAGTTCCTTCCTGAGACAAACATTGCCAGAAATAGTCATCTTGGCCTGGGTCGATGTTTTACCAGAGTAGAGTAATAATTCTCAGTGTCGTAATGGAAATGATTTAATTGACTCCCAAAATCTGATCCGAGAGAGTTGTTAGATGAGGCGCTCAATCAGCCTTCCTGAGCTAGGATAAGGCTTCCTGAAAAATACACACTGAGAAATCAACTGACAACAATGGGCTTGAAGTCAGCTGTAGCTGTCAAACTTATATATATTTTTTTATCTGCCACTGTTCATGCATGGTTTGACATTTTCTTTTTCAACGTGCTTATACAGTTGCCTTAGGAAGTTCTGATAGCCTCAATCAACATTTCCAGGATAAAGTATAATACAAAGCACTTTTAAATGGACTATGTGTAGCTATTACAATGGTATTGGTGTTTAAACACCAACCTGCATTGATATAATTGAAAACTAAAGGCAAATAAACAATTTTATCAGAGCTGAAACAATAACTGTAGGCCTTTGTCACATGGGTCATACTTTCATTTTCAACTGGACAAACCTGACATTCACTCACTATGAAATAATTTCCTAAATTAAATGGCACTATTTTACTGACTTACTGACGTTCTTGAGTGTCAAGACTCCAGTGCCTTGACATGTTTTAGTGTGCATGTTTTAATGCTTCCCTCTGAAGGCTCATCGGCACCTGAAATAACTTAGGCGTGCTAACCCTTTGTGCCTCTGCTACATCCTTTTCCCTGGATTGTTTTGACTGCATGATCGGGGGCAAACGTTAGCCTACATTTAATTTCTAATTTGAACCCGGAAAAGTGTCATCCGAAAACACCACGATAGCAGGCAGTCAGGGTCATAGACCCTGCCGGCAATGAATCAAGTCTAATGAATGCAGTAATGACAATGGGTTTTAAACAGTGCATGGGCCTATATCCGTGGCGTGGGAATTTGGGAACGTGTACCTGCACGATACAAACTCGTCTCCATGTCAGACATGCACGCATGCAGGCACGCAGGCAAACAAACACACACACGCACACTACTTTCTCAATTTTAGAGGAGTGTATGAGAATGTAAGCATGTTAGAGATTCGGTTTGATTAAAAAACAACAACAATATTCCATGAGTAAACGATTTGATATTATTATAAAAAGTAAAGCATGTGTTTATTCATTATTATCAATATGGATATGATTGTACTTGTATTATTATAATTATGCTGATTATGATTGTGATTATTTTTATATTATTATCCATATAAAATGACAAAAAAAGTATAGTAATCCTGCTTACAATAATACTTAAAAAATACAATTTACCCTTACATATTTGTCATTGTTATAATAATCAGTCCCCCATTATGTTCGTTACCCGGTGAAGTATTGCCTCTGAAGTTAATTTTGTTTTCGTTTAAGAGGGGAATAGATTTCCTCTGTTTATTATGAGCATAGGGACGGATTTGCGTCACCATGCAACTTGCAGGTCGAGATAAAGTTGCACAAATATTGAAAAAAGGAAGTTCTAACAGTAATTATAAAGTTTCCCCCTCTACTAAGGAAGAAATAAGGATTGCTGCTGTATCCTAAAATAGTTAAACATGTTCTATTTTGAGACAAATCTAACAGGCATATCTGCTCATTTCGCACGAATCACAGCCCATAAAAAACAGAGTCATCTGAATCTAATAGAAACTATAGTTTCCTGCACTCGGCGCTGCATATACCATGTAGATCGTGGTACTTCACTTGTATTAGCTTGTAACCTAAATGTATGATCTTCGATTGATGATATTGTCAGAAATTAAACATGGCACAAAAATATGAAATCTTTGTCAAATGCAATCTTCAACATTGTCCGTCTTTACTTTTTGTAGCCTAAATCGTTTAATTGGCAGTTGTTTTGCCATTTGAGCGACAAACAGAAAATATGAAAATGTGATTCCACTTGTACAGCCTAATAATTTTTGTATCAACATAAAAAAAAAAAAGTATTTAGAAACAAATAAAGCTGAATGCCTAAAAGCCGAGTGCAAGGATAGACGTAATTACATTATTCGACATGTTTACATGTTCATCTTGCAGAAGACGTTTGCCCTTGCATTTATTGTTGTCGTTGCTGCATGCCATCCATGATGAACAAGATAGTGACGGAGATGATGTTGTTGTCTGTGACTGCCGTTGAAAGTGTTTATGAAGATATTCAATATATGGTCATTAGCTCCACTTAACTCTGCACATTTCCATCACAAGGGCGTGTTTGGGTGTCGAAACCATACTTCTATTGGCTAGAAAGCAACCAATCCGTGTCAGAGGAAAAACTTCAACGTTGAAGTACTTAGACCAAAGACTAACATGTCAGAGTTGTGTGAGAGATTTCTTGCACTTACACAAAGACGGCAGCCTTTCTGACTACAGTTAACTCAACGTTACATGCCGAATTTATTGTTGTATCATCGTTTGTGATCAACCGAGGGGCAACATTACGAGTTCAGGATGTATACGGCAGGACTCAATCCGTTTTACGCATCAAATTTTAGTCTTTGGTCTGCGTATTGCGCGGGTGGTTTCGCTGTGGATACAATGAAGAAGCCCTCATTTTGCATTGCTGACATTTTGCAGGTTGGGGATGCCGAGAACATCCCGGAATCTTCGGCCCTCATGGCTCATATGGGACACCGTTCTCAGGTCCACACCTCTGGATCTCCGTTGCGTCCTTTCCCGGTGGGGCCAGAACAGTCGGTCTATGGTGGGAGACTGAACCCCGGGTCTCCATATCACAGGCACGGAATACACGTAACGTCTGTATCTAGAACGAGTTTTAATTCCCAACAAGCTCCTCCACCATCAAGCAAGGACCTCAAGTTCGGAATCGATCGGATTTTGTCAACAGACTTCGACCCAAAAACAAAAGACATATTGTCTTTAAGAGGTAACCTTTTAAATGAACTTTCATACCGTTGTCAACATGAATTCTCTAAAATAACTATTTATAGGCCTACATCAAGATGATCTTACTGCAATAGAAAGCATTCAAGAATGCCATCATGTTGTAAAGGCACTTTTTATTTTTATAATGCGGCTGTATTGACTTAATTAAAGGCTACGTTTATAAATTACTGACCTCGAAGACACCTAAACCACAGTGGCTACATCATGCATTTTATTATTTACGCACACAAAACCTCTATATGAACATCCAAACTGCCACAGTTGCCTCACTATAAAACTAGGTATTATTTAGCTTGGGACGGCAGATAGCCTAGTGGTTAGAGTGTTGGTCCACTAACCGAAAGGTTGCTAGATTGAATCCCCCCGCTGACAAGGTAAACATCTGTCGTTCAGCCCCTGATCAGGGCATTTAATCCACTGGTCCTAAGCCGTCATTGTGAATAAGAATTTGTTCTTAAATGACTTGCCTAGTTAAATAAAGGTTTAAACATTCAGACTCGCACACCAAAGTCATTTTTAGGTGAAAAGTTTTACCGTTGACAAATGCTCGTATATCATACGTTGCGGTAATTTCTTACTTATTTATCTCTCGCCCTGTGACAGATCTCACGTCCATTGTTAGCTCGAATCGTCAGTCAGGGATCCACATGCCCGTGCAGCCCTCGGCGAACCAGTACTTCGCATCCATAGACCCAGCGATGAGCGACACGTCCTCCATGATGAGCTCACTAAACGGCGCCAGGCATTCAGGGCAGCATCAGTTTCAGGACACCTTCCCAGGTAGTGTAGCCGTCAGCACATAGGCTACATAGGGACTTTTTCCGCACACATGGCATTTAAGGACTCAAACAATATTTGTACATAGCTGTTATTATTCAGACTTTGCTCAGTGTTTTTAAACCATAGGCCTATCTTCTGTTGATCGTGTTTTTCAAGTGAATATAATTTGGCATGTTTGATGACGTGACACCACTTTTCTAGGATATCCAACTATAGTTTACCAGTGCACTTTGAAATTTGAACGAATAAATAACATTGCTCAACCTTTATGTCCCTTTATTTATACAGGTCCGTATGCTGTCCTCACAAAAGACACGATACCACAGACATACAAAAGGAAGAGGTCCTGGTCGCGAGCGGTCTTCTCCAACCTGCAAAGAAAAGGACTTGAGAAACGATTCGAAATACAGAAATACGTCACCAAACCCGACAGAAAACAACTGGCTGCAATGCTTGGCCTAACAGATGCACAGGTACGTTACTTGCATCACGTTGTAGCCTATAGTACCCAATTTTATGGACATTGTATTATGGACTATATTTTAAGAATCCTTTCTTCTTGAGATGGAAAGACATATGCCTAATAGTGTAATATATATATTCAATAAGTTTAGCTGAAGCGTTAAAGATTGCGCGATAGAAATATACCCTAAAAGTAATTTGCACTGAGCCGACATATGGAGCGTTTACCGTGAATGCAGTCTCCGCTAAATCATGAACATTGTCTTAAAATTTCAAGAATGCTGTAACGCTGAACTTTCGCGATACGGATTGAATAGAGCCCTGGTGTTGTTAAGACAGGAAGCCGCCACTCAGGGGACACACCCGGTAATATATCCTAGTAGGCAACTGTAGAATTGCGCAATCGAGAACTTTTAGGGAAATGAAAGTCGATTACAACGAATTATTGCAAATGGAGAAAGGTCATAATCTTACGTAACTCCATTGGGTTAAGGAATACACATAATACTAGCCTATAGCCCAGCTGATGTGTTAATAGCAATTTGTTTTTGTTGGCTATAGGCCCACATTTACGCAAAGTATGCCCACCTTTACCCACACTGTTGTTTTATTCTGCATTAACTTTATTGTAGCCTACCTAGGCTACTGTCAAGTTATTCATTATGAAATGTAGGCTATGATTTCCGTATCAATACGGTTTTGTTGTCTTATGTAGAGACTGTCCTTTTATGCTATCAATTAGGTCTCTGGGTCATATTTCTATGGAGCAAAATTCATTGTCAACCTGTTGGCGAGTGGCCTAGGCATCAGGATCATGCTGTCGACATCTAAACGAGCTTTTGCACTTTCTCGTCAGGTCAAAGTGTGGTTCCAGAACAGGCGGATGAAGTGGAGGCATTCGAAAGAAGCCCAGGCACAGAAGGACAAGGAGAAGGAGACACTGGACAAGTCACTGACAGAGGCCGAGCCCAAAGAGCCGGAAGTGTCCGAGTGTGAGAGTGAAGCGAGCTGCGAGTCCGAATTCGAGGAAGGACAGGAGGACAAGAGTGACGTGGACATTTCTGAGCATAACAAGACTAGTGTGATCATGACCGGGGCCACCCCTGTGAGTACGGAAGAGGCAACTTCAGTCGGTGCACTCACAGAAACTGTGACATCATCACAAATGTAAATATGAGTGCAAAGTCAAACGTATTTAAAAAAAAATGTAACATTAATAATTTAATATAAATATTATTTTGATAAATTGATATACAGAGTGAAGTTTGTCTTAAAGTGGAGGGCCAGTAGGATGCCTTACTGCAGAGGCTATGGGTTATTATTATTTTTACTTTCGACTCCTTCCATCTTTCAGCTCTGTCAGTCAGTATTAGGCCATGTGCATGACTTTTTCCTCAAATTAAGGAAATATTCTGTTGTGAATTTTAATCTGAAACAGGTGTTCCGCGTTCTGAAATCCCAGAAAATGACACAATGTTAATGTAATTTACTCTGGAAGCGTTAATAAATATTGTTGTATTTTATATTTTTCAATAATTATTTGCACTGAAAATATTGTAAATAAAACATTTATTTCTTTTGATTTTCGATTAAATGTCATATGTTATATATATTATTATTAATAATATTATTATTATCTTTTAATTGCATTATTGGGCCCATTATTACTTCCTCTTTCGGGTCTAATCGAATACTGAAAACATCACTGAAGGAGAGAGAACTTCACAACTGACATGGTCTTGACTAGCCTATAGGCTAATATTCACCCCTAAACAGTTATCTGAAGTGGATAATACAATTTTATTTTCGTCATAGGCTATACATTTAAGATTGTACATTTCTTTCCTACAGTATGTACAAAGTAAGATGATGGTCATGATGATGATATAGGTTTACTATTTAATTCCTCACATCTTACATGCCAATAAAATAATATTTGAAGTCTTGGACTTCGCTGCCACGTAGGCCTTATTTCACCGTGTTAAGTGATCAGAGGGGTGGAATATATGATTATGTTTCATGCTTAAAATAATCCATAAAGCCTACCTAGTCTATCATTATATATTGCAATTATGTAATTCATAAAGTAATATTTCTATTTTTGGGAATAAGCATACAAGCTAATTATGGGTACACTCAAGCCGAAATGGAATGTGAAAACATGGTGGAGCCTGTAATAACTTATCTCAACAATTTGGTGTAAATAGATAAAACTTATCAAGGGTTTTCAAATAAGTTAGTCATACTGTCTCTCACAATTCCAACACCATCTAACCGTTTGCATTTACGAATGCAAGTTACGCAAGTCGTTTAAAAAAAATGGTAGCCTATCGATGCGTTTTCAAGGAGCAGTTTGCCTTAGTTAATTTTATTTTCAGTAGGTTACCTTGTCCTGTTACATTGATTAAATCATTCTGAGGTAAATGAAAGCGTCTAAAATAAGCTGATGGCAAAAAAAATGGTTTACACAGACAGCCCAATTCTAATAATTTTCCCACTAATTGGTATTTTGACCAATCACATCAGATCTCTCCACATCAGATCTTTTTCAGAGCTGATATGATTGGTCAAAAGTCCAATTAGTGAAACATATAGAATATATAAGCTACCTGTGTAAACGCAGCCAGTGAGTAACAGACCATTGAAGTTAGTCAGCTGAACTAATGAAGAATTAGATACGCCTTATTTAGCAGTCACTACTTGCTGAGTTCGTTGTAATCCACACAGTAATGGCATAATAACAACTTTTAATTACATTTAAAAACATGCCTATATTATTTATAGCAGGTTATGTTAAACTCCATGTAGTAAAGTAGGCCTGTAGTCTATACCCTTACTGACAGCCAATATTGTAGACCGTATTATGGACCATACAAAGTTGGTATAGGGCTTATTACCTCACTTTGTCCAGTCCCAATGAAAGTGTGAACAGAAGCATGCAGTGCCTTCAGGAAGTATTCACACCTCTTGAGTTTTTCCACCTTTTGTTGTCAACAGCCTGAATTTGAAATTGATTAAATTGAGATATTTTTGTCACTGGCCTACACACAATAACCCACAATGTCAAAGTAGAATGATGTTTTTAGATTTTTTTGCAAATTAAAACAAAATAAAAACCTGAAATGGCTTGAGTCAATAAATATCGAAACCCTTTTGTTATGGCAAGCCTAAATAAGTTCAGGAGTAAAAACTTGCTTAACAAGTCACATAATAAGTTGGATAGACTGACTCTGTGTGCAATAATAGTGTTTAACATGATTTTTGAATGACTACCTCATCTCTGTACCCCACACATACAATTATCTGTAATGTCCCTCAGTCGAGCAGTACATTTCAAACACAGATCCAACCTCAAAGACCAAGAAGGTTTTCCAAAGCCTCAAAAAGAAAGGTACCTACTGAATATCCCTTTGAGCATGGTAAAGTTATTAATTGCACTTTGGATGGGGTATCAATAGACCCAGTCATTACAAAGATAAAGGCGTCCTCCCTAACTCAGTTACTGGAGAGGAAGGAAACTGCTCAGGGATTTCACCATGAGGCAAATGGTGACTTTAAAACAGTTATAGAGTTTAATGGCTGTATTGGTATTTTTGGTATGTTATTAGGATTCCCATTAGTTGTTGCGAAAGCAGCAGCTACTCATCCTGGGGTCCACACAAAACATGAAACATGACATAACACAGAACATTAATCAACAATAACAGCTCAAGGACAGAACTACATTAATTTAAAAAAGTGCACACGTAGCCTACATATCAATACATACACACACACTATCTAGGTCAAATAAGGGGATAGGCGTTGTGCCGCGAGGTGTTGCTTTATCTGTTTTTTGAAACCATGTTTGCTGTTCATTTCAGCAATATGAGATGGGAGTTCCATGCAATAATGGCCCTATATAATACTGTACGCTTTTTTGAATTTGTTCTGGATTTGGGGACTGTGAAATTACCCCTTATGGCATGTCTGGTTGTGTAAGTGTGTGTTGCAGAGCTATGTGTAGGTTGGCTATGCAAACAATTTGGAATTTTCAACACATTAATGTTTCTTATAAAAAGAAGAAAGATTGCAGCCTGTCTCTCCTCAACTCTTAGCCAATCGAGAATGGCATGTGTAGTATTTATATTAGACCTCTGATTACGATGAAGAGAAAGACGTGCCTCTCTGTTCTGGGCCAGATGCAGCTTAACTGGGTCTTTCTTTGCAGCACTCAACCACATGACTGGACAATAATCAAGATGAGACAAAAGTAGAGCCTGACAAAAGTAGAGCCTGATTTTTCGAGTGTGGTGTCAAAAAAGCAGAGCATCTCTTTATTATGGACAGACCTCTCCCCATCTGTACAACCATTTCATCTACAGTGGGGAGAACAAGTATTTGATACACTGCCGATTTTGCAGGTTTTCCTACTTACAAAGCATGTAGAGGTCTGTAATTTTTATCATAGGTACACTTCAACTATGAGAGACGGAATCTAAAACAAAAATCCAGAAAATCACATTGTATGATTTTTAAGTAATTAATTTGCATTTTATTGCATGACATAAGTATTTGATACATCAGAAAAGCAGAACTTAATATTTGGTACAGAAACCTTTGTTTGCAATTACAGAGATCATACGTTTCCTGTAGTTCTTGACTAGGTTTGCACACACTGCAGCAGGGATTTTGGCCCACTCCTCCCTACAGATCTTCTCCAGATCCTTCAGGTTTGGGGGCTGTCGCTGGGCAATACAGACTTTCAGCTCCCTCCAAAGATTTTCTATTGGGTTCAGGTCTGGAGACTGGCTAGGCCACTCCAGGACCTTGAGATGCTTCTTACGGAGCCACTCCTTAGTTGCCCTGGCTGTGTGTTTCGGGTCGTTGTCATGCTGGAAGACCCAGCCACGACCCATCTTCAATGCTCTTACTGAGGGAAGGAGGTTGTTGGCCAAGATCTCGCGATACATGGCCCCATCCATCCTCCCCTCAATACGGTGCAGTCGCCCTGTCCCCTTTGCAGAAAAGCATCCCCAAAGAATGATGTTTCCACCTCCATGCTTCACGGTTGAGATGGTGTTCTTGGGGTTGTACTCATCCTTCTTCTTCCTCCAAACACGGCGAGTGGAGTTTAGACCAAAAAGCTATATTTTTGTCTCATCAGACCACATGACCTTCTCCCATTCCTCCTCTGGATCATCCAGAGGGTCATTGGCAAACTTCAGACAGGGCCTGGACATGCGCTGGCTTGAGCAGGGGGACCTTGCGTGTGCTGCAGGATTTTAATCCATGACGGCGTAGTGTGTTACTAATGGTTTTCTTTGAGACTGTGGTCCCAGCTCTCTTCAGGTCATTGACCAGGTCCTGCCGTGTAGTTCTGGGTTGATCCCTCACCTTCCTCATGATCATTGATGCCCCACGAGGTGAGATCTTGCATGGAGCCCCAGACCAAGGGCGATTGACCGTCATCTTAAACTTCTTCCATTTTCTAATAATTGCGCCAACAGTTGTTGCCTTCTCACCAAGCTGCTTGCCTATTGTCCTGTAGTCCATCCTAGCCTTGTGCAGGTCTACAATTTTATCCCTGATGTCCTTACACAGCTCTCTGGTCTTGGCCATTGTGGAGAGGTTTGAGTCTGTTTGATTGCGTGTGTGGACAGGTGTCTTTTATACAGGTAACGAGTTCAAACAGGTGCAGTTAATACAGGTAATGAGTGGAGAACAGGAGGGCTTCTTAAAGAAAAACGAACAGGTCTGTGAGAGCCGGAATTCTTACTGGTTGGTAGGTGATCAAATACTTATGTCATGCAATAAAATGCAAATTAATTACTTAAAAATCATACAATGTGATTTTCTGGATTTTTGTTTTAGATTCCGTCTCTCACAGTTGAAGTGTAACTATGATAAAAATTACAGACCTCTACATGCTTTGTAAGTAGGAAAACCTGCAAAATCGGCAGTGTATCAAATACTTGTTCTCCCCACTGTATATGTTTTGACCTTGACAGTTTACAATCTAAGGTAACACCAAGTAATTTACTTTCCTCAACTTGTTCAACGGCCACACGAATCATTGCCAGATGCAGCTCAGGTCTATCTAGAACTTAGAGAATAATGTGTACCAAATAGGGGGCAGCATTTTCACTTTTGGATGAATAGCATGTCCAGAGTGAACTGCCTCCTAATCAGTCCCAGATGCTAATATATGCATATAATTAGTATATTTGGATAGAAAACACTCTGAAGTTTCTAAAACTGTTTGAATGATGTCTGTGAGTATAACAGAACTCATATGGCAGGCAAAAACCTGAGAAAAAATCCAAACAGGAAGTGGGAAATCTGAGATTTGTAGTTTTTGAAGTCACCCCTATCGAATACACAGTGAGATATGGGTTATTCTCTTCACTTCCTAAGGCTTCCACTAGATGTCAACCGTCTTTAGAACGTGGTTTCAGGCTGCTCATGTGAAGGGGGGCCGGATAGGAGCTGTTTTACTAAGGGGTCTGCCTACAGCCTCGTTCTCAGTCACGCGCTTTCACTTGAGAGGTTGCTCTCGTTCCAGTGCAATTCTACAGACAATGGAATTCTCCGGTTGGAACAGTATTGAACTTTTATGATAAAAACATCCTAAAGATTGATTCTATACATAGTCTATCATCAGTCTATCTATCATTCTATATATAGTATATTCTATACTGAATGGACCAGATCGCGCTTTTGGATTGTTTACCAAACGCCCTAACAAAAGAAGCTATTGGACATAAATGGACATAAATGATGGACATTATCGAACAAAACAAGCATTTATTGTGGAACTGCGATTCCTGGGAGTGCATTCTGATGAAGATCATCAAAGGTAAGTGAATATTTATATATGAATAATATGAATAATGTTGACTACCCAACATGGCGGATATTTCTCTGGCTGGTTTTTGCTCTGAGTGCCGTTCTCAGATTATGCTTTTTCCGTAACGTTTAAAAAAAAATCTCACACAGCGGTTGCAATAAGGAGAAGTGTATCTAAAGTTTCATGTATAAAAGCTCTATTTTCATCAACATTTATTATGAGTATTTCTGTGAATTCATGTGGCTCTCTGCAATATCACTGCATGTTTTGGAACTACTGAATCTAACACGCCAATGTAAAATAAGATTTTTGGATATAAATATGAACTTTACCGAACAAAACATACATGTATTGTGTAACATGAAGTCCTATGAGTGTCATCCGATGAAGATCATCAAAGGTTAGTGATTCATTTGATCTCTATTTGTGCTTTTTGTGACTCCTCTCTTTGGCGGGAAAAATGGCTGGGTTTATCTGTGACTTGGTGGTGACTTAACATAATCGTTTGTGGAGCTTTCACTGTAAAACATTTTTAAAATCAGACACTGTGGCTGGATTAACGAGAATATTATCTTTAAAATGGTGCCTAATACTTGTATGTTTGAGAAATTTGATTTTATGAGATTTCTGTTGTTTTTTATTTGGCGCCCTGCAATTTCCGCTAGCGGAACCCCAGTCCTAGACAGGTTAAAAGATGTTCAAGACCAGTTTGTTACTGGTCACCCATTCCAAAACAGACTGCAACTCTTTAAGGGTTTCATTGACTTAATTAGCTGTGGTTGCTGATGTGTATATGGTTGAATCATCAGTGTACATGGACACATGCTTTGTTTGATGCCAGTGGCAGGTCATTGGTAAAAATAGAAAAAGAGTAGAGGGCCTAGAGAATCGCCCTGCGGTACACCACACTTTACATGTTTGACATTATAGAAGCTTCCATTAAAGAAAACCCTTTGAGTTCTATTAGATAGATAGCTCTGAATCCACGATATGGCAGATGTTGCAAAGCCATAACATTTTCTCAACAACAGGTTATGGTCAATAATGTCAAAGGCTGCACTAAAATCTAATCTTCTTATTATCAATTTATTTCAACCAATCATCAGTCATTTGTGTCAGTGCAGTACATGTTGAGTGCCCTTCTCTATAAGCACGCTGAAAGTCAGTTGTTAATTAGTTTACAGAGAAATAACATTGTATTTGGTTGAACACAATCTTTTTCAATAGTTTGCTAAGAGTTGGCAGCAATCTGACAGGTCTGCTGTTAGAACCAGTAAAGGCCGCTTTACCACTCTTGGGTAGCGGATTGACTTTGGATTCCCTCCAGGCCTGAGGGACCAAGACTTTCCTCTACAGTAGGCTCAGATTAAAGATATGACAGATAGGAGTGGCTATTGAGTCAGCTACAATCCTCAGTAGCTTTCCATCTTAGTTGTCAATGCCAGGAGGATTGTTATTATTGACAATAATTTTTCCACCTCTCCTACACTAACTTTAACAAAATTCAAACTTGCAATGCTTTTCTTTCATTATTTGTTTTCTTAAGCAAGACTATGATGGCTCACTGTTTGTTGTTGGCATTTCCTACCTTAGTTTGCCCATTTTCCCAATGAAGTAATCATTCAAATATTTGGCAACATCAAATGGTTTTGTGATGAATAAGTCATCTTATTCAATGAAAGATGGAGTTGAATTTTTCTTTCTGCCCATAATTTAATTGAAAGTACTCCAAAGTTTTTTTCCATCATTCTTTATATAATTCTTGGCTTAATAAAACAGTTTATTCTTCTTTTTGATAAGTTTGGTCACATCATTTCTCAATTTGCAGTAAGTCTGCCAGTCAGATGTGCAGCCAGACTTATTAGCCACTCCTTTTGCCCCATCTCTTTCAACTATACAGTTTTTCAATTCCTCATCAATCCATGGAGCCTTCACAGTTCTAACAGTCAGTTTCTTAACCTCTCTAGGGTAGGAGGCAGCATATGGAATTTTGGATGAAAAGCGTGCCCAAATTAAACTGCCTGCTACTCAGGCCCAGAAGATTGGATATGCATATAACTGATAGATTTGGATAGAAAACACTCTAAAGTTTCCAAAACTGTTAAAATTGTGTCTGTGAGTATAACAGAACTGATTTGGCAGGAGAAAACCTGAGAAAAATCCATCCAAGAAGTAGGATATCTTTTGTTGTTGTAGTTTCTATTCAATTCCATTACAGTATCTCCATTGACTTAGGACTCAAGTTGCAGTTCCTATGCCTTCCACTAG
Source organism: Salvelinus alpinus (assembly GCF_045679555.1). NCBI lineage: Eukaryota > Metazoa > Chordata > Actinopteri > Salmoniformes > Salmonidae > Salvelinus > Salvelinus alpinus. The sequence goes on from NC_092093.1 coordinate 44,986,592, forward strand.
ATGTCAACAGTCTTTAGAAATAGTTTCAGGCTTGTATTCTGAAAAATGAGGGAGTAAGAGCAGTCTGAATGAGTGGACCCTGCAGTGTCACAGAGCTTTTTCATGCTCGCGACCGAGAGAGTGCCTTTCTTGTTAACTTTTTATATTGACGTTATTGTCCGGTTGAAATATTATAAATTATTTAGGCTAAAAACAACCTGAGGATTGAATATAAACATCGTTTGACATGTTTCTATGAACTTTACGGATACAATTAGGATTTTTTGTCTGCCTGTTGTGACTGCGTTTGAGCCTGTGGATTACTGAAGAAAACGCGCGAACAAAACAGAGGTTTTTGGATATAAAGAGAGACTTTATCGAACAAAAGGAACATTTATTGAGTAAATGAATGTCTTCTGAGTGCAACCATATGAAGATCATCGAATGTAAGTGATTCATTCTATCTCTATTTCTGACTTGTGTAACTCTTCTACTTGGCTGGTTACTGTTTGTAATGATTTGTCTGCTGGGCGAGGTTCTCAAATAATCGTAAGGTATGCTATCGCCTTAAAGCCTTTTTGAAATCTGACACCGTGGTTGGATTAACAAGATGTTAATCTTTTAACCTATGTAAAATACTTGTATGTTTTCAGAATTTTTATAATGAGTATTTCTGTATTTGAATTTGGCGCTCTGCAATTTCACTGGATGTTGGCTCACATACCCTAGTGAGGTTAACAGGTACATGTTTATCAATAATTGGAAGAAGAAATTTTATAAATGTATCAAGTGCAGCGTCTGGATGCTCCTTATTAATCACATCAGACCAACACATATTTTTAACACCATCCACAGCAAAATAATATGCACTCTTATACACCATTTTGGAACTTTGGCTTTCCTGGATATAGCCATTATATTGTGATCACCGCATCCACTGGGTATGAATATAGCTTTAGAGCGAAGTTCAACAGTATAAGTGAAAATGTGATCAGTACATGTGGATGATCTTGTTCCTGTATCATTTGTAAACACCCTGGTAGGTTGATTAATAACCTGAACCAGATTACAGGCACTGGTTACAGTGAGAAGCTTCCTCTTGAGTGGACAGCCTGTTGAAAACCTGTCAATATTCAGGTCTCCAAGAATGTAGACTTCTCTGTTTACATAACACACATTATCAAGCATTTCACACATATTATTTAGATACTGACTGATAGAACTTGGTGGCCTATAGCAACACCCCAAAATAAAAGGCTTTAAATGTGCCAGGTGAACCTGCAAACACAACACTTCAATAACACTTCACATAAGATATTTTCTAAGCATAACAGGGATATGGCTCTGAATTTATACAGCAACACCTCCCCCATAAGCATTCCTGTTTCTTCTAAAGATGTTATATCCTTGTATTGCTACTGCTGTATCATCAAATTAATTATCTAAGTGATTCTCAGAAATGTATTATATATTACTGTTATCTGATGTTAGCAAGTTATTGATTTCATTAACCTCATTTCTCAGGCTACATATATTAAAATGGGCTTTTTTCAGCCCTTCCTGGGTAGCTTAACAGAGATAGACATAATATGGAAAAGAGAAAATAAAGGAAGAGAAAAAATATACATTAATCTGTTGGTGTATGTAAGTATTCAATTTGTAAGTCGCTCTGGATAAGAGCGTCTGCTAAATGACTTAAATGTAATGTAAAATGTATTTGTGTGTGCTGCAGGGTTGAAGCTACCAACTCATAGGCTTGGCTCTCTCATCCCTTCCAGGCATTTTGGAGGGAGGGTGGACAATGAGCCTGTCATAGTGGATGTAAGCAATGCCCCCATGCGCTCTGGCAGCTTTCATGGCTGGAATAAGTTCTTTCCTCTTCTGGCACACATCTTCAGGATACTCCTCATTGAAGAACATATCAACTCAGCAAAAAAAGAAACGTCCTTTTTTCAGGACCCTGTCTTTCAAAGATAATTCGTAAAAATCCAAATGACTTCTTAGATCTTCATTGTAAAGAGTTAAACACTGTTCCCCATGTTTGTTCTATGAACCATAAATAATTAATGAACATGCACCTGTGGAACGGTCGTTAAGACACTAACAGCTTACAGACGGTAGGCAATGAAGGTCACAGTTAAGAAAACTTAGGACACTAAAGAGGACTTTCTACTGAATATGAAAAACACCAAAAGAAAGATGCCCAGGGTCCCTGCTCATCTGTGTGAATGTGCCTGAGGCATGCTGCAAGGAGGCATGACGACTGCAGATGTGCCCAGGGCAATAAATTGCAATGTCCGTACTGTGAGATGCCTAAGACAGCGCTACAGGGAGACAGGACGGACAGCTGATCGTCCTCGCAGTGGCAGACCATGTGTAATAACACCTGCACAGGATCGGTGCATCTGAACATCACACCTGCGGGACAGGTACAGGATGGCAACAACAACTGCCCGAATAAAACCAGGAACGCACAATCCCTCCATCAGTGCTCAGACTGTCCGCAATAGGCTGAGAGAGGCTGGACTAAGGGCTTGTAGGCCTGTTGTAAGCCAGGTCCTCACCAGATATCACCGGCAACAACGTCGCCTATGGGCACAAACCCACCGTCGCTGGACCAGACAGGACTGGCAAAAAGTGCTCTTCACTGACGAGACGTGGTTTTGTCTCACCAGGGGTGATGGTCGGATTCGCATTTATCGTTGAAGGAATGAGCGTTACACTGAGGCCTGTACTCTGGAGCGGGATCGATTTGAAGGTGGAGGGTCCGTCATGGTCTGGGGCGGTGTGTCACAGCATTATCGGAATGAGCTTGTTGTCATTGCAGGCAATCTCAATGCTGTGCGTTACAGGGAAGACATCCTCCTCCCTCATGTGGTACCCTTCCTGCAGGTTCATCCTCCCAGCATGGCAATTCCACCAGCCAACCTGCTCGTTCTGTGTGTGATTTCCTGCAAGACAGGAATGTCAGTCTTCTGCCATGGCCAGCGAAAAGCCCGGATCTCAATCCCATTGAGCACGTCTGGGACCTGTTGGATCGGGAGGGTGAGGGCTAGGGCCATTCCCCCCAGAAATGTCTGGCAACTTGCAGGTGCCTTGGTGGAAGAGTTGGGTAACATCTCACAGCAAGAACTGGCAAATCTGGTGCAGTCCATGAGGAGGAGATGCACTGCAGTACTTAATGCAGCCCCCCCTTTGTTCAGGGACACATTATTCAATTTCTGTTAGTCACATGTCTGTGGAACTTGTTCATTTTATGTCTCAGTTGTTGAATCTTGTTATATTCATACAAACTTTTACACATGTTAAGTTTGCTGAAAAGAAACGCAGTTGACAGTGAGAGGACATTTCTTTTTTTGCTGAGTTGATGTTCCTTTCAAGTTCTTGGCTCTTTCCAGAACAGCTACCCTGTCCTTGAACCTCAGGAACTTGACCACTATTGGCCTGGGCCTGTCATCTGGGCCGGTGGTGGGTTTTCCAGTTCTATGGAAAAAAACTCCTGTGGTCCATCTTCAGTTTCTCCGAGATAATTTCCCTCACTTTGTCCTCAGACTCCGTTCAGGTCTCTTTTGGAGATTCTGCAATTCCGACCACAACCATGTTGTTCCGCCTTGATTGTCCCTCGTGATAATCTGATATCTTTATCATTCTTATCATGGATTCACATACAGAACTGATGTCCTCTCTCAATGACTTACAGATTGCTATCATCTTGCCGTTCTCCTGTTTAAACTCATCGAGCTGACCCTGGGAGAACTGCAAACTGTTTTTCTGGTCCTGGACCTCTCTTCAGGTCGTCCATTCTTTTATTAGTTGACTCCACCAGTATTTCAACAAAAAACTTGAAGCTATTTTCTTGTTCTTGTAACAACATCCTTCACCTGTGATAGATAGACACCACTGTACTCAACGGTACTCCCACCAGCTTTGGTCTTTGTCATGGTAGCAACATGTTACTCCTCGCAGTTCCAGACAGGGCAGGTCGCAGGGAAGATTGAAAACAACAACAAACAGCAGGGATCTAGACAGCCACAAGCCTGGGACAATCCACAGTCCCAGCCACAATGGCTAACCGCATCACAGACTGTGTTCAAGCCCTCAGGAAAACCCTGCTAGCTTGAAAGGCAGCTAGCTAACAGCTAGGCTATTTGCTACGCCAAACAGCTCCTCAGACCTGGCCTTGGTGGGCAGGATCCCTGGAGAGATAGTAGCAGTCCCATCAACTGATGCCAACCGCGTCGCGGGATCCAAACTCAAAAGGTAGCTACTGTAGCTACTAAGTAACTTTCAAGAAACTTTCAGAATATTCCAAAACAATAAACTTTCCAAAACAACAGTCCGAGCTCTCCCGCGTTCCGCGTTCAACAGGAAGTGTTGTGTACTGTGATAGAAGAAAACTGAGTATGGATCAACAGCATTGTAGTTACTCCACAATAGTAACCTAGTTGACAGAGTGAAAAGGAAACCTGCACAGAAAAAAAAAATCAAAAACATCCATCCTGTTTGCAATAACTGCTACAAATATTGCAAAGAAAGGAACTTTTACAAAACATTATGCTTGGGGCAAACCAACACAACGCATCACTGAGTACCACTCTCCATATTTCCAAGCATAGTGGTGGCTGCATCATGTTATGGGCATGATTGTAATTGTTAAGCACTGGGGAGTTTTTCAGGATAAAAAATAAACGTAATAGAGCTAAGCATAGGCAACATTCTAGAGGAAAATCTGGTTCAGTCTGCTTTCCACCAGACATTGGTTGATGAATTGACCTTTCAGCAGGACAATAACCTAAAACACAAGTTCAAATCTACACTGGAGTTGCTTACCAAGAAGACAGTGAACGTTCCTGAATGGTCTGCTGAAACTTACCCAGAAAGACTCACAGCTACAATTGATTCCAAAGGTGCTTCTCCAAAGTATTGACTCAGGCGTGTGAATGAGATATTTCATTTTCATTTTTAATACATTTGCAAACATTACCAAAAATGTGTTTTCACTTTGTCATTATTGGCTATTGTGTGTAGATGGCTGAGATTTTTCTTTAATGTAATGAATTTTGAATTCAGGCTGTAACATAACAAAATATGGTGTCAAGGGGTATGGAAACTTTATTAAGGCACTGTATGTATCTGCAATAGTTGTATAATATTGCAAACTAGACTCAGTTCATATAATTTGGTCATTTTTTTATATCCCTCCATTTTGTATGAAATGTTACAAATTTGTGGCTTACGTTTTTGTATGATATGCTTTGTCTTCCAATTTGTATAATTTCGAGGCCTATTTGTCTTTCTCTTAGTGAGACCTTTTCTATCCATAAACAGTTTCTAAAGCAGAGTCAAGAGTTGGCTATGGTGATTAAAAGTGAAAACATGCTATGTCCTAAGCGCAACACTAATAGCATGCATCACCGAGACAGAATAACGATGCCAAACTGTCAAGCCTCAGTACTTCACAAAGACCGTTTGTTGCATATCAGAATCATAAGCTCTTGATAAATGAGAATTTGTACATCTCTTGGCTTAGAAGACCTTTCCCTGAGCATGTTCACGTAATTCCGCTAAGCCCTTTCCTCTAAAGAATGTTAGTCAGAAGAAATCTGTCGCTCCAAAGAAAGTGCAGAGAAGAAGGGAAAGGTATAGTTTCTGCAGAGAAGAAGGGAAAGGTATAGTTTCTATACATTTGCTGGCTCCAGATATCAGCGACGAAACGGATGAGTATATTTTATGTATCCGGGCTCAGATTTAAGAATCAAGGTCTACTCCATTTATGGACCTCTAATGCTTCTCTTTTAAGCTGTCCGACAGACAATAAAGTTGGTAGATAATTTCCTTGTTTTGATTACAGATATATTTAATTGATTACAGCAATAAGGCAATACATTTCACATATATAAATGTTGCATATAATGTCTGTTTCTCCACACATTCCTATAAGACAAGTGTATGTTCTATATCAGCTAGGCCTTCATGGTACATGGAATGCAAATGAATCAAATGTAGCCTAAGTCGGCATTCTGTTTAGGTGTAGGCCTATAAAGTTGTCCAAACTATGCACCATTTGTAAAGGAGTCTGAATGACAATATATCATTTATATAAACACAAATCTCTCATTATCCATGAAAATAAAGGAACGGACAACGTCAAGTAATGAAATAGTGTTCATCTTCATAATTTAGCAAATGTACAGTGGGGAGAACAAGTATTTGATACACTGCCGATTTTGAAGGTTTTCCTACTTACAAAGCATGTAGAGGTCTGTAATTTTTATCATAGGTACACTTCAACTGTGAGAGACGGAATCTAAAACAAAAATCCAGAAAATCACATTGTATGATTTTTAAGTAATTAAATTGCATTTTATTGCGTGACATAAGTATTTGATCACCTACCAACCAGTAAGAATTCCGGCTCTCACAGACCTGTTAGTTTTTCTTTTAGAAGCCCTCCTGTTCTCCACTCATTACCTGTATTAACTGCACCTGTTTGAACTTGTTACCTGTATAAAAGACACCTGTACACACACTCAATCAAACAGACTCCAATCTCTCCACAATGGCCAAGACCAGAGAGCTGTGTAAGGACATCAGGGATGAAATTGTAGACCTGCACAAGGCTGGGATGGGCTACAGGACAATAGGCAAGCAGCTTGGTGAGAAGGCAACAACTGTTGGCGCAATTATTAGAAAATGGAAGATGTTCAAGATGACGGTCAATCACCCTCGGTCTGGGGCTCCATGCAAGATCTCACCTCGTGGGGCATCAATGATCATAAGGAAGGTGAGGGATCAGCCCAGAACTACACGGCAGGACCTGGTCAATGACCTGAAGAGAGCTGGGACCACAGTCTCAAAGAAAACCATTAGTAACACACTACGCTGTCATGGATTGAAATCCTGCAGCGCACGCAAGGTCCCCCTGCTCAAGCCAGCGCATGTCCAGGCCCGTCTGAAGTTTGCCAATGACCATCTGGATGATCCAGAGGAGGAATGGGAGAAGGTCATGTGGTCTGATGAGACAAAAATAGAGCTTTTTGGTCTAAACTCCACTCGCCGTGTTTGGAGGAAGAAGAAGGTTGAGTACAACCCCAAGAACACCCTCCCAACCGTGAAGCATGGAGGTGGAAACATAATTCTTTGGGGATGCTTTTCTGCAAAGGGGACAGGACGACTGCACCGTATTGAGGGGAGGATGGATGGGGCCATGTATCGCGAGATCTTGGCCAACAACCTCCTTCCCTCAGTAAGAGCATTGAAGATGGGTCGTGGCTGGGTCTTCCAGCATGACAACGACCCGAAACACACAGCCAGGGCAACTAAGGAGTGGCTCCGTAAGAAGCATCTCAAGGTCCTGGAGTGGCCTAGCCAGTCTCCAGACCTGAACCCAATAGAAAATCTTTGGAGGGAGCTGAACGTCCGTATTGCCCACCGACAGCCCCGAAACCTGAAGGATCTGGAGAAGGTATGTATGGAGGAGTGGGCCAAAATCCCTGCTGCAGTGTGTGCAAACCTGGTCAATAACTACAGGAAACGTATGATCTTTGTAATTGCAAACAAAGGTTTCTGTACCAAATATTAAGTTCTGCTTTTCTGATGTATCAAATACTTATGTCATGCAATAAAATGCAAATTAATTACTTAAAAATCATACAATGTGATTTTCTGGATTTTTGTTTTAGATTCCGTCTCTCACAGTTGAAGTGTACCTATGATAAAAATTACAGACCTCTACATGCTTTGTAAGTAGGAAAACCTTCAAAATCGGCAGTGTATCAAATACTTGTTCTCCCCACTGTATAAGGGAAATATATTGCAAATATCAATATCATACAACATGTTCCACACATCTAAAATGTGTATTGTAAAGCAAAGGTGTTTATGAAATTGAATATTGAATATTAACTAAAGTGTCTCATTTTTATGAACTGTGCAAAGTGTTTCTTGGTAGTCTTAAACATATCTACTTTGAAACAAAACTATACACCTCACACACATGGTTATGGGCTTAAAAAGAAGAAGACATGTACCCTGTGAGATATAGAGTTGAAATGTATTCAATATTACACTTTATATACATCACAGAAGATTGAAATATAACAAAACCATTTGACATAGAAACATCAGATTTTCTGCTTTTATTTTATTTGTATATTTATTAATTATAAAATTATGAAAAATATTAAAACAATTCCACTCATGAGGCCACTAGAGGGTGATTTGGTCATTTGACTACAGGAAAGGGGTACGCATAGGCTAAGCGTGATTTCATGGTATTATTTTTATGAGGGGAGTTAGGCTACATGCAGATGATTACCATGTTGTACACAAAAGACATGATCAACATGTTTGTACAAACTTTGCTGTCTGTTGTAACAGTGTCGCCAAACATAAGCACGACACAAACAGTCAGTCAAGATAGCGATTTAATATAATTTTCATCTGCCCAAAAGTGGAAAAGCTAGGTAGCCTAATCCTGCGGTACTTGCGTGGTCTTTGAGAAGTGAAATAGCTGTTAGTAGGGTCTGTGTGTGGTTAAAACGCAGATAGATTTTTGCCCCAATGCAAAACTCAAGTAGGGAGAACATACATCATACATACATATATAATACATACAGTACCAGTCAAAAGTTTGGACACACCTACTCGTTCAAGGGTTTTTCTTTATTTTTTATATGGAATCATGTAGTAACCAAAAAGTGTTAAACTAATCAAAATATATTTTACATTTTAGATTCTTCAAAGTAGCCAGACTTTGCCTTGATGACAGCTTTGCACACTCTTGGCATTCTCTCAACCAGCTTCATGAGGAATGCTTTTCCAACAGTCTTGAAGGAGTTTCCACAATCTCGTAAGTCAAATAACCCTTATACAGCCTGGAGGTGTGTTTTGGGTCATTGTCCTGTTGCAAAACAAATGATAGTCCCACTAAGTGCAAACGAGATGGGATAGAGTATCACTGCAGAATGCTGTGGTAGCCATGCTGGTTAATTGTGCCTTGAATTCTAAAGAAATCTCCAACAGTGTCACCAGCAAAGCTCCATCACACCTCCTCATCCATGCTTCACGGTAGGAACTACACATGCGGAGATCATCCATTCACCTGCTCTGCGTCTCACAAAACACGGTGGTTAGAATCAAAAATCTCAAATTTGGACTCATCAGAACAAAGCACAGATTTCCACCGGTCTAATGTCCATTACTCGTGTTTCTTGGCACAAGCAAGTCACTTCTTCTTATTGGTGTCCTTTAATAGTCGTTCTTTGCAGCAATTTGACCATGAAGGCCTGATTCACGCAGTCTCCTCTGACCAGTTGATGTTGAGATGTGTCTGTTACTTGAACTCTGTGAAGCATTTATTTGGCATGCAAATTCTGAGGTGCAGTTAACTTTAATTAACTTATCCTCAACAGCAGATGTAACTCTAGGTCTTCCTTTCCTGTGGCGGTCCTCATGAGAGCCAATTTCATCATAACACTTGGTTTTTACAACTGCATTTGTAGAAACTTTAAAAGTTCTTGCTATTTTCCTGGATGGACTGACCTTCATGTCTAAAAGTAAAGATGGACTGTTGTTTCTCTTTGCTTATTTGAGCTGTTCTTGCCATAATATGGACTTGGTCTTTTACCAAAAGGGCTATCTTCTGTATACCACCCCTACCGTGTCACAACACAACTGACTGGCTCAAATGCATTAAGAAGGAAAGAAATTCCAAAAATGTACTTTTAACAAGGCACACCTGTTAATTGAAATGCAATCCAGGTGACTACATCATGAAGCTGGCTGAGAGAATGCCAAGAGTGTGCAAAGCTGTCATCAAGGCAAAGGGTGGCTACTTTGATGAATCTCATATTTTAGCAGGCTCAAGGATGTGGGGCTTCCATGTCACCAATTTCAATAACAAAACATGCACCAGTAGCACAAATAGAATGCAAATGGGGAGTTTATTCTGGATTTGGTATACAGGGAAAGAAGGGGGAAGTCACCAATCACCTCACAGTCCACAAGCCGTTCTCTTTGTACGTTACATTTTCCGGGGGTAATCCTCACACTCGGGTCCTCAGCCAATCCGGTCCGGTACACAAGGGAGGTAGTCCAACAGTCCAGGTCACAACGGGTAATCTCACAGGTATTGCTCTCTCTTCTTCCACTCTCCATCACACGCACTTGGCTCTCTCCTACTCAGCCCCTTTGTGCAAGCTGCTTCCTCCTTTATCCCCAAGCACTCCCAGGCTTAACAAACGACAGCCTTGCCTCGTTGGGGTAGGAAGTCCATATAAGGCCCAGGGCTGGAGCCAACGAGCTGCCAGACATCTCCCCTCAATAATCACTCTCCTCACCTCTCCCTGCCGTCTGCCACAACCCCGCCCCCCCCCGGGCGCGCTCGCTCCGACCGGGAGAGAGGGGCGATCCCCAGCTCCCTAGAGCATCCCTCCTGGAGAGTGCATCAGCATTTCCATGGGCTGCACCTGATCTGCGGATGACAGAGAAAGCAAAGGGCTGTAAGGACAGGAACCAGTGGGTGACCCGGGCATTACTGTCCTTATTCCGTTACATCCAAACCAGTGGTGCATGGTTCGTTACGATGGTAAAGTGCCGTCCCAACAAGTAATACTTCAGCATTTCTATCGCCCACTTGATCGCTAGACATTCTTTCTCCACCGTGGAATATCTTTGTTCTCGCGGCAACAGCTTCCGGCTAATGTACATGCCTGGGTGTTCCCCACCTTCTTGAGCTGTGGAGAAGTCTGGTATCACCAGCATGGGTCCAGAACACAGTGCTCCCTTTGGGTCCTGGAACGCTTTGTCTGTCTCCTCGGTCCACTTCACCTGGTCGGGCAGATGGCTCCTGGTCAGATCTGTTAGGGGACTGGCTAGGGAGGCAAAGTGGGGAATAACTCTCCGGTTGAAACTAGTCAACCCCACAAACGTGCGTACCTGCTTCTTGCTGAGGGGGCGGGGCCAATCTTCCACTTTCTTCAACTGGGGTTTGACACATCCCCTTCCGATCATGTACACCAGGTACTCAGCCTCCCGCAGGCCAAGCCGACATTTTTTGTGGTTTGCTGTTAGCCCCGCCTCCCGTAAGGCCTGCACTACCGTGTTCACCTGGTTTAGATGGGTTTCCCACTCATTCCCATGGATCACAATATCGTCGATGTATGCCGATGCGTACAACCGATGGGGTCGGAGAACCCGGTCCATCAACCTCTGGAAGGTGGACGGGGCCCCGTGCAGTACAAAGGGCAGTTTCTTGTAACGGTACAGACCATCCGGGCTGGCGAAAGCAGTTTTCTCCCATGCCTCGGGAGCTAAGGGCACCTGCCAATAACCCTTTGTCAGGTCGAGCGTACTGATAAATCGGGCGGTCCCTAGCCGTTCGATTAATTCAACAATTTGGGGCATGGGGTAGGCGTCGAACTTGAGACTTCATTTACCTTTCTAAAATCATTACAGAATTGGTTGGTGCCGTCTGGTTTCGGCACGAACACTATGGGGCTGCACAACTCACTATTCAACTCGATTATATCAGCTTCGATTATATCAGCTTCCAACATCGTTTTTACCTCGGTCCTGACAGCCTCTCTCCTTGCTTCTGGTAGGGTTTCAACTTTACCTTTTCCCGGGTTTGGTGATGATGCGGTGCTGTACCAGATCACTGTGTCCTGGTTCACTGGAGAACACATCCTGGTTTCGGCCGACCAACTCCATCAGCTCCTGCTTCTGGGCTTGGCTCAGCTGCTCCCCCATTGGCACCTTCGCCGGTTCGGTAGCCTTCTTCGGGCAAATAGAGTAGAGTACATCACGTGCATTCCATTTCTTTACCAGATTCACATGGTAAATCTGGGTCAGATGTCTACGTCCCGGCAGTCTTACCCTATAGTTATCGTCACCCACCTTCTCAATGACTTTGTATGGACTGTTCCATCGGGCCAAAAACTACCATTCTGAGGTCGGGACCAACGCCAACACTTTGTCTCCGGGCTGAAAGTCCCTTCGTTGTCCCCCTCTGTTGTACACCCTCGCTTGGGCCTCCTGGGCCTACAACATGTGTTCCTGTACCAGGGGCCACAGGGTTACCATCCTATCTCTCATGTCTCCCACGTGTTCCACCAAGGTTCGTGGGGCGATGGTTGCTGTTCCCAGGATTCTTTAGCCACATCCAGCAGTCCTTGGGGTCGTCTCCCGTACAGGAGTTCGAAGGGAGAGAATCATGTTGAAGCTTGGGGCACTTCTCGGATCAAGAACATCAGGTAGGGTAGCAGCTGGTGCCAATTCTTTCCATCATCCTCCATCACCTTCTTTAAAACTTCTTATGGCTGAGATCCCGTTAACGGGATTGACTTGACAACAGCCAGTGAAAGTGCAGGGTGCCAAATTCAAACAACAGAAATCTCATAATTAAAATTCCTCAAACATACAAGTATTTTACACCATTTTAAAGATAACATTGTTGTAAATCCAGCCACAGTGTCCAATTTCAAAAAGGCTTTACGACGAAAGCACACCAAACTGTTTTGTTAGGTCAGTACCTAGTCACAGAAAAACACAGCCATTTTTCCAGCCACAGATAGGAGTCACAAAAAGCAGAAATATAGATAAAATGAATCACTAACCTTTGATGATCTTCATCAGATGACACTCATAAGACATCGTGTTACACAATATATGTATGTTTTGTTCGATAATGTTCATATTTATATCTAAAAATCTCAGTTTACATTGGCGCGTTACAAGCAGTAATGTTTTGATTCCAAAACATCCGGTGATTTTGCAGAGAGCCACAGAAATCGCAGAAATACTCATAATAAACATTGATAAAAGATACAAGTGTTATTCACAGAATTAAAGATAGACTTCTCCTTAATGCAACCGCTGTGTCAGATTTCAAAAAAACTTTACGGAAAAAGCATAATCTGAGTATGGCGCTCAGAGCCCAATCCAGCCAAAGAAATATCCGCCATGTTGGAGTCAACAGAAGTTAGAAATAACATGATAAATATTCACTTACCTTTGATGATCTTCATCAGAATGCACTCCCAGGAATCGCAGTTCGACAATAAATGACTGATTTGTTCCATAAAGTTCCATAAAGTCAATCATTTATGTCCAAATAGCCACTAGTTGTTAGTGTGTTCAGCCCAGTAATCCAACTTCATGAGCACTACGTCCAGACAAAAACTCGAAAAGTTCCGTTACAGGTCGTAGAAACATATCAAACGATGTATGGAATCAATCTTTAGGATGTTTTTAACATAAATCATCAATAATGTTCCAACGCTGATCCTCAACACTGGGGCCCCACAAGGGTGCGTTCTGAGCCCTCTCCTGTACTCCCTGTTCACCCACGACTGCGTGGCCATGCACGCCTCCAACTCAATCATCAAGTTTGCGGATGACACTACAGTGGTAGGCTTGATTACCAACAACGACGAGACGGCCTACAGGGAGGAGGTGAGGGCCCTCGGAGTGTGGTGTCAGGAAAATAACCTCACACTCAACGTCAACAAAACAAAGGAGATGATTGTGGACTTCAGGAAACAGCAGAGGGAGCACCCCCCTATCCACATCGACGGGTCAGTAGTGGAGAAGGTGGAAAGTTTTAAGTTCCTCGGTGTACACATCACGGACAAACTGAATTGGTCCACCCACACAGACAGCGTTGTGAAGAAGGCGCAGCAGCGCCTCTTCAACCTCAGGAGGCTGAAGAAATTCGGCTTGTCACCAAAAGCACTCACAAACTTCTACAGATGCACAATCGAGAGCATCCTGTCGGGCTGTATCACCGCCTGGTACGGCAACTGCTCCGCCCACAACCGTAAGGCTCTCCAGAGGGTAGTGAGGTCTGCAGAACGCATCACCAGGGGCAAACTACCGGCCCTCCAGGACACCTACACCACCCGATGTCACAGGAAGGCCATAAAGATCATCAAGGACAACAACCACCCAAGCCACTGCCTGTTCACCCCGCTATCATCCAGAAGGCGAGGTCAGTACAGGTGCATCAAAGCAGGGACCGAGAGACTGAAAAACAGCTTCTATCTCAAGGCCATCAGACTGTTAAACAGCCACCACTAACATTTAGCGGCCGCTGCCAACATACTGACTCAACTCCAGCCACTTTAAAAATGGGAATTGATGGAAATTATGTAATACATGTACCACTAGCCACTTTAAACAATGCCACTTAATACAATGTTTACATACCCTACATTACCCATCTCATATGTATATACTGTACTCTATATCATCTACTGCATCTTGCCATCTTTATGTAATACATGTACCACTAGCCACTTTAAACTATGCCACTTTATGTTTACATACCCTACAGTACTCATCTCATATGTATATACCGTACTCTATACCATCTACTGCATCTGCCATGCCGTTCTGTACCACCACTCATTCATATATCTTTATGTACATATTCTTTATCCCTTTACACTTGTGTGTGTGTGTAAGGTAGTAGTTGTGGAATTGTTAGGTTAGATTACTGTTGGTTATTACTGCATTGTCGGAACTAGAAGCACAAGCATTTCGCTACACTCGCATTAACATCTGCTAACCATGTGTATGTGACTAATAAAATTTGATTTGATTTGATTTGGAACCGGAGAATTCCATTGTCTGTAGCAAAGCACTGGAACGAGAGCTAACTCTGTCTGGAGCGCGCGTCACGAGCCTGAGACACTCTGCCAGACCCATGACTCATTCAGTTCCCATTCCCCCCTCCTTTATAGCAGAAGCCTGAAACCAGTTTCTAAAGACGGTTGACATCTAGTGGAAGCCTTGGGAAGTGCAACTTAACCCCATAGACACTGTGTATTCGGTAGGCCAAGCTTTGAAAAACTACAAACCTCAGATTTCCCACTTCCTGGTTGGATTTTTCTCAGGTTTTCGCCTGCCATATGAGTTCTGTTATACTCACAGACATCATTCAAACAGTTTTAGAAACTTCAGAGTGTTTTTTTATCCAATACTACTAATTATATGCATATATTAGCATCTGGGACAGAGTAGCAGGCAGTTTACTCTGGGCACGCATTTCATGGAAAAGTGAAAATGCTGCCCCCTATCCCAAACAGGTTTTAAATAAGACTGAAGTCTACTTCAGGCAAAAACGAAAGGTGGGTGGGTGGGTGTACAATACAAACATCTAGCAATCCAAAAGTAGCGTGTTCGAATCTCATCATGAACTTTAGCATTTTAGGTTATTAGCAAATTTGCAACTACTTAGTACTCTTTAGCTACTTTGAAACTACTTAGCATGTTAGTTAACCCTCCCCTAACACTAGCCTTAACCCTTTAACCTAACTCTTAACCTTAAGCCTAACTTTAACCTTAACCCCTAACCCCTAGCATAGATAACATTAGCGTTAGTCATATAGCCACCTTGCTAGCATTAGCTACAACAAATTGGAATTCGTAATGTATCATTCGTATTACAAATTTGTAACATATTGTACAAATAACTGTTCATATCATACGAATTGTAATTTGTAACATATCATACGAAATGGATGATGGACATCCACAAATTAATACCTACCATACGAAATGTAACATATACTAAATTGTGACAGGCAGATTTCTATACTATACCTTTAAATCTGAGTCCAGGTTGGTCCTGCTTGTGCAACTGCAAAATTCATTACAACAAAGAATGTTGTAGCCTTCATAACAGGATATCTAATTTTGGGAATGTTTGTTCAAATCGCAGCAGGGTCTTTATTTCAGCTGTTCAGAAATATGAGGCAGTGGACATACAACATCATGGTTCAGAAGAGGGTGAGTAAAGAGTGAAACGTGAAGGGTCAGGGAATGTGAGCAGCAGCTACGTAGAAAAATGTGTGCGTAAATCAACACCAATTTCTGATTCTAGAGCTTACTCCAAAATTCAGATATCGAAACAACTTCATGATATCAACTGTTGTTTTCAATTTCAATTGTCCGCTCATCCCACTGGTCACAGATGTCAATTCAACGTCTATTCCTCGTTGGTTCAATGGAATTTCATTGAAATGACGTGGAAGCAATGTTAATTCAACCAGTGTGTGCCCAGTGGGATGGCGTCATGACATTAATAACATTACGTCAAGGAGGTTGAGAACATTGTGACCATTGAATGCCCTTTATCTGAGGCTTGTGTCAGGGATACAACTTCATAGACAGTGAAGCCGGTGAAGCCGGACAGGCAGCCGGCTCAGAACACCAGAAGCTCTCTCCACCACGGGGTCCACTTTCCTTCTCCAGAAAGACGACTGACCCCTGGAGATCAACTGTTTTTCCGTTTAAGCCCAGCACCATCTTGAATTTCACTTTTCATTTTCCCCTATCCTCGCCTGCTACCTGCTGCCTTTTGTTTCTTTCCATATAGGAGGATATTTTACACCAGAACAGTTCGACTAAATAAATAAAATGCCCTTTCCCATAAAACAAAGAGCCTATATTTATAAAGTAGGTGCAGTTTTATAATCCTAGGTCTTAATTCAAAACTGTAGAAAGTTGGTTTGTCTTCTGGTTGACCATGTTTCCATGGAATATATCCTCACAGCTCTGAATATATCCTCACAGCTCTGGACAGTTTATCAGCCAAGTATTACCTGTTAAGCACACACATATAAAACGTCAGGGTGGGTTGATTCTCGAATGATCCTTGAAAAGTTGTAAATTACACAAGTATTTGCAAACATAAAATAACAATAACAATCCCATAATACTGCAAGGCCTTGATTTGTGATCTGTCCTAAGAACTTTTATTACCAGTATAGGAGAAAGTCCATCTGGCCCATGTGTAATGTCAGCCTCCCGCCCTCCCTTAAAACCTGTCCTGTAAGTTCTTTCTGGCAATCCAGAACGGGACTAGCCCATAAAACAAATCAACCACACAGATTTCCTCATATTTAACCTTTTTGAAAAAGTAACTGTGTAAAACAAATTGCCTTTGGGAAAAAGCGTGGAGTTTCTGCCTTCAAACACATTGGTTGAGGGATTAGTATGATGACTTAAAAACGGTGAAGTCTCGAGGTCTTTGAGGCATTATCTGTGAGGTTGGTGGATAGGCTGACGTCTCCTATAACTCCACGTCTCAGTATTAGCAGCCAGAGGTTCGCCATTGAAAGACAAAAAGCAACATCATGATTCACCAAGTGCCTGGAAAACTGGAGACGGTCGAAGACAGAAATGGCCAAAGCCAAAGACTGAGTTGTATTTGAGTTGTGTTTTGACATACAGCATTTGTTTGAAATTAGTTTACCTTGTCATTTACATACCTGGCAGGATTCAAAGTTGATCTAAGTGCAGCATCCTAGGGAGGACAGACACTTCGCTATTTTTTTATTACCTAATTTCATCAATAATGTAGATATCATATTTGATTTTGAGGTGTAACAGGTTGGAGTTCTTTTTCTAATCATGTTAAATTTGTTCCATCTACACCTGTACTGAATACAGTGTCTCAAAACAATACAAACTGTTCCTTAAAGGAAAAAGGGAAAAAGCAAGTCATATTGGCTCAAGAAGAAATAATTTCTGCAGTGTTTCAAGCAAGTCAGACAGCTACTTTGAGCTAGGAAGTTTTCGGGAGAGTTACATTTTAGATGCATTGAATTTGTTCATCTCAATGGTGCATTTTATTCAGTTGCTCCAGTGGGAAGTGTCTACGCTCTGGAGGTATGGGTCTCTGCACCAGAGGTATGTTTGATCCATCAAAGCCTTGATAAATGAATGTGTGTGTTTGGGTATGTTTGTGTGTGTGTGTGCGTGTGTGTGCGCGCGCGACTGTGCATGTATGTGTGAATTTGTCTGTGTGTGTGCGTGTGTGTGTGTGTGTGTGTGTGTGTGTGTGTATGTGTGTGTGTGTGTGTGTGTGTGCGCGTGTGTGTGTGTGTGTGTGGTGTGATTTATGACATTGGGCTAGGATGCTCTGTCCTAAATTTGCCCTGAGTCATCAGTTCAGACAGGATGACTTCCACATGAGACTAGCATAATATTATTGCACTGTATAAAGACTAACTAATTTGCTAGCCTGCCAACAAAATGCTTCCAGTCATCATTTTAAACCAATTCAATAGAATAACATCTATTACGACTTTTATTTATGGCACTTTATTGCAAATCAAGTTGGGAGGTTTCTGTGTTCCTATTGAGTCTTCAGCCTTGAACAATTTGAATAGAATTAAAAGGCGGTCATATTACTTCTGGAGCAGACCTTGGGTAAAATTCAGAGTTTGGTTTGCTTGAGCCTGCGTGGACAGCCACATGGATGGGTTTTGTACTTTTGGGACTATTCAATTGGTTCAACTGCGCCTGGAAAGCTACCCAACTGACCAACTGGTGCCAGGAAAGGGCGTCTGTTTAATATTAATGTAAAATTTTCACAAAACAGAGATCTGTGGAAAATGAATGTTGCATTTTTATGAATGATGTCTTCTACAGTAGGTATCAATATATCCTCAGATTTTCCCATGGACCACCAATAAATTATGTCACAAAATGACTTATATGTCCGTATTCTCAAGTCTGAACACTTGGAATTTCAGGTTATTCTGGACTAACCCAAGTTTCAGTCTGAACCCAAGCATGTTCACCAAAGCTGGAAACTGAGCTCCTAACACAGAAGCCTGTCGCCACATAAAAAACAACTGCATTATTGAGTGCTTTTTTAATAACATGGTCGCAGTTTCTAAGCAACTTGGCCTTGCTTTCGAAAGTGAGCCCTTGCCAACTGTTGGGGAGAGGAGGAAGAAGAAAAAAGGCATCTCAATTTAAATTTAAAGATGTGTTGCTCTTGGAAGGTTGTATGTGCTGCCATAAACCAAGGGAGACATTTTCATGCTCCACATTTTTCATGGTTTCTCTCCGGGTTTCCTCCCTTCCTTTCTCACTCCACCTTGGCTCCGGAGTTACCTACTGCTGCACTGGCTTGGAGACCACAGCCAGCAGGGCACCATGGGGCAGTGAACACCCCATTGTGAGTACCCCTTCCACCCCTCCATTACACCCTTCTCTCTCTATGGCTGAACAGAAGCTCTCCCACTGGACTGGGCTTGGTTGTCTTTGGATTGCTGACAGAAAGGAAAGAGCTTGCCACCTGGATACAACTACTTAAGAGCTCTTTCACCACTCCTCTCCTTCAATAATACGCGGCATACACACACACACACACACACACACACACACACACACACACACACACACACACACACACACACACACACACACACACACACACACACACACACACACACACACACACACACACACACACACACACACACACACACACACACAAATTGTATACATATATATATTTTTTTAACAGTGTGGTTGGAAGCCCCCATGGGAGCTTGTTCCTCAGGCTTACCATGTAGCTGTGGTAAGCCTGAGGGGAACAGCGTCCTAGGAGTTGAACTGAGTGGTAGGGCAGCTCTTGGCGAGAAGCATTGATCCTCGAAAAGCTTGATTTGGAGAGGATGTGGTTGAGATGGAGATGGAACCATTGGCGGGTGGTGATGTGTCTGGCTCCTGTGATGAAGAGGGGTTTGTGAAGGGCTGCATTTCGTGATAGCCAGAGGTGATGACGTAGTCCGAGGTTCGTAGGGGCTGATGAAGGATGAGAGGTGGAACAGGAAGATGGGGTGGATTTGCCAAGCTAGTTTTGTTTCCTTTGAGGGTGAAGATAAGAGAGCCTTGAGATTGGATGGTGATGTCGAAGATGCCTGGGTAACCGGCAGGATCGAATGAGTTGGAGGCGGTGGTAAATCAGCATCAGTTGAAGTTTGGTAGGAAGTGATTCTGTAGAGATAGACTTTGAAAGCCAGCAAAAGAAGGAAAACTCCCTAGATGGGAGAAACTTTACGAGGAACTATTTGCGACAGTGGAGAACCTGGGGTCAGTAGGAAGAAACCTTGTGAGGAATAGGACTTAAAGGGGGAATTCTGGAGAGCCAGTATGACAAGGACAAACTCCCTGGAAGGAAGAAACCTTGAGAGACACTTCAAATGTCGGAGGAGCACATCCCTTTCCGGCTGGTTGGATGGAGTTTGAACCATAGGCTCGATGGTTCCTTGAAGGGAAGATGGGTTCCTTGAAGGCGACTTGAATGTTTGTTGTGCTAGTTTGAGGAGTTAAGAGGCGGAAAGTGCCATTGAGTCTTTTAATCAATAATGTGGACGTTTGGATTGTAGAACATCTAGGTTACTTGTGAAACGGGCCAAGGCATAAGATTGCTGGCTTAGAGCAAGATGTGGACAATACCAGTCCGCGGGGCCTGATTGGTGTCACAGTTTTGCCCCAGCCCCAGCTAACACACCTGACTCCAATAGTCACCTAATCATGATCTTCAGTTTAGAATGCAATTTGATTAATCAGCTGTGTTTGCTAGGGATGGAGAGAAAGTGTGACACCAATCAGGCCCCCGAGGACTGGAGTTGCCCACCCCAGGCTTAGAGGGATGGAGGCAGACTGGTACAGTAGACCGGTGCTCACATGTTGGAGGCAAAAAATCTGGACTGCAGATCCATGCAACGGGCCCAGATGATGGAGGAGTCGGTATGAGGCCATCACAAAGAAGGCTTTGGAGGCTGAGACAGGGGACAGCCGGTGGTGAGCTGTGTGGGGGAATGAAGGGACAAGTCGTCGTTCATTGGATGTGAACCGGGTGAACAGGATGAACTGTTTTCAGTGAAGTGTGAGGAGGATGTTGGGAGGTTGAAGGCCCGAGGAGAGGCTGTGGTCGGAGAGGCTGTGAGGACAAAAGGCTTGATGGCCGACAGGGTTGGGTCGAAGGCTGAGGAGGCTGGTGTTGAACGTCGATGTCAAGGGAAGCAGCTCCGGAAGATTGTGTCGGATGCCAGGTCATAATCTTTGTTTGGTACGAAAGACACAGGGGAGAGATAAGGAAGATGGTAAGAGGACCTGTGTTTAGGTAAAAAGACAGAGTAAGGGAGAGGGAGAGAGTGGCCTGCCGGCAGGAGGAGTTAGTGGTGGGAAATAGGGAGGTTAGGAGCATAGAGAGCAACCATCCCCAAGCCATAGCTGTGATTAGACAGGGGATGGAGAGCGGGAGGGAAGGCTGCAGCTGTACCCATTAGATTAGAAGGAAGATTGGTAGATGGGATGATTGGGGTAGGGAGGGATGGGTTTAAAAATATATCTATATTTTACATTTATTTAACCCATTGAGGTTAAAAACCTACTTTGCGAGGGCGACTTGGCAAGAAAGAAAATCAGGGAAATAGCAACGTGTACTTAAAATATTACAGAAAAATACAAAATACACACAAAAAACAAAGTGTCACAATACAATTATACAAAAAAATAAAATAATACAGATACAATTGAAGATTAGAAACAACTGCAGTTGTCGATCAGAGTCTTAAAAACAGGCAAGGACACTAACTCCACTAACTTTAATATGTTTTGAAGCATGGTCTGGGATAAAGGGGCATTATGGGAATTTTTTTTTCTCCCAATCTCAGGTCTAGCCTTAGTGTAATGTCCTGACCAGAGTTATTATGTGTTTTGCTTGTTTAGTGTTGGTCAGGACGTGAGCTGGGTGGGAATTCTATGTTGTGTGTCTAGTTTGTCTGTTTCTATGTCCAGCCTAATATGGTTCTCAATCAGAGGCAGATGGTAATCGTTGTCCCTGATTGAGAATCATATATAGGAGGCTTGTTTTGTGTTGGGATTTTGTGGGTGTTTGTTTCCTGTCTCTGTGATTGTCTGCACCAGATAGGTCTGTCTCGGTTTTTGCACATTTGTTATTTTGTATTGTTGTTTGTAGTGTTTCACTTGTTCTTTATTAAACATGTTTAACACTAGCCGCGCTGCACTTTGGTCCTCTCCTTCACCCCTGGAAGAAAACCGTTACACTTAGGAACAGACAGGACAGCAGCGACTCTGAACGAAGACTGTACTGAATGACTGATCTGGTCAGTAAAGTACAGAGATACAAAGGGAGTTGTCCTATCAATGCTTGTACACAAAAGTGTATCAGTGCTTCAGCCTCCTGGTGGAGAGAGAGGTCCATTGCATCATAGCATACAAATCACAGTGATGGGTGAGTGATCTAGTATTTGTAATAATTTTATTTATTTATTTTATTTAACCTTTATTTAACCAGGAAGGGCTCATTGAGATTTAAAATCTCTTTTTCAAGAGCGTCCTGGCCAAGATAGGCAGCACCAAGTCATTACAAAAATTACAGACAGACAAAATGAAAAACTACAAGTAATCTAGTAAAAGCCATTGAATTCACAAGAGTATAACAAAATCAAAAACAGCAAATTAAAAACATTGACAGGTCAGGGAATCAGCCTCAAAATCCTTCATTAGTGATTTAAAAACACCAATCGGGACAAGTTCTTCCAGTTTAAAATTATTTTGTAAGGTGTTCCAAGACGATGGCGCAGAGTACATAAAATACCTTTTACCAAATTCAGTTCGGACATTTGGAACAGTTAGCAGGATAAAGTCTAGCGAACGAAGAGAGTACCCACCACATTTCTGAACAATAAAAATGCCCAAATAAAAAGGTAGTAAACCCAAAATGGCTTTGTAAATAAAAGTATACCAGTGACTGAGCCTACGAGTGACTAGAGAAGGCCAGCCAACCCTGGTATACAAAGTGCAGTGGTGCGTAAGGGTTTTGCAGTTTAAAATAAATCTCAAAGTGCCATGGTAGAGTGTCAATTGATCTCAAACACTGAGTGGAAGCATTCATATATAAAATATCCCCATAGTCTAGTAAAGGCATAAATGTAGCTGATACTAGCCTCCTTCTGGCTTCAAAAGAAAAACAGTCCTTATTCCTAAAATAAAAACCCAATTTCAGCTTCAATTTTTTTGTAAGTTGTTGAATATGCAATTTAAATGAGAGGCCGTCATCAATTAGAATTCCAAGATATTTATATGAGGTTACAACCTCAATCTCCTTGCCCTGACAGATAGTAATAGGTGAAAGGTTCAGAGGTCTATTTCTTGCATTAGAAAACACCATTAGTTTAGTTTTGTCAGTATTGAGGATAAGCTTCAATTGACACAAGGTATGTTGAACAGTATAAAAAGCAGTTTGCAAGTTCTGGAAAGCTTTTGTAAGAGATGAGGCACAACAGTAAATAACAGTATCATCAGCATAAAAATGAAGTTGTGCATTTTGGACATTTTTGTCTAAATCATTTATATAAATAGTGAATAAGAGAGGACCAAGTACAGAGCCCTGGGGCACACCATTCAGGACAGACAATTTAACAGACATAAGCCCATCAAATTGAGTGCACTGAGTTCTATCAGACAGATAGTTAGCAAACCATGCAACTGCATGCAACTGCAACCATGCAACTGCACTCTGTCCAGAGTTTAAGGTACTTGCTGAGGCCTGCATATAGACAATATCACCATAATCTATCACTGGAAAAAAATGCTTTGAACAAGATCCTTTCTGTCTAACATTGAAAAGCAAGATCTGTTCCTAAAATAGAATCCAATTTCAACTTCAATTTTAGTTTCTTGGTCAAGTTATCAATATGCTGTTTAAAATCCAGCTTTTCATCTAACTAGGCAGCCCCCCGCACCTCTCTGAATTAGAGGGGTTGGGTTAAATGCGGAAGGCACATTTCAGTTGAAGGCATTCATTTGTACAACTGACTAGGTATCCCCCTTCCCCCTATCATTTTGCAGGCCTTTTAATTAAAGTTCAAATCTGCAAGTGACTACATCTGTTTACTTTCAAGGAAGAGAAAACCATACATTTTACTTTCCTTACGTTAATAAGCACACATTTCAATTTGAAAAGCTGCCTTTGAATAACATCAAAAACCAACTTCAAGTCCTGAAAAGCCTTCTCAATATTTGATGCGCTAGAATAAAGAATTGTGTCATCAGCATACAGACAGAGATTTACAGAGTTCAACAGTTTTTCCTATATTATTTATATACATTTATGTAAAAATGATCATACCTAAAATTGAGCCCTGGGGAACTCCTTTTGTAAGTCTTCGAAACTCAGATTTCATGCCCTCTGGTCAGAAAGGTAGTTTTGGAACCAATCCAACACTTAAACCAAACTTTTTTAGTCTTTACAACAGCAGGGCAGGGTCAACAGTGTTGAAACAAATTAACAATAGACTTTCAGCATGCTTATAGAGAAGGCCACTCAACATGTACTGCACTGACACAAATTACTGATTGGTTGAAAGAAATTGACAATTAGAAGATTGTGGGAGCTGTACTGTTAGATTTCAGTGCAGCCTTTGATACTATTGACCATAACCTGTTGTTGAAAAAACTTAAGTGCTATGGCTTTTCAACCTCTGCCATATCGTGGATTGAGAGCTATCTATCTAATAGAACTCAAAGGGTTTTCTTTAATGTAAGCATCTGTAATGTCGAACATCTAAAGTGTGGTGTACCGCAGGGCAGCTCTCTAGGCTCTCTACTCTTTTTCTTACCAATGACCTGCCACTGGTATTAACTTCTCTGGGATATGTGGGACGCTAACGTCCCACTTGGCCAAAAGCCAGTAAAAATGCAGAGCGCCAAATTCAAATAAATTTCTATAAAAATCTAACTTTCATGAAATCACACATGAAAGACACCAAATTAAAGCAACACTTGTTGTGAATCCAGCCATCATGTCTGATTTCAAAAAGGATTTACGGCGAAAGCACACCAAACGATTATGTTAGGTCGGTACATAGCCACAGAAAAACGCAACCATTTTTCCAGCCAAAGAGAGGAGTAACAAATGCAGAAATAGAGATAAAATTAATCACTAACCTTTGATGATCTTCATCAGATGACACTCATCGGACTTCATGTTACACAATACATGTATGTTTTGTTCGGTAAAGTTCATATTTATATCCAAAAATCTGAGTTTAGGCGGGACGCTACTGTCTCACTTGGCCAAAAGCCAGAGAAAATGCAGAGCGCCATATTCAAATAAATTACTATAAAAATCTAACTTTCATGAAATCACACATGAAAGACACCAAATTAAAGCTACACTTGTTGTGAATCCAGCCGACATGTCTGATTTCGAAAAGGATTTACGGCGAAAGCACATCAAACGATTATGTTAAAAAATGAGGGAGTAAGACCTCTCTGAATGAGTGGACACTGCAGTGTCCCAGAGCTTTTTCATGCGAGCAACTGAGAGCGCGACTTTCTTGTCGCGCTCTCTTCTTGTCGCGCTCTCAGAGAGGTTAACCTCACTAGGGGACGTGGGACGGTAGCGTCCCACCTGGCCAACATCCAGTGAAATTGCAGAGCGCAAAATTCAAAAACAGAAATACTCATTATAAAAATTCATAAAACATACAAGTGTTATACATCAGTTTAAAGATTAACTTCTTGTTAATCCAACCACGGTGTCAGATTTCAAAAAGGCTTTACGGCGAAAGCATACCAAGGGATTATCTGAGAACGGCGCCCAGCAGACAAATAATTTCAAACAGTTAGCAGCCAAGTAGAGGAGTTACACAAGTCAGAAATAGCAGTAAAATTATTCACCTACCTTTGATAATCTTCATATGGCTGCACTCACAAGACTCCCATTTACTCAATAAATGTTAGTTTGGTTCGATAAAGTCCCTCTTTATATCCAAAAACCTCAGTTTTGTTCATGCGTTTTGTTCAGTAATCCACAGGCTCAAACGCAGTCACAACAGGAAGAAGAAAAATCCCAAAAGTATCTGTAAAGTTTGTAGAAACATGTCAAACGATGTTTATAATCAACCCCTAGGTTGTTTTTAGCCTATATAATCGTTCATATTTCAACCGGACAATAACGTCGTCAATATAAAAGGTAAACAAGAAAGTCGCGCTCTCAGTTGCTCGCATGAAAAAGCTCTGGGACACTGCAGTGTCCACTCATTCAGAGAGGTCTTACTCCCTCATTTTTCAGAATACAAGCCTGGAACAATTTCTAAAGACTGTTGACATCTAGTGGAAGCCATAGGAAGTGCAATTGAGACCTAAGTCAATGGATACTGTAATGGCATTTAATAGAAAACTACAAATAAAAACAAATCCCACTTCCTGGATGGATTGTTCTCAGGTTTTCGCCTGCCAAATCAGTTCTGTTATACTCACAGACATTATCTTAACAGTTATGGAAACTTTAGAGTGTTTTCTATCCAAATCAACCAATTATATGCATATCCTAGCTTCTGGGCCTGAGTAGCAGGCAGTTTACTTTGGGAACGCTTTTCATCCGGAGGTGAAAATAGTGCCCCCTACCCTAGTGAAGTCAACAAAGAGTTGCAGTCTGTTTTGGAATGGGTGGCCAGTAATAAACTGGTCCTGAAAATCTCTAAAACTAAGAGGATTGTATTTGGTACAAATCATTCCTTAAGTTAAGTGCTAGACCTCAACTGCATCTGGTATTGAATGGTGTGGCTGTTAAACAAGTTGAGGAGACTAAATTACTTGGCGTTACCTTAGATTGTAAACTGTTATGGTCAAAACATATAGATTCAATGGTTGCAAAGATGGAGAGAGGTCTAGCCGTAATAAAGAGATGCTCTGCTATTTTGACAACACACTCCAAAAAGTAAGTTCTGCAGGCTCTAGTTTTGTCAAATTGATTATTGTCCTGTCGTGTGGTCCAGTGCTGCAAGGAAATACCTAGTTAAGCTGCAGCTGGCCCAGAACAGAGCGGCATGTTCTGCTCTTAATTTTAATCAGAGGGCTGATATAAATACTGTGCATGCATCTCTCTTGGCTAAGAGTTGAGGAGAGACTGACTGCATCACTAATTCTTTCTATAAGAAACATGAATGTGTTGAAAATCCCAAATTGTTTGCATAGTCAACTTACACACAGCTCTGACACACACACTTATCCCACCAGACATGCCACCAGGTGTCTTTTCATAGTCCCCAAATCCAGAACAAATTCAAGCAGAATGTACAGTATTATATAGAGCCCTTATTGCATGGAACGCCCTTCCATCTCATATTGCTCAAATAAACAGCAAACCTGGTTTCAAAAAACAGATAAAGCAACACCTCGCGGCACAACGCCTCTCCCCTATTTGACCTAGATAGTTTGTGTGTATACATTTATATGTAGGCTGTGTGCCTTTTAAAAACACTGTTCTCTCCTTGAGCTGTTCTTGTCTAATGATGATCTGTATTATGTCATTCTGTATTATGTTTCATGTTTTGTGTGAACCCCAGGAAGAGTAGCTGCTGCTTTTGCAAATGCTAATGGGGATCCTAATTAAATACCAACAATCTCAGTAAAATGAAATAGATTAACCATAGGCCGGCATGCCGCAGTTTCATTCACAGCCTCATTCAAAATGTTAGTAAAGAGTTCATTATCAAATAAATGCCCAGCTTTAGCAAAATGCTCATTAAACATTAAACATGAGGAGATGGCTGCCATTTTACTGGCTCCTAACCAACTGTGCTATTTTGTTTGCTTTTTCACATTGTTTGTAACTCATTTTGTACATAATGTTGCTGCTACTGTCTCTTATGACCGAAAAGAGCTTCTGGACATCAGAACAGCGTTTACTCACCTCAAACTGGAAGAATATTTTTTTCTTTAATGAGTCCGACACGAAGGATATACTGCTTCCCGGAGACCATGCCCAAATTCCAGTCATTTGTGTAAAGAAAAGACGGAAATACAGAGACGGAGGTCTGGGTGCCTTGTGAGAATTCGTCGGCGAGTGAACAAACCACCACTACCCTCGGTATTATTGGCCAACGTGCATTCATTGGAAAACAAACTGGACACTCTACGATTAAGACTATCCAACCAATGGGACATTAAAAACGCTAATATTTTATGTTTCACTGAGACTTGGCTGAACAACGACCCGGATAGAGCTGGCTGGCTTCTCCGTGTTTCGGTAGGACAGAGCAGCTACGTCTGGTAAGATGAGAGGCGGGGGTGTGTGTCTATTTGGCAATAACTGCTCGAGGTATTGCTTGACTGAGGTAGAATACCCCATGATAAGCTGTGGACCACACTATCTACGAAGAGAGTTCACATCTATATTATTCGTTGCCGTCTATTTATCAACACAAACTGATGCTGGCACTAAGACCGCACTCAACGAGCTGTATAAGGCCATAAGCAAATAAGAAAATGCTCATCCAGAAGCGGCGCTCCTAGTGGCCGGCGACTTTAATGTAGGCATACTTAAATCTGTTTTTACCTCATTTCTGCCAGCATGTGCAACCAGAGGAAAACAATCTCTAGACCACCTTTACTCCACACACAGAGATTCATACACATGTCTCCCACTACCTCTATTTGGCAAATCTGACCATAATTATATCCTCCTAAAGCAGGAAATACCAGTGACTCGCTCAACACGGAAGTGGTCAAATTACGCGGATGCTACGCTACAGGACTGTTTTGATAGCACAGACTGGAATATGTTCTGGGATTAATCCAATGGCATTGAGGAGTACACCACATCCACCTCAATCACCGGCTTCATCAATAAGTGCAATGATGCTGTCGTCCCCACAGTGACCATACGTACAGTTGAAGGCGGAAGTTTTCATACACTTAGGTTGGAGTCATTAAAACTATTTTTTCAACCACCACAAATTTCTTGTTAACAAACTATAGTTTTGGCAAGTCGGTTAGGACATCTACTTTGTGCATGACACAATTATTTTTCTCAACAATTGTTTACAGACAGATTATTTCATAATTCACTGTATCACAATTCCAGTGGGTCAGAAGTTTAAATACACAAAGTTTACTGTGCATTTAAAAAACATGGAAAATTCCAGAAAATGATGTCATGGCTTTAGAAGCTAATGATATGCTAATTGACATAATTTGAGTTAATTGGAGGTGTACCTTTGGATGTATTTCAAGGCCTACCTTCAAACTCAGTGCCTCTTTGCTTGACATAATTGGAAAATCAAAGAAATCAACCAAGACCTCAGAAAAAACATTCTGGTTCATCCTTGGGAGCAATTCCCAAACGCCTGAAGGTACCACGTTCATCTGTACAAACAATAGTACGCAAGTATAAACACCATGGGACCACGCAGCCGTCATACCACTCAGGAAGGAGATGCGTTCTGTCTCCTAGAGATGAACATACTTTGGTGCGAAAAAGTGCAAATCAATCCCAGAACAACATCAAAGGACCTTGTGAAGATGCTGGAGGAAACAGGTACAAAAGTATCTATATCCACAGTAAAATGAGTACTATATCGACATAACCTGAAAGGCCCCTCAGCAAGGAAGAAGCCACTGCTCCAAAACCACCATAAAAAAGCCAGACTACGGTTTGCAACTGCACATGGGGACAAAGATCGTACTTTTTGGAGAAATGCCTTCTGGTCTGATGAAACAAAATAGAACTGTTTGACCATAATGACCATCGTTATGTTTGGAGAAAAAAATGTGGAAGCTTGCAAGCCGAAGAACACCATCAAACGTGAAGCACAGGTGTGGCAGAATCATGTTGTGGGGGTGCTTTGCTGCAGGAGGGACTGGTGCACTTCACAAAATAGCAGGCATCATGAGGAAGGCAAATTATGTGGAAGCAACATTTCAAGACATCAGTCAGGAAGTTAGACTTGGTCGCAAATGGGTCTTCCAATGGACAATGACCCCAAGCATACTTCCAAAGTTGTGGCAAAATGGCTTAAAGAATACAAAGTCAAGGTATTGGAGTGGCCATCACAAAGCCCTGACCTCAATCCTATAGAAAATGTGTGGGCAGAACTGAAAAAGCGTGTGCGAGCAAGGAGGCCTACAAACCTGACTCAGTTACACCAGCTCTGTCAGGGGGAATGGGCTAAAATTCACCCAATCTATTGGGGGAAGCTTGTGGAAGGCTACCCACATCTTTTGACCCAAGTAAAACAATTTAAAGGCAATGCTACCAAATATTAATTGAGTGTATGTAATCATTCGACCCACTGGGAATTTGATGAAAGAAATCAAATCTGAAATAAATAATTCTCTCTACTATTATTCTGACATTTCACTTCCTTAAAATAAAGTGGTGATCCTAACTGACCGAAGACAGGGAATTTTTACTGGGATTAAATGTCAGGAATTGTGAAAAACTGATTTTAAATGTATTTGGCTAAGGTGTATGTAAACTTCCGACTTCAACTGTACATATCCTAACAAGAAGCCATGGATTAAATGCAACATCTGCACCGAGCGGTACACCAATCCGGACGCTTTTAAGAAATCCCGCTATGCACACAGACAAACCATCAACAGGCAAAGTGTCAATACAAGACTAAGATTGAAACCTACTTCACCGGCTCTGACGCTCGTCGGATGTGGCAGGGCTTAAAAACTATTACAGACTACAAAGGGGAAACCAGCTGAGAGCTAACCAGTGACGCGAGCCTACCAGATGAGCTAAATGCCTTTTATGCTTGCTTTGAGGCAAGCAACACTGAAAGATGCATGAGAGTCTGTTCCAGACGACTGTGATCACGCTCGTTGTAGCCGATGTGAGCAAGACCTTAAAAAAGGTAACATTCACAAAGCTGCGGAGCCAGACGGATTACCAGGGCGTGTACTCAAAGCAAGCGCGCACCAACTGGCAAGTGTCTTCACTGACATTTTCAACCTCTCCCTGACCGAGTCTGTAATACCTACATGTTTCAAACAGACGACCATAGTCCATGTGCACAAGAAAGCGAAGGTAACCTGCCTAAATAATTACCACCCCGTAGCACTCAAGTCGGTAGCCATGAAGTGCTTTGAAAGGCCGGTCATGGCTCACATCAACACCATCATGCCAGAAACCCTAAACCCACTCCAATTTGCATACCGCTCCAACAGATCGACAGATGACGCAATCTCAATCGCAATCCACACTGCCTTTTCCCACCTGGAATTAAGCAACACCTATGTGAGAATGCTGTTCATTGACTACAGCTCGGCGTTCAACACCATAGTGCCCACGAAGCTCATCACTAAGCTAAGGACCCTGGGACTAAACACCTCCCTCTGCAACTGGATCCTGGACTTCCTGACGTGCCATCCCCAGGTCGTAAGGGTAGACAACAACACATTTACCATGCTGATCCTCAACACTGGGGCCCCTTAGGGGTGTGTGCTTTGTCCTCTCCTGTACTCCCTGTTCACCCACGACTGCGTGGCCAAGCACAACTCCAACACCATCATTAAGTTTGCTGACGACACAGCAATGCTTGGCCTGATCACCGACAACGATGATACAGCCTATAGGGAAGAGGTCAGAGACATTGCAGTGTGTTGCCGGGACAACAACCTCTCTACCAATGTGAGCAAGACAAAGGAGCTAATCGTGGACTATAGAAAAAGGAGGGCTGAACAGCCCTCCATTAACATCGACGGGACTGAAGTGGAGCAGGTCTTCAAGTTCCTTGGTTTCCACATCACCAACAAACTATCATGGTCCAAACACACCAAGACAGCCGTGAAAAGGCCAAACACCTAATCCTCCTCAGGAGACTAAAAAGATTTGGCATGGGTCCCCAGATCCTCATAAAGTTCTATAGCTGCACCATCGAGAGCATCCTGACCGGTTGCATCACCGCTTGGTACGGCAACTGCTTGGCATCTGACAATAAGGCTCTACAGAGGGTAGTGCGTACAGCCCAGTACATTACTGGGGCTAAGCTTCCTGACATCCAGGAGCTACAGTACCAGTCAAAAGTTTGGACACACCTGCTCATTCAACACATTGTAGAATAATAGTGAAGAATCAAAACTATGAAATAACACATATGGAATCATGTAGTAACCAGAAAAGTGTTAAACAAATCAACCCCTATTTTATATTTGAGATTTTTCAAAGTAGACACCCTTTGCCTTGAGGACAAGGGCATTCTCTCAACCAGCTTCATGTGGTAGTCACCTGGAATGCATTTCAATTAACAGGTGTGCCTTGTTAAAACTTAATTTGTGGAATTTCTTTCCTTCTTAATGCGTTTGAGCCAATCAGTTGTGTTGTGACAAGGTAGGGGTGGTATACAGAAGAGAGCCCTATTTGGTAAAAGACCAAGAACAGCTCATATAAGCAAAGAGAAATGACAGTCCATCATTACTTTAAGACATGGTCAGTCAATCCGGAAAAAGTTATTGAAATTTTGCAGTCGCAAAAACCATCAAGCGCCATGATGAAACTGTCTCTCATGAGGACCGCCACAGGAGAGGAAGCCCCAGAGTTACCTATGCTGCAGAGGATAAGTTCATTAGAGTTAACACTCTCAGAAATTGCAGGCCAAATAAATGCTTCAGAGTTCAAGTAACAGACACATCTCAACATCAACTGTTCAGAGGAGACTGCAGGAATCAGGCCATGGTTGAATTGCTGCAAATAAACCACTACTAAAGGACACCAATAAGAAGAAGAAACTTGCTTGGGCCAAGAAACCTGAGCAATGGACATTATACCTGTGGAATTCTGTCCTTTGGTCCGATGAGTCCAAATTTGAGATTTTTGGTTTCAAGTAGGTGAAAGGATGATCTCCGCATGTGTGGTTCCCACCGTGAAGTGAAGAGGAGGAGGTGTGATGGTGTGGGGGTGCTTTGCTGTCAGTTATTTATTTCGAATTCAAGGCACACTTAACCAGCATGGGTACAACAGCATTCTGCAGCGATACTCCATCCCGTCTGGTTTGCACTTAGTGGGACTATAATTTGTTTTTGAACAGGACAGTGACCCAACACACCTCCATGCTGTTTAAGAGCTAATTGACCCAGAAGGAGAGTGATGGATTGCTGCATCAGATGACCGGGCCTCCACGATCAACCGACCTCAACGCAATTGTTTGGGATAAGTTGGACCGCAGCGTGAACGAAAAGCAGCCAACAAGTGCTCAGCATATGTGGGAACTCCTTCAAGACTGTTGGAAAAGCATTCCTCATGAAGCTGGTTGAGAGAATACCAAGCATGTGAAACTGTCATCATGGCAAAGGATGGCTACTTTGAAGAATCTAAAATGTAAAATATATTTTGATTTGTTTAAGACTTAGTTTTGGTGTCTCCACTGTTATTCTAAAATATAGAACATTTGAAAAAAACCTTTGACTTGAGTAGGTGTGTCCAAACTTACTATACATACACTAGACTCCAGTCACCCAAGTCATAGACTATTCTCTATGCTACGCGCGGCAAGCGGTACCGGAGCACCAAGTCTACCTTGAGACTCCTGAACAACTAATCAAATTGCCACCCAGATTATTAACATTGACACCCCCCCCCCTCCCCCCTTTGTTTTTACACTGCTGCTACTCGCTGTTAATTTTCTATTACTGACTTTACAAATTACCTTGACTAACCTGTACCCCCGTACATTAACTCGGTACCGGTACACCCTGTATAGAGCCTCGTTTTGTTATGTAAATGTATTGTGTTACATTTTCATTGATTACATTTTTTCCCCTTTCATTTATTTTGTAAATATTTTATTAACTCTATTTCCTGAACTGCATTGTTGGTTAAAGTCTTGTAAGTAAACATTCAACGGTAAGGTCTACACATGTTGTATTCGGCTCATGTGACAAATAACAGTTGTCTTCTCAATCACATCCATTGAATTTGAGGTCAATTTCAGTGGAAGACCAGAGGAGTTCGTGATAGCGTTCATGGATTTAATGGTTTTCCATAATTTCGTCGGGTTATTTAAGTTTGCCTTAGGAGATTCGTATTAGAAGCTACAGTATATTTGCATTTGGGTATTAACAAGGTGCACTTATTTCTAAGTGCCCTGAATAACTGCCATTCAGCCTGGGAATGACCCTTTCTGACTTTGGCCTATTATGGATTTCAATTATGGATTAACTCAGATAATTCCCCTGTAAACTAGGGATTGCCTCTACCTCTTACCTGGTATTTTTTGAGAGGGGCGTGTTTATCACAGATAGTAGAAAACATGTCATGAAAATAGGAGAATGTCTCTTCGATGTCTGGAATAAGCACAATCCTTTCCCAGTTGCATGCATAAAGTGCATGCAGGAATGTCTGTAAAATGTTGTTTGACTATGAACCGAGGGGGCACTTTGGGGATTTTAGTGTCTCTAATGCAAGCAACTGCACAATGATCACTTTAAATCATGAGGGAAAATACCAAAGGCCAAGTATTTATGTGGATTGTTAGTTAGAATAACATCAATAAGTGTTGACTTAGAGATGTCTTTTGGATTGAGTCTTGTGGCTGCATTTATAATTTGAGAAAAATTCAGTGTATTGCACAGTCCTCTTATGGCCTTCGGAGTTTGGAGATAACCAGTCCCAGTTTAAGTTGCCCATGAGGACCATTTCATTTCCCCCCCAACCACGCATCAGTTCAGCCAGAGAATCCAGGGATGACACTTTTGCAGATGGAGGTCTATAACATCCTATTTCATCTAAATTCACAGCTTTCGATAACTGCAGTTTCAATGCTAAAAACTCAAACTCTTTTGGTTTAGATAAAGACCTTAGTTCACTAACCACATATCTGTCTTTAATATAGTTATACTATAAATCCCCCCTTACTTCATCGGTCACATCGATAAACATTATAACCATCCAAGCCTATACACTGATTTCGAACAGATTTCTTAAGCCAGGTCTCGGACAGAGCTAAGACATCTGGGTCAGCAGTGTGAACCCAGACTTTTATCATGTCCATTTTCGGCATCAGACTCTTCACATTATTATGCATCAGTCCCAACCCTGATTTAGTTTTAAAATCATTTGGAGTGGGATGTTCATCTGTAGCCAAGGGGCCTGGGTTTGGGTGAATGTTTCCTGACACCAAAAGCAGAAGAATAATAAAACATCTTGATTTGTTACTTCCTAAAATCTCTCTGCACTTAGATGATTTCAAATAATCCAAACTACAGTCATCTGATACAATAAACACAGTTTTTAGCAAGACCAAACTCTGTAGATGAGAACGTTTTATGAGCATGTCAGAGTAGGAGTCAAATGGTAACACAATCAGATCCCTTTGAAAGATAAAAACTGCTATACCATCAGTCAAAGTAGGGTTTAGCGATATCTCTGGGGTAAGGGTATTAGATTGTTTTTGATAATTGAGAATATGCAATGAGCCATAACCCATGTAGGCAGCAATTAAAACCATTTGTACAAAAATACACATTTTAACAGTTGAATCCAACAATTCACTAAAACAAAAAGAAAACAAATTAAAATACGCTAAGTCCGTCTTTTGAAACCTTCAATGCCCTAAAAATGTTCAGCTGTAGCCTACAGGTCTAGTAGAGTCAGAAACCAAGTGTGTTCCCGAGCGTTGCTGCCTTAGTTAGAATGATAGTGCGTTCAACAGCCGCTGCAGGAACGTGCTGACAGGGATTTTGTCCAGTGTGTGGATCTGGTCAAGCGCCAAGATGCCTTGCAGTAGGCTACCGCACAGTGAGGCAGCAGCGGGCCCAGTAGACCAGGCAATCACTGGTGGTAACACTTGAAACAAACAAACAGTGTGACACAACACGCTCAGCAAAACTGCCCTGCCACTATCTTGATTAGAGATGACCGGAAAATGGGATGGATGGTGGTGGTGGTGGTGTATGTGTGTGTGTGGCCTGGCGGCACAGGGACGAGAACATGGACGATAGAGAAGAGAAAGTTGAGAGGTGAGCAGGCATGAGGGAAAACATAGACATGGATGTGTTGTCTGTGACCTCCGTCCCAGCACGGAGAGCAGCATCGGAATCGGACGGAACCTGCATGAACCTGTATCACTGGGCCAGTAGAGGGGGATGTGGAGTTGTTGGTGGAAAGAATGCAAGAAAGGATTGCTCGCTCGCGGACGATCCTCTGGAGGCTGGCCACCATCTAGTTTGTGAGGCTAGTGGCTTGGACTTGTTGTCACTATAAACTTGCTCTTGGGAGTGGCAAGATGGGCTAGCTAGCTAGTGTGGTGGGCATTCTGGCCGGGCGACGCTCGTCAGGAAAGACTGGGGATGTGCGGCGTCGGCGAGAAGATTTATTGGAGTACGTTCAGGAGACGACAGGAATTCACGGGGCCGGTGAATGGGTTTGAAGGTCTGGCTGGTGATCTGGGCCTTGCATCCTGGCAGTGGTGTTTTTCGGTTACGTCGTCGAGATCTTGTTGGCTCCCGGTGTCTGTCGTGTTGATGGGATCGCGGATCTTGAAGTTGGTCGTTCTCGGTCTGGCTGAACGCTGTAACGGGGTATCGTGGAAACCAAATATTGCTTGAGGACATCCACAAGACTCATCTGAAGGTCCCCCGGTACCAGTTTAAAAAATGAATGGAAGTATATAAGGAGATGGTTTAGTGCCAAAAATAAGAGTTAAAATACATATAAAATAAATAAAAAATCCAGATCTTTCTTAAATCTGTTGATCCATGTAGTGAATCTGTTATTCAATGTGTTTGTATGGGTTAAAATGTTAATCAATGATTCTTCAAGGGGTCTTAAAATTCAAAATCAAATAGCTAAATGATCCTTGGTATGACCTTCTTAAAGTGGCTAGTTGGTAATAGCAGGAGAAATAGCAAAAGTTGTCGGGCAGGCAAGGGTAGCGAACTACGAAAGCATGCAACGCTTGGTGTAAAGCAGGAAGCAAACACACAGGTTAGTGGTCGAACAGTGCCCTTAGAAAGTACTCACACCCCTGACGTTTTCCAAATTTTGTTGAGTTACAAATTGGGATTAAAATTGTTAATTGTCTTTTCTTTGAACGATCTACAGAAATGACTCTGTAATGTCAACGTGGAAGACAAATTATTTTTTTAAGAGTAATGAAAAATGAAGCACTAATGTATCTTGATTAGATACACGACATGACCAAAAGTATGTGGACACGTGCTCATCAAATATCTCATTCCAAAATCATGGCCAATAACATGGAGTTGGTCCCCCCTTTGCTGCTATAACAGCCTCCACTCTTCTGGGAAAGCTTTCCATTAGATGTTGTAACATTGCTGCGGGGACTTGCTTCCATTCAGCCACAAGAGCATTAGTGAGGTCGGGCACTGATGTTGGGCGATTAGGCCTGGCCCCCAGTCAGCATTCCAATTCATCCCAAAGGTGTTCGATGGGGTTGAGGTCAGGGCTCTGTGCAGGCCAGTCAAGTTCTTCCACATCGACAAACCATTTCCGTATGGACCTCGCTTTGTGTATGGTTACAAACTGTTACCACAAAGTTGGAAGCACAGAATCGTCTATAATGTCATTGTATGCTGTAGCATTACGATTTCCTTTCACTGAAACTAAGGGGCCTAGTCCGAACCATGAAAATGGCCCCAGACCATTATTCTTCCTCCACCAAGATGCATTCGGGCAGGTAACGTTCTCCTGGCATTCTCTAAACCCAGAAATGTTCGTCGGACTTCCAGATGGTGAGCTTGTGTGGCCTACCACTACGCGGCTGAGCCGTTGTTGCACCTAGACATTTCCACTTCACAATAACAGCACCACTTCACAATAACAGCACTTACAGTTGACCGGGGAAGCTCTAGCTGGGCAGAAATGTGACAAACTGACTTGTTGGAAAGGTGACATCCTATGACGGTGCCATGTTGAAAGTCACTGAGCTCTTCAGTAAGGCCATTCTACTACCAATGTTTGGTAGTGTGTGTGTGGCTGTGTGCTCTATTTTATATACCTGTCAGCAACGGGTATGGTTGAAATAGCACAATCCAATCATTTGAAGGGGTGTCCACATACAATACTTTTGCAGATTAAGTGTAAGTATTTAACCCCCTGAGTCAATACATGTTAGAATCACCTTAGTCAGCGATTACAGCTGTGAGTTTGGGTTATTCTCTAAGAGCTTTGCACATCTGGATTGTACAATGTTTAACCATTATTCTTTTTGAAACTCTTCAAGCTCTGTCAAGTTGGTTGTTGATCATTGCCATAGATTTTAAAGCCAGTTTAAGTAAAAAATTTAACTCAGCCACTTAGGAACATTCAATGTCATCATGGTAAGCAATTCCAGTGTATATTTGCCCTTGAGTTTTAGGTTACTGTCCTGCTGAAAGGTACATTTGTCTACCAGTGTCTGTTGGATAGAAGACAACCAGATTTTCCTCTAGGATTTTTCCTGTGCTTAGCACCATTCCATTAATTTTATCAACAACAAAAAAACTCCCTAGTCCTTGCCGATGGTCGAGCATATCCATAACATAATGCAGCCACCACCATGCTTGAAAATATGAAGATTGGTACTCAGTGCTGTGTTATGTTGGATTTGCCCCAAACATAATGCTTTGTATTAAGGACAAAATGTTCATTTGCCACATTTTTAGTAGTTTTACTTTAGCGCCTCATTGTAAACAGGATGCATGTTTTGGAATATTTTTTATTCTGTACAGACATCCTTCTTTTCACTCTGTCATTTAGGTTATCATTATGGAGTAATTACAATGTTGTTGATCCATCCTCAGTTTTCTCCTATCACAGCCATTTAAACTCTATAACTGTTTTAAAATCACCATTGGCCTCATGGTGAAATCCCTGAGCGGTTTCTTCCTCTCCGGCAACTGAGTTAGGAAGGACACCTGTATCTTTGTAGTGACTGGGTGTATTGATAAACCATCCAAAGTGTAATTAATAACTTCATCATGCTCGAAGGGATGTTAAGTGTCTGTTTTATTGCTCTTTGGATGGTTAATCGCAAAAATAGGTGACTTTTTTTGCGAGGCATTGGAAAACCTTTCTGGTCTTTGTGGTTGAATCTGTGCTTGAAAATCTCTGCTCAACTGAGGGACCTTACATATAATTGTTTGTGTGGGGTACAGAGACAGGGTGATCATTCAAAAATAATTTTAACCACTATTATTGCACACATAGTCCATGCAACTTATAATGTGACTTGTTAAGCAAACCTTTACTGCTGAACATATTTAGGCTTGCCATAACAAGGGGGTTGAACACTTATTGACTCAAGACATTTCAGTTTGACATTTTTCATTAATTCCCAAAAATTAAAAACATATTTTTTTTTTTTACTTCGATTTTGTGGGGTATTTTATGTGTAGATCAGTGGCACAAAATCTAAATTTTAATCCATTTTAAATTCGGGCTGTAACACAAAAAGATGTTGAAAAAGTAAATGTGTGTGAATACATTGTAAGTGCAGGTAATGAAGGGACGGGTCAAATCAAATCAAATCAAATTTTATTTGTCACATACACATGGTTAGCAGATGTTAATGCGAGTGTAGCGAAATGCTTGTGCTTCTAGTTCCGACAATGCAGTAATAACCAACAAGTAATTTAACCTAACAATTCCACAACTACTACCTTATACACACAAGTGTAAAGGGATAAAGAATATGTACATAAATATATATGAATGAGTGATGGTACAGAACGGCATAGGCAAGATGCAGTAGATGGTATAGAGTACAGTCTATACATATGAGATGAGTAATGTAGGGTATGTAAACATAAAGTGGCATAGTTTAAAGTGGCTAGTGATACATGTATTACATAAAGATGGCAAGATGCAGTAGATGATATAGAGTACAGTATATACATATACATATGAGATGAGTAATGTAGGGTATGTAAACATTATATTAAGTGGCATTGTTTAAAGTGGCTAGTGATACATTTTTACATAATTTCCATCAATTCCCATTATTAAAGTGGCTGGAGTTGAGTCAGTATGTTGGCAGCGGCCACTAAATGTTAGTGGTGGCTGTTTAACAGTCTGATGGCCTTGAGATAGAAGCTGTTTTTCAGTCTCTCGGTCCCTGCTTTGATGCACCTGTACTGACCTCGCCTTCTGGATGATAGCGGGGTGAACAGGCAGTGGCTCGGGTGGTTGTTGTCCTTGATGATCTTTATGGCCTTCCTGTGACATCAGGTGGTGTAGGTGTCCTGGAGGGCAGGTAGTTTGCCCCAGTGATGCGTTGTGCAGACCTCACTACCCTCTGGAGAGCCTTACGGTTGTGGGCGGAGCAATTGCCGTACCAGGCGGTGATACAGCCCGACAGGATGCTCTCGATTGTGCATCTGTAGAAGTTTGTGAGTGCTTTTGGTGACAAGCCGAATTTCTTCAGCCTCCTGAGGTTGAAGAGGCGCTGCTGCGCCTTCTTCACAACGCTGTCTGTGTGGGTGGACCAATTCAGTTTGTCCGTGATGTGTACACCGAGGAACTTAAAACTTTCCACCTTCTCCACTACTGTCCCGTCGATGTGGATAGGGGGGTGCTCCCTCTGCTGTTTCCTGAAGTCCACAATCATCTCCTTTGTTTTGTTGACGTTGAGTGTGAGGTTATTTTCCTGACACCACACTCCGAGGGCCCTCACCTCCTCCCTGTAGGCCGTCTCGTCGTTGTTGGTAATCAAACCTACCACTGTAGTGTCGTCCGCAAACTTGATGATTGAGTTGGAGGCGTGCATGGCCACGCAGTCGTGGGTGAACAGGGAGTACAGGAGAGGGCTCAGAACGCACCCTTGTGGGGCCCCACTGTTGAGGATCAGCGGGGTGGAGATGTTGTTACCTACCCTCACCACCTGGGGGCGGCCCGTCAGGAAGTCCAGGACCCAGTTGCACAGGGCGGGGTCGAGACCCAGGGTTTCGAGCTTGATGACGAGTTTGGAGGGTACTATGGTGTTAAATGCTGAGCTGTAGTCGATGAACAGCATTCTCACATAGGTATTCCTCTTGTCCAGATGGGTTAGGGCAGTGTGCAGTGTGGTTGCGATTGCGTCGTCTGTGGACCTATTGGGTCGGTAAGCAAATTGGAGTGGGTCTAGGGTGTCAGGTAGGGTGGAGGTGATATGGTCCTTGCCTAGTCTCTCAAAGCACTTCATGATGACGGAAGTGAGTGTTACGGTGCGGTAGTCGTTTAGCTCAGTTACCTTAGCTTTCTTGGGAACAGGAACAATGGTGGCCCTCTTGAAGCATGTGGGAACAGCAGACTGGGATAAGGATTGATTGAATATGTCCTTAAACACACCAGCCAGCTGGTCTGCGAATGCCGTCTGGGCCTGCAGCCTTGCGAGGGTTAACACGTTTAAATGTTTTACTCACCTCGGCTGCAGTGAAGGAGAGGTTTTGGTAGCGGGCCGTATCAGTGGCATTGTATTGTCCTCAAAGCGAGCAAAAAAGTTATTTAGTCTGTCTGGGAGCAAGACATCCTGGTCCGCGACGGGGCTGGTTTTCTTTTTGTAATCCGTGATTGACTGTAGACCCTGCCACATACCTCTTGTGTCTGAGCTGTTGAATTGCGACTCTACTTTGTCTCTATACTGGCACTTAGCTTGTTTGATTGCCTTGTGGAGGGAATAGCTACACTGTTTGTATTCGGTCATGTTTCCGGTCACCTTGCCCTGGTTAAAAGCAGTGGTTCGCGCTTTCAATTTCACGCGAATGCTGCCATCAATCCACGGTTTCTGGTTTGGGAATGTTTTAATCGTTGCTGTGGGTACGACATCGTCAATGCACTTTCTAATGAACTCGCTCACCGAATCAGCGTATTCGTCAATGTTGTTGTTGGACGCAATGCGGAACATATCCCAATCCACGTGATCGAAGCAGTCTTGAAGCGTGGAATCAGATTGGTCGGACCAGCGTTGAACAGACCTGAGCGCGGGAGCTTGCTGTTTTAGTTTCTGTTTGTAGGCTGGAAGCAACAAAATGGAGTCGTGGTCCGCTTTTCCGAAAGGAGGGCGGGGGAGGGCCTTATATGCGTCGCGGAAGTTAGTATAACAATGATCCAAGGTTTTACCAGCCCTGGTAGCACAATCGATATGCTAATAGAATTTAGGGAGTTTTGTTTTCAGATTAGCCTTGTTAAAATCCCCAGCTACGATGAATGCAGCCTCAGGGTGTGTGGTTTCCAGTTTACATAAAGTCAGATAAAGTTCGTTCAGGGCCATCGATGTGTCTGCTTGGGGGGGGAATATATACGGCTGTGATTATAATCGAAGAGAATTCCCTTGGTAGATAATGCGGTCGACATTTGATTGTGAGGAATTCTAAATCAGGTGAACAGAATGACTTGAGTTCCTGTATGTTGTTATGATCACACCACGTCTCGTTAATCATAAGGCATACACCCCCGCCCCTCTTCTTACCAGAAAGATGTTTGTTTCTGTCGGCGCGATGCGTGAAGAAACCAGCTGGCTGCACCGACTCCGTTAGCGTCTCTCGAGTGAGCCATGTTTCCGTGAAGCAAAGAACGTTACAATCTCTGATGTCTCTCTGGAATGTTACCCGTGCTCGGATTTCATCAACCTTGTTGTCAAGAGACTGGACATTGGCGAGTAGTATGCTAGGGAGTGGAGCGCGATGTGCCCGTCTCCGAAGCCTGACCAGAAGACCGCTTCGTTTGCACCTTTTACGGCGTCGTTGTTTAGGGTCGCCGGCTGGGATCAGATCCATTGTACTGGGTGGAAGGCAAAACACAGGATCCTCTTCGGGAGAGTCATATTCCTGGTTGTAACGATGGTGAGTTGACGTTGGTCTTATATTCAGTAGTTCCTCCCGACTGTATGTAATGAAACCTAAGATTACCTGGGGTACCGATGTAAGAAATAACACATAAAAAAACTAAAATACTGCATAGTTTCCTAGGAACGCGAAGCGAGGCGGCCATCTCTGTCGGCGCCGGAAGTAGTTGAGATTTGCTTTGCAATGCTTTGCTTTGCGTGTGGTCTTTCCTCCGGAACCTGGGCTAAATATACAGGTAACTGCCAAAATAATAGAAACACTTGAGTAAATGAGGGATACAAAGTATATTGAATGCAGGTGCTACCAAACAGATATGGTTCCTGACTTAATTAAGCAGTTAACATCCCATCATGCTTAGGGTGGTGTAGAAAAATGCTGGGAAGGCCATTATTTTGGCTGCCATGGCTATGCCTCCCATAGGATGACAATTCCCCAATCCACCGGGCACGAGTGGTCACTGAATGGTTTGATGAGTATGAAAACGATGTAAACCATGTGCCACAGCTGTCTCAGTCACCAGATCTCACCCAATACAATTGCTCAAAGAATGAGATTTGGTTTTTACAACGTAATATTTTTTTTATCAAAAAGGTAGTGGTCAAAATGATTGAAACCCCTAAATATATAAAGTAATCAAAAGTGTAGTAGTTGGTCCCATATTCCTACATCAAGCTTGTGACTCTACAAACATGTTGGCTGCATTTGAAGTTCATTTTGGGTGTGTTTCAAATTATTTTGCGCTCAATAGAAATGAAAGGTAAATAATGTATTGCGTCATTTGAGTCATTTAAAATAAAATAAGAATATATGTTTCTAAACACCTCTACATTAATGTGGATGCTACCATGATTATGAATAATCCTGAATAAATCGTGAATAGTGAGAAAGTTGCAGAGGGTCAAAGATCATACGCCCAAGACATACTAACCTCCCCTGGTATTGGCAATGGTCAGAGGTTAGAATGTGTGGTGGGTATGATCTTTGACCCCTATCTTTTTGAGAAACATAATACATTACTTGTTAAACAAAATCTCCTTCTCAGAGCAATTGTATTAGTAAAAAATGATATAATTTCTTTGAGCATACAATATACAGTGGGGCAAAAAAGTATTTAGTCAGCCACCAATTGTGCAAGTTCTCCCACTTAAAAAGATGAGAGAGGCCTGTAATTTTCATCATAGGTACAGTTCAACTATGACAGACAAAATGAGGAAAAAAAATCCTGAAAATCACATTGTAGGATTTTTAATGAATGTATTTGCAAATTATGGTGGAAAATAAGTATTTGGTCAATAACAAAAGTTTATCTCAATACTTTGTTATATACCATTTGTTGGCAATGACAGAGGTCAAACGTTTTCTGTAAGTCTTCACAAGGTTTTCACACACTGTTGCTGGTATTTTGGCCCATTCCTCCATGCAGATCTCCTCTAGAGCAGTGATGTTTTGGGGCTGTTGCTGGGCAACACGGACTTTCAACTCCCTCCAAAGATTTTCTATGGGGTTGAGATCTGGAGACTGGCTAGGCCACTCCAGGACCTTGAAATGCTTCTTACGAAGCCACTCCTTTGTTGCCCGGCGGTGTGTTTGGGATCATTGTCATGCTGAAAGACCCAGCCACGTTTCATCTTCAATGCCCTTGCTGATGGTAGGCTTTGTTACTTTGGTCCCAGCTCTCTGCAGGTCATTCACTAGGCCCCCCCGTGTGGTTCTGGGATTTTTTTCTCACCGTTCTTGTGATCATTTTGACCCCACGGGGTGAGATCTTGCGTGGAGCCCCAGATCGAGGGAGATTATCAGTGGTCTTGTATGTCTTCCATTTCCTAATAATTGCTCCCACAGTTGATTTCTTCAAACCAAGCTGCTTACCTATTCCAGTATGCCCAGCCTGGTGCAGGTCTACAATTTTGTTTCTGGTGTCCTTTGACAGCTCTTTGGTCTTGGCCATAGTGGAGTTTGGAGTGTGACTGTTTGAGGTTGTGGACAGGTGTCTTTTATACTGATAACAAGTTCAAACAGGTGCCATTTAATACAGGTAACGAGTGGAGGACAGAGGAGCCTCTTAAAGAAGAAGTTACAGG
Source organism: Salvelinus alpinus (assembly GCF_045679555.1). NCBI lineage: Eukaryota > Metazoa > Chordata > Actinopteri > Salmoniformes > Salmonidae > Salvelinus > Salvelinus alpinus. The sequence goes on from NC_092093.1 coordinate 45,031,045, forward strand.
TCTGTGAGAGCCAGAAATCTTGCTTGTTTGTAGGTGACCAAATACTTATTTTCCACCATAATTTGCAAATAAATTCATAAAAAATCCTACAATGTGATTTTCTGGATTTTTTTTCTCATTTTGTCTGTCATAGTTGAAGTGTACCTATGATGAAAATTACAGGCCTATCTCATCTTTTTAAGTGGGAGAACTTGCACAATTGGTGGCTGACTAAATACTTTTTTGCCCCACTGTAGATCAGTATTTTAATTGCATGTCTGTCACGCCCTGACCTTAGTTCCTTTTTTATGTCTCTATTTTGGTTTGGTCAGGGCGTGAGTTGGGGTGGACATTCTATGTTTTGTTCTATGTTTTGTATTTCTAGGTGTTTGGCCTGGTGTGGTTCTCAATCAGAGGCAGCTGTCTATCGTTGTCTCTGATTGAGAACCATACTTAGGTAGCCTCATTCCCACCTGTGCTTGGTGGGTAGTTGTTTTCCGTTTTGTGTATTGCACCTTGCAGAACTGTTAGTTTGTCGCTTTGTTGTTTTTGTTCAAGTGTTCGTATTTATTAAAAGTATTATGAATACTTACCACGCTGCACCTTGGTCCTCTTCTCCTTCTCCCGACAACATTCGTTACAATGTCTTTTTTTTTGCATTTTAGCAGACACCCTTATCCAGAGCAACTTACAGTAGTGAGAGCATACATTTTCATACTTTTTTTCATACTTTATTTGTGCTGGCCCCCCTTGGGAATCACACCCTGACATTGCAAGTTCCATGCTCTACCAACTGACCCACATGGGACACCTTTATCAAGGGTAATTTCAGACCCCAGTGTAAGTAATATGTCAGCATAGGGGATATTAAACTACAATGGTTTAAATGTCACTATTTTGACATATTCCAATGAGACCATGTTGTCATTCCAGGGCATACTGTAATATATGTCAGAATAAATGTTGAGTGTCCTCTGCATAGTCTGAGGTTTACTCATTTCCCCTTTCCAGGCTTATCAAGCCTCACAGATGCAGTTCTATTTGGAGAAAAATGAAACACCAACCGTGGATAACAATAACTAATCTATGATGTCTCAACCTCTTCCAACGGCAACAAACATTTTCTCTGTGCAATCATTAATAAATGAAGAAATATATGTTCACACTTGAATTACAGAGGGGTTCTTTGATTTATCAGGTAAATGTGGTCAACTATGAGTGTCTATGTGAAATCAATTATCAAAATGACTAGACCCAAGCTCCTTTAAATAATCACCTGTTCTGAGTTTTATGTTCTTTCTTAATTACAAATCTAAAACATGAATGACGTTGAGACATTATTTACAAAGTGTGAATGATTGAAACATAGTTATTACATTATTCATGTGAATACAATGAGAATTATTTGTGTGTGTTGCTATGGGCTCAGCAGAATGACTGAGGACTTGATTGGGACCACCCTGCGTACCTATCACATTACATTTACATTTTAAATTACATTTAAAACACATCAGCTTAAATGGACTCATTCTTCATGTCCCCTTATCTGATAACAACCTCATTACCCGGTCCTGGGTCGTAGCACCAGTTCTGGTCAAGCTCCATTGACCGTGTGTGTCTGTGTTTTATGTGTGTGTGTGTGTGGGGGTGCGTGTGTACATGTGTGGACGTGTGCCTGCCTGAGTATGTGTGCCGGTGTGTATGCTGGTGTGTGTGTATTTGTATGTGCGTGGGTGTGTGTGGGAGCCGCAAGATGTCAACACCCTTCTGAGAACACACTTTGCTCCCACTGATACTGACGGATTATCAAGGAATTTCTCTTCACGGCTCGGCATGTTAGAGGGAGAGGGTAAGAGAGAGAAAATAAATAAAGCATCTCTTTAGTTAGTCTTGCTCTTGTTCCAAAATAAACAGAGCAGACATAGGGGGGAAATGGGCTACAGAACCACTGACTGGTATTAGTAAGTGTGATGATACCTTGGACCAAAACAAAACAGCCAAGCAGGACCAACAATGTGTGTCTGTGTGTGTGTATGTGTGTATGCGTGTGTGTACGGGCCACTGTGCATGTGTGTGTGACTGTCCATGTATGTGAATGCGTATGGGTCCGCATTCCTATCACTACAGCAACCAGAGTGGAGTCACACCACCAGAGAGAGAATACAGGCGATTTATAGAAAGCACTGCTCGGTTTCACATCCTCTATTCATGTTTCCTTCCAAACGACATGGTTGAGAGAGACAGACACGGGTGACAGACTATTATTGCTTTTCTTATTTGCATCCACACGGTCATGGCTCTGTCTGCCGCAGAGCTGTAACACACAACAATGCTCTGTGATGGAAAGTGCAAAATGTATTACACCGGTGTGAGACACAGAGCTTTGATATGGTTGGGCGCTAACAGAGTCTCTATGATTTTGTGTATGTGAAAGTGTGGGAGTGAACTCTGTAACCCATGTGTGTGAGGGGTGAAAGTTCAGTTCCTGCAGGGTTTGTTTGGGAATATATGAGACTTCACAGCTGGCCTGATCATCTGTGCACATCTGACTATAAAACCTTACAGAGCGTCGCCAGAGCCAGCTGCTTTTATCAGCTGAGATAGAGTTATTCCCACTATTATTTCTGGTTACTCCTAGTTACTCCAGACAGAGCCCTCAGCATCAGGCCTGGTGCTCCTCTCCTTTCCCAATGGCCTTTCACTTGCAATGGCCTGGGCTTCCATTATATTGACCACTTAAAATTGCTAAAAATATAAACAGCATATTATAAACATGGTAATCAGAGGCAGGAGCCGTGTAACCACAAGGTATAGTAACTTGTTGCCTCATTTGTTAATGTAATAAGTGTGATTTTATTTTGTGGTTTGTGTGAATATACAATAGCATTTTTATAAATACTAAATTGACAAACATCCTAATTACTTATGTGAAAATCTTACTTCACTCTAGAATAATTTCAGTAGTAATAACGTTTTTGCGAGAGTTTATAGAAAGTTGGATAAAACCTCTTTGGGATCGGTGTCCCGCTAACGTTCCACTACGACAACATCCAGTGAAATTGCAGAGCGCGAAAATCAAAATACAAAAATCGCAATATTAAACATTCATGAAAATACAAGTGTCTTACATTGTTTAACTTCTTTGGGGGGCAGTATTGAGTAGCTTGGACGAATAAGGTGCACAGAGTAAACTGCCTGCTACTCAGGCCCAAAAGCTAGAATATGCATATAATTAGTAGATTTGAATAGAAAACACTCTGACGTTTCTAAAACAGTTTGAATGATGTCTGTGAGTATAACAGAGCGCTGTACTGATGTACAACTAGATGTCAATAGTCTTTAGAAAGGGTTTCAGGCTTGTTTTTTGAAAAATGAACGACATCTAGTGGAAGCCATAGGAACTGCAATATGGGTCCTATCTATTTGTTTTTCCCATAGGCTATCATTGAAATGGCCTGTGACCTAAAAAAAAAAGAAAACGGATGGATTTTCCTCTGGTTTTTGCCTGCCATATCAGTTCTGTTATACTCACAGACATTATTTTAACAGTTTTAGAAACTTCAGAGTGTTTTCTATCCAATGCTACCATTATATGCATATCCTAGCTTCTGGGCCTGAGTAACAGGCAGTTTACTTTGGGCACATCATTCATCCGAACTTCCGAACACTCCCACCGAGCCTTAAGAGGTTTTAATGAATTAATCAACCATGTGTGTTTTGCAACGCCTATATTTCTACCTCTCTCTCTCCTTCCACCTTCTCCCCCTCTCCTCTGACACATGTTTGAACTCAGGCTCACAACATCCATCAGGTGATCATTACAAGCTCGGGGTCTTGACCTCTACAGACTCCACTCCTGACACCTACCTCTGCCTCTCTGGATGGGAGCACTGTGCAGCAGTGTGCTCAGTGCTTTTGCCAGGGCACAATGTATATGTAATGTTCCCCCACCACGGGCCTAGTTGATTGAGATATAAAGCAATCCTCCGTGAATGCAGGAAACAGTCACAGGAAATGGAGATGCACTGCATCGCTTCGAGTGCCACTTCAGGTTATTTATTTTGACAGGGAAAAATGTTTCTGCGGAATTCCCCCATCTCCCGAAATTCCCTGAAATTGCTTGGAACGGCAAGGAGCAGACCTGGAGGTGTCAAGTAGCTTGTTGAGGCTATAGGGAGGGATCACTTCCCTGACCCCAGACACACACATACACACCACCCCTAAACCCTGTTTCCCCACACTAACCCCCACTAACAAAAACCCATGTCCAGAATCCAATTAGCTTATCTCACTCTTGACACACTTTCAGTTGTTTGCGCTACAGACACGCCATTCCCTCACAGATCCTCTCATAACAAGCTGTTAGTACGAGTCGGGCCGGGGCGGCGTTGAGCAGGGCTATTGATTATGAGCCTTAAACAGACAAGCATGCAGCCATCTGGCTTTCATTAATGGATCTGTGAGGGGATGTAGTGCTCTAAGACTTACACAGCCAACAGCAGCAGCTCGAGCCACATGGCCGCTCGACTGTAAAGACAAATGTTACACAGCCTTGTAATGACAGCCTGTGACGGGCAGCAGGCTGCAGGCAGCATGGGGGGATTAAAACCAGCCGAGGTTCATTCAACTAATACATGTTTACTATGTTTTTTTTCCCTCTCTAACCCCTTTTGAACCTTTTGAATAATTGACATAGTACGAATTGAGAACTCAGATATTTAGACGATTATAACATGAAATTATGCTCTAAACTGAGATAATATGCATGTAGGTCTACCCAAAACATGACGATTGAGTATGTGACTAGATTTCAGGATTCAGACTTTCAAATAATCTTGCACATATATTGCACTGTGACCAAGCAGGAAAGCATATTGCTGTGGTGGTGAGGGACTTCCCTTTCCTAATAGCACTATGGTCTCTGAACACTTTAGATTGCTCACAGTTTTCTAACCATATAATTGTGTAATTGACCAAAGTGTCTGCTTAACCTTGGTGTCATTTTCACGCTCATTAGTAGGTTCTCATGGTCATTTGTGAAATGTTTCCCCATGTTACCATATATACTACATGACCAAAAGTATGTGGACACCTGCTCATCGAACATCTCACTACAAAATCATGGGCATTAATATGGAGTTGGTCCACCCTTTGCTGCTATAACAGCCTCCACTCATCTGGGAAGGCTTTCCACTAGGTGTTGAAACATTGCTGCGGGGACTTGCTTCCATTCAGCCACAAGAGCATTCATGAGGTCGAGCACTGATGTTGACCGCATAGGCTTGGCTCGCAGACGGTGTTCAAATTCATCCCAAAGGTGTTCGATGGGGTTGAGGTCAGGGCTCTGTGGAGGCCAGTCAAGTTCTTCCAGACCGATCTTGACAAACCATTTCTGTAAGGACCTCGCTTTGTGCATGGGGGCAATGTCATACTGAAACAGGAAAGGGCCTTCCCCAAACTGTTGCCACAAATTTGGAAACACAGAATCGTCTAGAATGTCATCGTATGCTGTAGAGTTAAGATTTCCCTTCACTGGAACTAAGGGGCCTTGCCCGAATCGTTAAAGACAGCCCCAGACCATTATTCATCCTCCACGAAACTTTACAGTTGGCAAGATGCATTCTGCGTGGTAAAGTTCTCCTGGCATCCGCCAAACCCAGATGTGTCCATCGGACTGTCAGATGGTAAAGCGTGATTCATCACTCTAGAGAACGCTTTTCCACTGCTCCAGAGTCCAATGGCGACAAGCTTTACACCACACCAGCCTGCACTTCGCATTGTGCATGGTGATCTTAGGCTGCTCGGCCATTGAAACCCATTTCATTAAACTGCCGACAAACAGTTCTTGTACTGACTTTGCTTCCAGAGACAGTTTGGAATTGGGTAGTGAATGTTGCAACCGAGGACAGACGATTATTTACACGCTACACGCTTCAGCACTCACCTGTCCCTTTCTGTGAGCTTGTGTGGCCTACCACTTCGTGACGGAGTCATTGTTGCTTCTAAACGTTTTCACTTCATAACAACAGCACTTACAGTTGACCTGAGCTCTTCAGTACGGGCCATTCTACTGCCAATGTTTGTCTATGGAGATTGCATGGCTGTGTGCTCGATTTCAAACACCAGCAATGGGTGTGGCTGAAATAGCTGAATCCACTAACTTGAAGTGGTATCCACATATTTTTTTATACATATGGGGTATTTCAACAAATGCCAAGAAAATAACAGTTTCAATAGCGTGGCCGCAAAATGTGTTTGTGAAAAATGTTATAACAATAAATGCACTCTATTTTCCCCAATCTTTGTATTTTGTGAACGTACTGTATCATAAATATTAAACACATCTTCTCAAAAACACTGACTAAACATTTAACACTTTCAATCTGACTGATTTAACATTTTAACCCCCTTGACCTATAACACTGACTAACTATTTTAAATTAGGTAAGATAATATCATGTTACCATTGGTGTACTTAAATTAGAGGTAAGGTAATGTCACATTGCCCACTTAATAATTAATCAAAGTGTTTGACATGGTGGAGGGGACAAGTAACTTTATGATAAAACCTTATCAACGTAGAAGCATCAGTAATTTTTCAGACTTTTGTCATCACACTTTGATCTGGTTTCCTTCAAATATCATCCAATTTCATGAAAAACACGATTTTAACTGTTCATGACCTTTAAAATGTTCAGTCAGTGTTATAGGTGTAAAGTTTTAAAATGGTTTGTCAGTGTTATAGGTGTAAAATGTTTAATCAGTGTTATAGGTGTAAACTGTTCATGTTCAGTCAGTGTTATAGGTGTAAAGTGTTAAATAAGTACCGCCTTGGAAACAACATCGGTGTCACGCCCTGACCTTAGAGATCCTTTTAACTCTCTATTTGGTTAGGTTAGGGTGTGACTAGGGTGGGCAATCTATGTTTCTATTTCTTTGTTGGCCTGGTATGGTTCCCAATCAGAGGCAGCTGTCTATCGTTGTCTCTGATTGGGGATCAAATTTAGGCAGCCTTTTCCCACCTGCTGTTTGTGGGATCTTGTTTTTGTGTAGCTGCCCGTGAGCAGCCCAGAACATCACGTTTCATTTTCTTCTGTATTGTTTTTTGGTGAGTTTCATATTTATTAAACATGTGGAACTCTAAGTACGCTGCGCCTTGGTCCATTCATTCAGACGAGGGTGACAATCGGAGAAGGCCTCTTTCCAAAGTTACAAGTTTTACCCTAGTCATCTATTGCAAAGAAACTTATAGGTTTCCCCTTTCATCTGTGTCTGGTGTTAGCTAGTTACTGGCTAGCTAGGTCTTCAGCCAGCATGGAACAAAAGGGGGGTGGAAGGGTCATTCAACACTCCAACGCAGTTTAAGTCAACACAGCTGTCCATGCTACTGTGAACCACATCACAAGAAACATGCCAAATGGGAGAATATATAATTGATGCAATTTCAGTGTTTGAGTTGCTTTGTGGATCACCAAATTTACTTGAGATTATTTTACTTCAACACTGCATCCAAGTTGCTTGTGTCACGTGTGCTCCCTCTCCGGGCCTCTAGATCACCAGCCTGCTCCTTATGGCGCACACCTGTCACCATCGTTACATGCACTTGCGCATCATCAGACTCACCTGGACTCCATCACTTCCCTAATTACCTTCCCTATATATGTCACTCCCTTTGGTTCCTTCCCCAGGATTTATTGTTTCATGTCTGTGCTTTCTTGTTTCGTATTATGTTTTTATTTATTTATTAAAACACTCACTCCCTGAACTTGCTTCCCGGCTCTCAGTGCACATCATTACAGCTGGATATACACTGCATTCGGAAAGTATTCAGGCCCCTTCACTTTTCCAAATGTTGTTACGTTACAGCCTTGTTCTAAAATGGATTACATAAAAACATTTCCTCATCAATCTAAACACAATACCCCATAATGACAGACCCTTTGCTATGAGACTCGGAATTGATCTCAGGTGCATCCTGTTTCCATTGATCATCCCTTGATTGGAGTCCACCTGCAGTGAATTCAATTGATTGGACATGATTTGGAAGGGCACACACCTGTCTATACAGTTGTAGTCAAAAGTTTACATACACCTTAGCCAAATACATTTAAACTCCGTTTTTCACAAGTCCTGATATTTAATATTAGTACAAATTCCCTGTCTTAGGTCAATTCGGATCACCACTTCATTTTAAGAATGAGAAATGTTAGAGAATGATTTATTTCAGATTGTATTTCTTTCATTACATTCCCAGTGGGTCAGACGTTTACATACACTCAATTAGAATTTGGTAGCATTCCCTGTAAATTATTTAACTTGGGTCAAACATTTCAGGAAGCCTTCCACGAGCTTCCCCAATAATTTGGGTGAATTTTGGCCCATTCCTCCTGACAGAGCTGGTGTAACTGAGTCAGGTTTGTAGGCCTCCTTGCTCGCGCACGCTTTTTCAGTTCTGCCCACAAATTTTCTATAGGATTAAGGTCAGGGCTTTGTGATGGCCACTCCAATACCTTCACTTTGTTGTCCTTAAGCCATTTTGCCACAACTTTGGAAGTATGCTTGGGGTCATTGTCCATTTGGAAGACCCATTTGCGACCAAGTTTTAACTTCCTGACTGATGTCTTGATGTTGCTCCAATATATCCACATAATTTTCCACCCTCATGATGCCATCTATTTTGTGAAGTGCACCAGTCCCTCCTGCAGCAAAGCAGCCCCACAGCATGATGCTGCCACCCCCGTGCTTCACAGTTGGGATGGTGTTCTTCGGCTTGAAAGCCTCCTCCTTTTTCCTCCAAACATAACGATGGTCATTATGGCCAAACATTTCTATTTTTGTTTCATCAGACCAGAGGACATTTCTCCAAAAAGTACGATCTTTGTCCCCATGTGCAGTTGCAAACCGTAGTCTGGATTTTTTATGGCGGTTTTGGAGCAGTGGCTTCTTCCTTGCTGAACGGCCTTTCAGGTTATGTTGATATAGGACTCGTTATACTGTGGATATAGATACTTTTGTACCTGGTTCCTCCAGCATCTTCACAAGGTCCTTTGCTGTTGTTCTGTGGTTGATTTGCACTTTTTCGCACCAAAGTATGTTCATCTCCAGGAGACAGAACGCATCTCCTTCCTGAGTGGTATGACAGCTGAGTGGTCCCATGGTTTTTATACTTGCGAACTATTGTTTGTAAAGATGAACGTGGTACCTTCAGGAGATTGGAAATTGCTCCCAAGGATGAACCAGACTTGTGGAGGTCTACAATTTTCTTATGACGTGTTGACTGATTTCTTTTGATTTTCCAATGATGTCAAACAGAGGCACTGAGTGTGAAGGTAGGCCTTGAAATACATCCACAGATACACCTCCAATTGACTCCAATTATGTCAATTTTAAAGCCATGACATAATTTTCTGGAATTTTCCAATCTGTTTAAAGGCACAGTCAACTTAGTGTATGTGCTTTTTACTGAGGAGTTGTTTCCATCTGGCCACTCTACCATAAAGGCCTGATTGGTGGAGTGCCGCTGAGATGGGTGTCCTTCTGGAAGGTTCTCCAATCTCCACAGACAAACTCTGTAGCTCGGTCAGTGTGACCATCAGGTTCTTGGTCACCTCCCTAACCTAGGCCTTTCTCCCCCGATTGCTCAGTTTGGCCGGGTGGCCAGCTCTAGGAAGAGTCTTGATGGTGTCAAATATCTTCCATTTAAGAATGATGGAGGCCACTGTGCTCTTGGGGACCTTCAATGCTGCAGAAATGTTTTGGTACCCTTCCCCAGATCTGTGCCTCAACAAAATCCTGTCTCAGAGCTCATTTCTTGGAATTTGCCCTGATATAAACTGTCAACTGTGGGACCATATACAGTTGAAGTCGGAAGTTAACATACACTTAGGTTGGAGTCATTAAAACTCGTTTTTCAACCATTCCACAAATTTATTGTTAACAAATTATAGTTTTGGCAAGTCGGTTAGGACATCTACTTCGTGCATGACACAAGTAATTTTTCCAACAATTGTTTACAGACAGATTATTTCACTTAATCACAATTCCAGTGTGTCTGAAGGTTACATACACTAAGTTGACTGTGCCTTTAGACAGCTTGGAAAATTCCAGAAAATTATGTCATGTCTTTAGAAGCTTCTGATAGGCTAATTGAGTCAATTGGAGGTGTACCTGTGGATGTATTTCAAGGCCTACCTTCAAACTCAGTGCCTTGACATCATGGGAAAATCAAAGAAATCAGCCAAGACCTCAGAGAAAAAATATTGTAGACCTCCACAGGTCTGGTTCATTCTTGGGAGCAATTTCCAAACACCTGAAGGTACCACGTTCATCTGTACAAACAATAGTTCCCAAGTATAAACACCATGGGACCACGCAGCCGTCATACTGCTCAGGAAGGAGACGCATTCTGTCTTCTGGAGGTGAACGACCTTTGGTGCAAAAAGTGCGAATCAATCCCAGAACAGCAAAGGACCTTGTGAAGATGCTGGAGGAACCAGGTACAAAAGTATCTATATCCACAAAAAAACAAGTCCTATATCGACATAACCTGAAAGGCCGCTCAGCAAGGAAGAAGCCACTGCTCCAAACTGCCATAAAAAAGACAGACTACGGTTTGCAACTGCAAATGGGGACAAAGACCATACTTTTAAGAGAAATGTCCTCTGGCCTGATGAAACAAAAATAGAACTGTTTGACCATAATGACCATTGTCATATTTGGAGGAAAAAGGTGGAGGCTTGCAAACCGAAGAACACCGTCCCAACCATGAAGAATGGTCTTGGCAACATCATGTTGTGGAGGTGCTTTGCTGCAGGAGGGACTGGTGCACTTCACAAAATAGATGGAATCATGAGGAAATAATTTTTTTCGGATATATTGAAGCAACATCTCAAGACAGAAGTTAAACTTGGTCGCAAATGGGTCTTCCAAATGGACAATGACCCCAAGCATACTTCCAAAGTTGTGGCAAAATGGCTTAAGGACAACAAAGTCAAGGTATGGGATGGGAGTCCCATAGGGTGGTGCAGAATTGGCCCACCATCGTCTGGGTTTGGCCAGTGTAGGCCGTCATTGTAAATAAGAATTTGTTCTTAACTGACTTGCCTAGTTAAATAAAGGTTAAATAAAATGAAATAAAAACATGAGTGCGTGTGTGCGTGTGCACGTTTCTATGTGTGTGTGAGACATAATGGACACAGCGGCTAAGCCACCAGGCTGTAATTTACTAATGTACTCCACAGCCGGGCTGTCTGTGGGTCCTGATGGATGGTGACGGCTCCAGAGATGGACTGCTAGTGATAGGGAGTGACCAGCGGTGAGCCTGATTAAAAGTACTGGAGCACGGCAGAGCCTGATAACCCCAATCTAGCAGTGATGAATCCACCCTGGACAGGCCACTGTCTCATTAGCTCCACTCGGACCTAGTCAGAGTTTTCTAAATAAACTTGGTGTGAAACAGACTAGTCTCTTGCTTTATCATCAGTCAGGATTATGTTTGTTTTCCTTTCTGGATCTTTCCTTGTGTGGGCCCCATGTTTCTTTAAGAGAGTCTTCCCTCTGTCTCTATAAACTGGAGGTGTGACTCCACCACTCCAGACGTTCTAATGTTTATTTTACTCTGTGCTGTATCTTGTTGAATTAATGAGACCAACAGCACCATTTAACAACAATTTGCCTGGTACGATGAATTAGTGAGAAAAAGTTAAAATAATTGTCCTTTAATTTAACAGAGATGTGTTAAGAAGAAGATAACATTAAATGTTGGGTATGGGAGGGGGAGAGGGGGGGGGGGGGGGGGGGGGTAGTTTACATTCTTGCCAGAGTAGTCTTGATAACAGGCCAGCAGGAATATAAGCTGCTTTAAATGTGTGCATTAGTGTAATTTATTGGGCTTCCCACTCTGCTCTGCATTTCCTCCCGCCTACTGTCCCAAACAAAAGACAGGCCCAGGCTTCGAAAATGTATGGGAGTGAAAAATCATGTGCAGTTGATAATCGCATAAAACAACACCATATTTGCAGACTAAAAAGCATCAAACCTTCCTATGGCGGCCTCCTCTCAGATCTGTATTAAAGAACTCCTCCGAACTGTCCGGGTGATTTACGTGGAGCGATTTGGAAATGCTTTTCGTTTGGAATGGGGATGGGAGAAAGAGAGACAGAGAGAGGAAAGAAGGGGCGGGGGAGGGCTCGGGATTTCATAATTCTTTGTGTATGTCTGGAAGTTGTCCACGCATTCAGATTTTTAACCAACTTATGTTGAAATGGAATGACCCCCGGAATTAATGAGGCTCTTGCATTGAGTTCCAGCTCAGCGAGGTCAAGTAAATCATGCTTTAGGGCTCCGTAATCCACCCCACTCCCTCTCCCTGTCTCTCCCTGACTCCACATCCTGGGATACTGGACAGACAAGGGGGCCTGAGAAATACCACCTCATCGACACATTCTGTCTATCTGCTAAAATGTGTAAAGCCTGCTTTTAATTGAGTCTGTAGCAACTGATGAATGGGAGTAAAGGTAGGCTACAGCAGTGAAGTCAAAGGTCATTTTCTTCATTTCACATTTCATTTGCAGATTGTTGATGCTATGCACATTGTTCTCTCCAGAATTGCTTTTATTTCTATTCAGTTCCCAGTCTTTTAAAGACTTCATACATGATAAAGCGACATCATATCCCTTTGAATTAATACTTGACGGTGTAATTGTTAAATCATTCGGGACACGTTTACAGTGTGGAACATAATGACATCATAGACATTAATACAGAGAAACCTAATAGAGTAACACCTAGGGCTTGCATAAAGACCGCTGCAAATCAATCAAGCCTTTTTTTACACCACAAAAAAAGTATTTGTCATTTTACAATTAAAATGCTATATGCCGTATTCTTGTGTTTCATATTTAAGAGGAGAAAAAGGTGACAACAGCCCCTCACAGGCATAACATTGGGATACGTGTCATCAGTCAATGGAACATAAAAGCAAGATTACTGCTTTGGTACTAATCCAAGGCCTTGCCAAGCCTTTAGCTGCTTGCTTAAAACCAGCCCAGGCCAGGGGATACCCAAAAAGTTAGTATTGCGCTGAAAAGTGAAAATATTAATGTGTGGTAATGCTTCTATGTCATCGCTGCTTGTTTTATGTGCTAGGTCCTGTACAAACATGTCAACATTTATCACACCAATTCATTCCTATCCCTCTATATCTGTGACATCATCCCACGAGGAGGACTCACTCTTGTAGCCGCTAGCGATGAATGAGAAGTGCCAGCCGGCAACTCACGATGCGTTCCTCTCTCTCTCTGGTCTGGGTAATACTTTATCTTGTTTATAAGATTATTCTCCAAGTAACAGTTAAATTGATGCATGGATTAGGCCGGGGCGACAGCGCTCCATATAAATCTGACTTGTCTGCAATTACACCGCCATTACATACTTCAGGCCCTTTTAAAATAAACGGGGAGATGATGTCAAGCATCAGCTGCTGAGAGGCGCTGAGGAGAAGCAGTCAAGACGCTCTTGGCCGATGTCTCCAACTGAAGCACCTTGATAGCTGTAATTACTGTCATGTTCCAAGGCAGGGCCGGATTGGCCATCTGGCAATTCTGGCAAATGCCAGATGGGCTGGACCATTCTTTTGTTGAGTGGGCTGGTCAAAAAAAAAATTGAACAATGAAAAGGTGATATGGCCGGCGGCTCATGGATGAATTTTGTTAATATTTCTTTGCTCAATTTCTCTGTTATACTACTCTATAATAAGACTTTGGCTGATCAGTGGGCAACAGTCGGCCCCCCTACCAAGATGGGCCGGCCTGGTTCTCATGGGCTGAGGTCACACAAACTCACATTCAAAGTCAAAGTCAAACAAAGTCCAGCATCAGCAAAGAAACCTGCTACGACTTTGTCAACAGTCAGACAGCCAAGATCATAAAAATAGAGAGGGTGCCTATAAACGTAGAAAGAGCATATTCTACACTGTCACCTCACTCAAAATATTTGATATGGCTATGAGATATGGAGTGGCACGCAAGCGAAATACGCACCGGCCATTGCGAGGGCATAGGCATACAGGTCTCATGAGTTAGGGTGACCAGACTTCCCTGATTTTATTGGCTTTTCTCTGGCTATAGCTGTCACCTGAAATGTCGCCAATTAGCCCTCAGAAACAAAAAAGCAACTCTGGAACTTAAATTGAGTCTGATATTTCAATAACTAATGATGGGGCGGTGAGTCGGAAGCAGGTGAAACGTTTTAATAAAACAACAAAACCAAGAACACGAGACTAACATAAGGCAGTACGCCGATACACAATAACAATACCAACTGCTGAGTGAACATGGGAAAGTGACATATAAAAAGGGGAGGAAATGAAGGTAATGGAGTCTAGGTGTGAATCACAATGATTCATAATGATCATAATGATTCATAATTCATAATGTTGAAATCATAATGATTCACAGGTGCGCGTAATGATGAGTGCGAGGTGTGCGTAATGATGAATCCCAGGTTCGGTGGTTAGTACTCTGGCGACGTCGTACGCCGGAGGGGAGGAGCAGGGGCAGACGTGACAATAACCAAACGCTGTATCCAATCAGATATGCATGTTCAAATGTTGTCTGTCTCTTTACCAAACTCACTTGCTCCCGGGAACCTTATGAATGTTTGAACCATGATACATTGTAACCACAGCAAGAACAACCATTGCCTTGGCCAGAAAATGTTGCATCAAGCAGCATAGGCTACCAAACTTGGGTGATTATAAAAGTATTAGATAGGCTAAGATTACAAAAACTGTAGAAGGGTAATACATTTCAATTTTTGTGTTAATTAATAAAAGTATTTGAAAGGACTAAAGCGAAAATATATCGTTAAATATAGTTCCATAAAAAAAAGTTACAAATATTCACACATAAAAATGTCCCAGGTTTTTGCTAAAAAAATCTGGTCATGGATAGTAGCCTACAGCTGAAAAGTTTTTTAGGACATTATGTTTACTGTTGGATGAATACATGGCTACTAGCAGTGTGCATTATATTTAGAGTTCACAATCTAGTTAATGTGTTTTGAGTTTCCACTTCCTCAGGTGTTGAACCCCAAATTAATTAGCCTATGATATTAGGTAGTTAATTTAAAGATTTATGTAAATAATCTCTATTAAAAAAAAATATCAGGAAATTCTGGAGTCCTATTTTGACAGTAAAATCACAACTATAGTTTAATTGTCCACCCAAAATTCATGACAATCATTGGATTAGGTTGCACATAAAAATATCTTGAATCATGTATTTCCGCTTGGAAATACCTCAGTAGTCTATTAAACTTTTTAATAAAGCACTATGAATTACTTTAAAAGATGATTACTCAGGATTCGGGTCCGACCAAATCATAGGCTCGTGCCACCAACTGTAAAAGTTAGTGGCACCAGTGACACCAGGGGAAAATGTTAGTCTGAAGCTCTGTAATAGTAATTAAGACTTAGGGTAAGTGTTATTTCAGGAGAACACATATGACAGGCACTAAATTGCAATAAATCCTCAGTCATTAGCTTGGCTTTTATAGTGTATCAAGCTTAAGCAGACAGGCAGACAGACAGACAGAGAACAAGAAGAAGCACAGTGACAGCAGAGATTATGTTGAAACAGACAGCACAACAGGGAGTCAAACAAAATGGCCAGAGCAGAGGCCAGTTATAGTGGAGTTACAACTCTGTATCTCTTGATTTTACATATTGTATTTGTTTTAAACATGAGCTGGTTAAAAAGAGGAGGAGGACCATGTCTCGCTAGTCATTAGTACAGAATTGGTTCAGAAACGCTGTACTGTATTACCAAAGTGATATGTCAGCACTACTGCCTGTGTCTAGGTAGGGTGTGTAGGGTCAGGGTGTGTATGTATGGCTGGAGGCCCACCGGGGGTTTGGGTGAGTTGGCGGCCAGGGCTCAATTCTTGTCCCAATCTGCCCCTGCAAGAGGGATAAGAGATACTGTACCATAGGCCCTAATAAAACTTAAAACGGTTTTGATATGATCGATGTCGACCGACTTTGGACAATCCTTGAACTGTCTGCCTGGTGTTTTCAGAGAATGACTTGTGCTCCGACCTTCCCACCCGTCCACTCTATCCTCGTTCCAGTATTATAGATGTATTGCAAGAGTCAAAAAATGATGGTTCTATTCGTGATACAACTAGACTCATCTTCGGTTGACTTGTTTGATTGTTGCTTGTTCTTTTGTGTCTGGTTAAGGCCTGTTATTTTGTGTTTATATTGTAAGTATTGCTTTTAGATCAAAATAAATGGTATTCGTCACATGCACCGGATACAACAGGTGTAGTAGACCTTCCCATGAAATGCTTACTTCCGTTCCCTTAACCAACAATGCAGAGTTTTTAAAAGTAAGTAAGAAAAATGTGCTAAATAAACGAAAGGAAAAATTGTGTAACACAAAGAATAACAATAACGATGCTATATAAAAGGGGAACCGGTACCGAGTCAATGTGCAGTGGTACGGGTTAGTCGAGGTAATTGTGTGTGTGTGTGTGTGTGTGTGTGTGTGTGTGTGTGTGTGTGTGTGTGTGTGTGTGTGTGTGTGTGTGTGTGTGTGTGTGTGTGTGTGTGTGTGTGTGTGTGTGTGTGTGTGTGTGTGTGTGTGTGTGTGTGTCACTGTAACATGGGTGAGTGTGTGGTTAGAGTCCAGTGAGTGTACATCGAGCCTGTGCAAGAGAGTCAGTGCAAAAAATACAACATAAATAATAATAAAATAAGGGGGTCAATGCAAATAGTCTGGGTAGCCATTTGATTAACAGTTCAGCAGTCTTATGGCTTGGGATTAGAAGCTGTTAAGCAGCCTTTTGGTCTGAGACTTGGTGCTCTGGTACTGCTTGCCATGCGGTAGCAGAGAGAACAGTCTATGACTTGGGTGGCTGGAGTCTTTAACAATTTTTAGGGCCTTCCTCTGACACCGCCTGCTATAGAGGTCCAGGATGGCAGGAAGCTCAGCCTCATTGATGTACTGGGCCGTACGCACTACCCTCTGTAGCGCCTTGAGGTCGGATTCCGTGCAGATGTCATACCAAGAGGTGATGCAACCTGTCAGGATGTTCTCGATGGTGCAGCTGTAGAACTTTTTGAGAATCTGAGGTCCCATGCCAAATCTTTTCAGCCTCCTGAAAAGGGGGAATAGGCATTGTCGTGCCCTTTTCATGACTGTGTTGGTGTGTTTGGACCATGATAGGTCCTTAGCGATGTGGACACCTAGGAACTTGAAGCTCTCGACCTGCTCCACTACAGCCCTGTCGATGTGAATGGGGGCGAGCTCGGCCCCCCTTTTCCTATAGTCCACGATCAGCTCCTTTATCTTGGTCACGTTGATGGAGAGGTTGTTGTCCTGGCAACACACTTGCAGGTCTCACACTAGGCTGTCTCATCGTCGTCAGTGATCAGGCCCACCACTGTTGTGTCGTTGGCAAACTTAATGGTGTTGGAATCATGTGTGGCCACGCAGTCGTGGGTGAACAGGGAGTACAGGAGGGGACTGAGCATGCACCCTGAGGGACCCGTGTTGAGGGTCGGCTTGGCGAATGTGTTGATGCCTATCCTCACCACCTAGGGTGGGCTTGGAGCTTAGTGATGGGCTTGGAGAGCACTAGGATGTTGAATGCTGAGCTGTGTTCAATGAACAGCATTCTCACGTAGGTGTTCCTTTTGTCCAGGTGGGAAAGGGCAGTGCAATTAGAGATTTCGGCATCTGTGGATCTGTTGGTGGGTCCAGGGTTTCTGGGATGATGGTGTTGATGTGAGCCATGACCAGCCTTTCAAAGCATTTCATGGCTACAGATCTACAGGGCGGTAGTCATTTAGGCAAGTTACCTTAGTGTTCTTGGGCAAGGGGACTGTGGTGGTCTGCTTGAAACATAGGTATTACAGACTGGGTCAGGGAGAGGTTGAAAATGTCAGTGAAGACACTTGCCAGTTGGTCAGAGCATGCTCTGATTACTTGTCCTGGTAATCTGTCAAGCCATACGGCCTTGTGAATGTTAAGCTGTTTTAAAGGCCTTACTCACATCGGCTACGTAGAGCGTGATCACACAGTTGTCCGGAACAGCTGGTGCGCTCATGCATGGTGCAGTGTTGCTTTTCTCAAAACAAGCATAGAAGGCATTTAGCTCATCTGGTAGGCATGCGTCACTGGGCAGATCACGGCTGGGTTTCCCTTCATAATCCATGACGGTTTGCAAGCCCTACCACATCTGACGAGCGTCAGAGCCGGTGTAGCATGATTCAATCTTAGTCCTGAATTGAAGCATTGCCTGTTTGATGGTTCGTCAGAGGATGTAGCGGGATTTCTTATAAGCGTCCGGATTAGTGTCCCGTTTCTTGAAAGCGGCAGCTCTAGCGTTTAGCTCAGTGCGGATGTTGCCTGTAATCCATGGCTTCTGGTTGGGATATGTATGTATGGTCACTGTGGGGCGACGACATCGATGCACTTATTAATGAAGCCGGTGACTGATGTGGTGTACTCCGCAATGCCATCGGATGAATCCCAGAACATATTCCAGTCTGTGCTAGCGAAACAGTCCTGTTGCTTAGATGATATTGAATCTAAACACATTCACATAGAGACTGTCTGGAGAGCTAAAAGGCACATGCCAAGTAATCGTTATTCATTTCATGGTCTATCCATCCAGAGAATGTAACTACACAGTAGTAATTATACATTTATTTGAAATTAAATTTGTTGAAGTTGTCACGTTCTGACCTTAGTTTTTTTGTTATTTCTTTGTTTTAGTATGGTCAGGGCGTGAGTTGGGTGGGTTATCTATGTTTTGTGTTTCTATGTTGGTTTTTTCATTTGGCCTGGTATGATTCTCAATCAGAGGCAGGTGTCGTTAGTTGTCTCTGATTGAGAATCATACTTAGGTAGCCTTTTTTCACCTGGGTTTCGTGGGTGGTTGTCTTCTGTGTCTGTGTGTTCCACACGGAACTGTTTCGATTTTCGTTCGTTCAATTTATTGTTTTGTATTTCAGTGTTCAGTTTGTTCTATTAAAGTTCCATCATGAACACTTACCACGCTGCGCTTTGGTCCTCCTCTCTTTTTCCAGACGAAGATCGTTACAGAAGTTGAAGATTTGACTTAGTCCTAGGATTAGTAAAGACACTAACAAAGTCGTAAACACTGAATTTTTAAGTGTTAAAATAATGTTTTAAATCATTTGTGGAGCTGCTATACTGTAAATATAGGGCAACATACATTTTCTGTTGATCTGTGATTTCTGCAGAGAAACTACATTTTAAAGTGATCTGAACAGGGCTTCTTCAACAGCACAAATGTATATAACATACAAAAATATATAAATGACATTAACAGAATAATGCTATTTTCTAGAAATGTTTTGATTGTAAAAATGTAACACGTTGTGAGGTAAAAAGTACGACCAGCTCATTTGTATGACTCACATACTTTTGTCTTAACATATTCAAGGGATGTCAAAGTGAACTATCCCATTATTATTAATAGCAGTCACTACTTCTTCTTGGAGCATGCCAAAAAAACAATTACATAAATGGCTTTAGTGATCACTTGAGGTTTCACAGACAGTTTTCTTAAACAGTGTTGTCGGATTGGAATCGCCAGGGAGATACAAATCTAATTTTAGCGAATGGGATTAAAGCACGTAGCACAATAAGAAAGGAATACATGGGGTTACTGTACTAAACAAAAGATGTACCTCAATCTCTCTGAGACTCTCTCTGAGAGTTACTTCTATAAATGGGGAATGGTTTGGCAAAAAACAGATCCATTTAAGTCTGGGGTAGGATAAGATATTATTCATTCTGTGGCCCTGACCGCTGTTTGATGTTGTCCGAATGAAAAGCCACTATTTTGAGACCAGACAGGGGTTGCCCACAATTGGTACTTCCCTATGAGGGGAACGATGCTTTGGGATGCTCCTGGAAAGCGTATTAGATTTTGAAGCCCTGATATGTATATCGTTGATTATGTAGAATATTTCTAACATGGTCTCATTGCAATATGTAAAAATACCGACATTTAACCATTGTAGTTTGTCAGGTCAAAACTCATTGACACCCTTGATAAAGATGAGCAAAAAGACTGTATAAAATAAATAATACAAATACTATGTTTTAAAAATATATATTTTATGCTCAATTAAAAATTATATATATTATTTTATACTAATACATTGCTCAAAGAAATAGATTTTGTTTAGCAAGTAATAAAAATATAAGATAGGTGTCAAAATTATTGGCTCCCCTGTTTTCAATAGTCTGGCACTGTCCCCTTGCTTGGATAACAGCACTGAGCCTTTTTCAAAAATGTTTTATGAGATTGGAGAACACATTGGGAGGGATCTTAGACCATTCCTATATACAGAATATTTCCAGATCCTTGATATCCTTTGGCCTGCGCTTATGGGCTGCCCTATTAACGAGTCGGATGCGAGGGATTTACTTCAGACAACCGACAAGGCTAACATCCCCATCATTCGCAGGAGAAAGTGATGGAGATATCGGGGACGTAGGTCGGGGTGCCTTGTAAGGATCCGACGTCGAGTGGGTAATCTGCCTCTACCATCAGTCCTATTAGCCAACGTACAATCATTGGCCAACGTACAATCATTGGATAACAAAATAGACAAGCTACGGTCACGAATATCCTACCAACGGGACATTAAAAACTTTATTGTCTTTATGTTTCACCCAGTCATGGCTGAATGACGACATGGATAACATACAGCTGGCTGGGTTTACGCTGCATCGTCAAGATAGAACTGCTGACACCGGTAAGATAAGGGGTAGCGATTTGTGTATATTTGGAAACAACAGCTGGTGCACAAAATCTAATATTAAGGAAGTCTCGAGGTTTTGCTCGCCTGAGGTAGAGTATCTCATGATAAGCTGTAGACCACACTATTTACCGAGAGATTTTTCATCTATATTTTTCATAGCTGACTATTTACCACCACAAACTGATGCTGGCACTAAATCCGCACTCAATGAGCTGTATAAGGCCATAAGCAAACAGGAAAATGCTCATCCAGAGGCGGCACTCCTAGTGGCAGGGGATTTCAATGCATGGATACTTAAATTAATTGTACCTAATTTCTACCAACATGTTAAATGTGCAACCAGAGGGAAAAAAACTCAAGACCACCCTTACTCCACACACAGAGACGCATACAAAGCTCTCCCTCGCAATCCATTAGACAAATCTGACCATTATTCTGTCAACCTGATTCCTGCTTACAAGCAAAAACTAAAGCAGGAAGCACCAGTGACTCGGTCAATAAAGAAGTGGTCAGATGACGCAGATGCTAAGCTACAGGACTGTTTTGCTAGCACAGACTGGAATATGTTCTGCGATTTTTCCGATGGCATTGAGGAGTACCTACCACATCAGTCCTCCCCACAGTGACCATACGTACATACCCCAACCAGAAGCCATGGATTACAGGCAACATCCACACTGAGTTAAAACTTCTTCTAACTATGTGGCGCAATTTTAACATTTGGCAAAATATGCGTACCCATTTTAAACTGCCTATTTCTCAGCCCCCGAAACTAGAATATGCATATAACAGATTAGGATAGAAAACACTCTGAAGTTTCCAAAACTGTAAGAATTTTGTCTGTGAGTTAAACAGAACTGATATTGCAGGTGAAAACCTGAGAAAATTTCAAGCAGGAAGTGGCACTCATTTTGAGAGCTCTGTGTTCCAATGCCTTCCTATCGCATATGTGAAGTCTCATCAATAAGACCTCTTTTTCTATGTCTTCCCTAAGGTGTCAACAGCATTTAGACGTAGTTTCAGGCCTTTATTTTGAAGGATGAGCCTGCAAGAGCACATTGGGTAAGTGGACAGGTGGGGGCTCTCCGGGTGATTTTTGCGCAATTCTGAAAGGTAGCCATTGTCTCTCTCGCTCCTAGTGAAAAGCCAACTGTCCCGGTTGATTTATTATCGAATAGATATGTGAAAAACACCCTGAAGTTGGATCAAAAACAACGTTTGACATGTTTATGTGGACATTATGGATATAATTTGGATTTTTTTCCGCCGTTGTCGCGAACGCTTTTTCCATTGGATTCCTTGTGATGACGCATCAAACAAACGGAGGTATTTGGATATAAAACATATCTTTATGGAACAAAAGGAACATTTGCTGTCTAACTGGGAGTCTCGTGAGTGAAACCAACCGAAGATCAACAAAGGTAAACGATTAATTTGATTGCTTTGCTGTTTTTTGTTACCGAGTTACCTGGCGCTAGCTGTTCTTATTGTTTTGTAGAGCGATCGATACATTTACACAAATGCAAGTATTGCTTTCGCTGGAAAGCATAATTTCAAAATCTGAGACGACAGATGGATTAACAAAAGGCTAAGCTGTGTTTTGCAATATTGCACTTGTGATTTCATGAAATTATATTTTATGATTACCCTCTGGCGCTAGGCTACGCTATGCTAGTCAGGGTTTTTAATGACAAAAATTCCGGATCCGGGATGGGGATTTCAGAAAGGTTAAAGGATAGAGCTGCCGCTTTCAAAGAGTAAGACTCTAACATGTGCCCTCAGACGAACCATCAAACAGGCAAAGCATCAGTACAGGACTAAGATTGAATCGTACTACACCGGCTCCTACGCTCGTCGGACGTGGCAGGGCTGGCTGGCAAACTATTACAGACTACAAAGGGAAGCACAGCCGCGAGCTGCTCAGTGACACAAGCCTACCAGACGAGCTAAATTACTTCCATGCTCGCTTCAAAGCAAGCAACACTGAAGCATGCATTAGAGCATCAGCTGTTCCGGTTGACTGTGTGATCACGCTCTCAGACAGATTACCTGGATGTGTACTCTGAGCACGTGCTGACCAACTGGCTAGTGTCTTCATTGACATTTTCTACCTGTCCCTGAACGACTCTGTAATACCAACATGTTTCAAGCAAACCACCATAGTCCCTGTGCCTAAGAACACTAAGGTAACCTGCCTAAATGACTATCGACCCTTAGCACTCATATCTGTAGCCATGAAGTGCTTTGAAAGGCTGGTCATGGCTCACATCAACACCAATATCCCAGAAACCTTAGACCCACTCCAATTTGCTTACCACCCCAACAGATCCTAAGTGATACAATCTCTATTGCACTCCACACTTCCTTTTCCCACCTGGACAAAAGGAACACCTACTTGAGAATGCAATTCAATGACTACAGCTCAGCGTTTAACACCATAGTGCCTTTCAAAGCTCATCACTAAGCTAAGGACCCTGGGACTAAACACCTCCCTCTGCAACTGGATCTTGGACTTCCTGACGGGCTGCCACCAGGTGGTAAGGGTAGGTAACTTCTTCTTAACTGACTTGCCTAGTTAAATAAAGGTTAAATAAAAAAATAAAAATAAACATCTGCCACGTTGATCCTCAACATGGGGGCCCCTCAGGTGTGCGTGTTCAGTCCCCTCCTGTACTCCCTGTTCACCCATGACTGCATGGCCTGGCATGACTCCAACACCATAATTAAGTTTGCCGACAAAAATAACAGTGGTAGGCCTGATCACTGACGACGATGAGACAGCCTATAGGAAGGAGGTCAGAGACCTGGCCATGTGGTGCCAGGGTAACAACCTTGGTGTGATCAAGACAAAGGAGATGATTGTGGACGACAGGAAAAGGAGGAGCAAGCACTCCCCCATTCTCATCAACAGGGCTGTAGTGGAGCAGGTTGAGAGCTTCAAGTTCCTTGGTGTCCACATCACCAACAAACTATCCTGGTCCAAACACACCAAGGCGTGAAGAGGGCACGACAAAGCCTATTCCCCCTCAGGATATTGAAAAGACTTGGTCAGATCCTCAAAAAGTTCTCCAGCTGCACCATCGAGAGCATCCTGACTGGTTGCATCACTGCCTGGTATGGCAACTGCTCGGCCTCCGACCTCAAGGCGCTACAGAGGGTGGTACGTACGGCCCAGTACATCACTGGGGCCAAGCTTCCTGCCATCCTGGACCTCTATACCAGGCAGTGTCAGAGGAAGACCCTAAAAATTGTTAAAGACTCCAGCCACCCTTGTCATAGACTGCTCTCTCTGCTACTGCATGGCAAGCGGTACCGGAGCACCAAGTCTAGGTTCAAAAGGCTTCTTAACAGCTTCTACCCCCAAGCCATAAGACTCCTGAACAGCTAATCAAATGACTACCCAGACTATTTGAATTGTCCCACCCCCTCTTTTACGCTGCTGCTACTCTCTGGTCATTATCTGTGCATAGTCACTTTAACTTTACCTACATGTACATATTACCTCAATTACCTTGACTAACCTGTGCCCCCGCACATTGACTCTGTACCAGTACCCTCTGTATATAACCTCACTACTGTTATTTTACTGGTGCTCTTTAACAATTTGTTGCTTTTTACTTATCTATTTTTTACTTAACAACTTGATTGTTGGTTAAGGGCTTGTAAGTAAGAATTTCACTGTTGTATTCGTCGCATGTGACAAATACAATTTGATTTGATTTGATTCCATTCAAACCACAGGTTTCCAGTGGGGTTTAAGTCTGGAGACTGAGGTGGCTATTGCAAAATGTTGATTTTGTGGTCAATTAACCTTAACTTTATGGATATTGATGTGTGCTTGAGGTTATTGTCTTGCTGGAAGTCCCACTTGCGGCCAAGTTTTAGCTCTCTGGCAGCGGCATTCAGGTGTTTGGCTAATTTGTCTTGGTACTCGGTTGAGTTCATGATGCCGTTTACCTTAACAACCCTGCAAACAATAATGAGTTGTTAGTACGTCCCTGGAACATCATGAAATGGTCACCTAAAGTGGTCTGGATGTTGTAACCCCTGGTCTGGTTCCCGGTTTGTCCCGGGGACAACCCCAAGGTTGTTTTCCGGACGATCTTGGGACATTGTGTCCTGGTAACTTACAGGGAACTAAACAAAGGTGAAAGTGACGTTGAACCACGGGAGTTATATTAGTTATATGTCACTATAATGACTGGATTATCTATACTGTTTGCACTTCAGATACAAAATACTATACTTGTAAACACATATTTCCATCAGTAAACGTTCTAGTTGATCATTAGAATGATTTTTCTCCCCACTTACCTCTGTGTGTGTATGATGTTGAGAAAGCAGGCCTGTTTATGCTTCTGCTTAAACTGTAGGGCAGAGAGTGAAACTAGTAGCTAGTACTCACCACAGTTTCCTCACTGAAGTAGCTCTAACACTGGAATAACACAAATGTGCCAGAAAGAAGACTTTGCCAGAAGTAAAGGTTTGTACAACTATGTCTAACTTGTCCAGACTACTCAAACCTTATGCTATGAGTACCTTCGATGAAACGAAACTAAACCTCATAAACTTTCCCTCTCAGTACCAAGGGTTGAGATAAAATTCCGAAGCATTAAGTGCATGTTCAAGATGAAGAGCAGACGTTGTCTCCACTCCCTGTCTGTGAGAGAGAAAGAGAGAGAGAAAGGGTGCGAGAGAACGAGCGAGAGACCCTCCTGACATAGCCGCAGAAAGATGTTTGGGAGCGGGGGTGCTGCAAAAACACGACCTAATTTCTTATGAGATTTTAGGACCTTTAGCTGAATAGTCAAAAATAAAATTTCCTGTGGCCAAAACTCAATGGGGGGGGGGGGACTCCGGACCACTGCTTGTAAGTAGGTAGGCCTACTGTCCTCTTCAAGTTTAGCTGGATCAAAGATGATGGATATACTGACAAGATACATGTCTCTCCGCCATAATGATGTAGACTGCGCTACAGAGGGCTATATCGGTCCACTAATACAGGATTAGTAAAGGCCCAGTGCACTACTTTTGTGAAGAAAAAATAAATAATAATAATATAATAATATACAGTGCATTCAGAAAGTATTCATACCCCTTGACTTTTTCCATATTTTGTTACGTTACAGCCTTATTCTATTCATGCTGACCACACCGTTCGTGTCGCGTGTGCAAAATAAATTTACACATACATGTTATTCAATCATTGCACCCATACCGCTCGCACGCGCCAACAAGCGTCTGCGTTGCCAGGCACTAAAATAGAAGTTGCTTCTATTTGTGGTGCAGAACGCTCTGCAAGTCCTGCCTCTCCCATCTCCTCATTGGTTTATAGAAGCAAATATCCACGTGCCATCTCCTCATCGGTTATACCCATGTGGGTGATTGAAAGACGAACTGAGGACGGTCGTCGTCATGGTAATAATATTAGATGCCAATCGCCATTTAATATCCAAAGAATAAAAAGCCTGTGAGGAGAGATAACTAGAAACGATTCGGTTGACCGTTTTATGTGTGGATTAATTGTCAGAGTAGAGGACATTTATATCCCAAGACAAATTAGCTAGCAACAGCAAGCTAGCTAAATAGGACAAATTAGCTAGCAACTGAAAGCTAGCTAGCTAAATTGCCTTAAATGTTTAATGCTTTTCGACCTGTCCCCAAATTAATATAATTGGGTCAGAGTTTGTTTCGATATTTCAACCTGCGTGTCGTGATCGCATTTGGTGTGTGGGGACAAAATCTATTTGCACACGATGGCGCACGATGGCACACGATGGCACACGATTGGTTTGGATACGGTGTTATTCTAAAATTGATTCAATATGTTTTTTTTCTCATCAATCTTCACACAATACCCCATAATGACAAAGTGAAACAGGTTTTTAGAAATTTTTGCAAATGTATAAAAAATAATAATACAAAATATACCTTAGTATTTAGACCCTTTGCTATAAGACTCCAAATTGAGCTCAGGCGCATCCTGTTTCCATTGATCATCCTTCAGATGTTTCTATAACTTGATTGGAGTCCTCCTGTGGTAAATTCAATCGATTGGACATGATTTGGAAAGGCTCACACCTGTCTATTGTCATGACTGTCCTGTGAGGATCAGAATGGGTCAGATCAAACTGGT
Organism: Salvelinus alpinus; assembly: GCF_045679555.1. Lineage (NCBI taxonomy): Eukaryota > Metazoa > Chordata > Actinopteri > Salmoniformes > Salmonidae > Salvelinus > Salvelinus alpinus. Next base: position 45,057,966 of record NC_092093.1, read on the forward strand.
GGGGGGGTGACAGTAACCAGGTCTCTCTCTCTCACAGAGGGGAGAGGCGGAACTGCTGGATGGTCGACCGTTCACACTATCTCAGAAATTAAGCAGGAGAGAATTCTCTCTCTAACCTTTAGTATCAACCAAAGGAATATCTTTGAATAGAGACACTTTTTCCTGCCCAAAACTCTAATGTCAAACGTGGATAATGGAACAATAATTCTAACATAAAGAATGTGGGGAATGGTCAGTGGGGAACTATGTAAAAAGAGATTTTCAGACGGACAAAGCCGTCCCCTTTGGCCAGAGTGCATAAAAAGCTTTGGTGACTAAATTAACATTATACCAGAAAAGTGTGGAGCGGTAGCTTTATGTTGGAAATGGTTGAAACGTTGAACCTCAACACGAGGTGAAGAAATAATCTCACTTACCTTTAGACCAGAGAGACGAAGACCTGCAGCTCATGTCCATCGTGGTCCGAATCCTGAATACCAACAGAGGAGGAAGAGGTAAGAAGTTCACCTCAGACAATTACTAGTACAGCTGATTAGCTGTCTTAAATCAGATATCAGGAAAAGCTCATCTAAATGAGACTATCCTACTACACTCATCACCAACGGGAACCGTCGAACATGGCTGATTATCTTCCAGATTGAACAACAGTAGAAGACTGGAAAGGGTAGACCGCTTTCGGACAATCAGATCCATACAACTGGAAGGGCAACAGCTTTTCGAGAAGGCTTGGTTCCATTCGAGATAAACAACAATCAAAGGCATTTCACACGTAAATACATTCATGATTTCTTATTCCAAACGGGCGGCGGTTTGTGTGCAAAGTATATGGTTAATGGGAGAATAGTTATAGAATGTGTCCCTTTTTCTCTCTCTCTCCCCCCCCATTTCAATTTGTGTTGTAACAAGCCATCATATTTTGGCAGTCCACTAGGGACCTTTGTCTCATGTAAATGTGTGTGTGTATTCTGTGTTATTATTTAGTTAGCTGGTAAATAAATGATTAAACCATATTGTGTAGTACTGAATAATGCGCAAGGCTGGGTTTTTTGCAGATCCAAGAAGGTTACGATTGTTCAGAATGAGTATTTGATAAGAGGTAATGATTAACAAGATGACTGTTTATCGATGTTATAGGTGAAGAACTTATAGAGTTTAACTCGGGAGATGGTAACTCTCTAAATCCTAATGAATTACTTGTTACATGATTAATTTAATCAGGAAACAATTAAACATAGTTAGTGGATAAAATAAATAAGTCATCAGATTACTGAAAGTTAAGTCACGACAATATACACTGCTCAAAAAAATAAAGGGAACACTAAAATAACACATCCTAGATCTGAATGAATGAAATATTCTTATTAAATACTTTTTTCTTTACATAGTTGAATGTGCTGATAACAAAATCACACAAAAATTATCAATGGAAATCAAATTTATCATCCCATGGAGGTCTGGATTTGGAGTCACACTCAAAATTAAAGTGGAAAACCACACTACAGGCTGATCCAACTTTGATGTAATGTCCTTAAAACAAGTCAAAATGAGGCTCAGTAGTGTGTGTGGCCTCCACGTGCCTGTATGACCTCCCTACAACGCCTGGGCATGCTCCTGATGAGGTGGCGGATGGTCTCCTGAGGGATCTCCTCCCAGACCTGGACTAAAGCATCCGCCAACTCCTGGACAGTCTGTGGTGCAACGTGGCGTTGGTGGATGGAGCGAGACATGATGACCCAGATGTGCTCAATTGGATTCAGGTCTGGGGAACGGGCGGGCCAGTCCATAGCATCAATGCCTTCCTCTTGCAGGAACTGCTGACACACTCCAGCCACATGAGGTCTAGCATTGTCTTGCATTAGGAGGAACCCAGGGCCAACCGCACCAGCATATGGTCTCACAAGGGGTCTGAGGATCTCATCTCGGTACCTAATGGCAGTCAGGCTACCTCTGGCGAGCACATGGAGGGCTGTGCGGCCCCCCAAAGAAATGCCACCCCACACCATGACTGACCCACCGCCAAACCGGTCATGCTGGAGGATGTTGCAGGCAGCAGAACGTTCTCCACGGCGTCTCCAGACTCTGTCACGTCTGTCACATATGCTCATGTGCTCAGTGTGAACCTGCTTTCATCTGTGAAGAGCACAGGGCGCCAGTGGCGAATTTGCCAATCTTGGTGTTCTCTGGCAAATGCCAAACGTCCTGCACGGTGTTGGGCTGTAAGCACAACCCCCACCTGTGGACGTCGGGCCCTCATACCACCCTCATGGAGTCTGTTTCTGACCGTTTGAGCAGACACATGCACATTTGTGGCCTGCTGGAGGTCATTTTGCAGGGCTCTGGCAGTGCTCCTTCTGCTCCTCCTTGCACAAAGGCGGAGGTAGCGGTCCTGCTGCTGGGTTGTTGCCCTCCTACGGCCTCCTCCACGTCTCCTGATGTACTGGCCTGTCTTCTGGCAGCGCCTCCATGCTCTGGACACTACGCTGACAAACACAGCAAACCTTCTTGCCACAGCTCGCATTGATGTGCCATCCTGGATGAGCTGCACTACCTGAGCCACTTGTGTGGGTTGTAGACTCCGTCTCATGCTACCACTACATTTACATTTACATTTAAGTCATTTAGCAGACGCTCTTATCCAGAGCGACTTACAAATTGGTGCATTCACCTTATGATATCCAGTGGAACAACCACTTTACAATAGTGCATCTAACTCTTTTAAGGGGGGGGGGGGTTAGAAGGATTACTTTATCCTATCCTAGGTATTCCTTAAAGAGGTGGGGTTTCAGGTGTCTCCGGAAGGTGGTGATTGACTCCGCTGACCTGGCGTCGTGAGGGAGTTTGTTCCACCATTGGGGTGCCAGAGCAGCGAACAGTTTTGACTGGGCTGAGCGGGAACTGTACTTCCTCAGAGGTAGGGAGGCGAGCAGGCCAGAGGTGGATGAACGCAGTGCCCTTGTTTGGGTGTAGGGCCTGAGTAGAGTGAAAGCACCACCAGCATTCAAAAGTGACCAAAACATCACCCAGGAAGCATAGGAACTGAGAAGTGGTCTGTGGTCACCACCTGTAGAACCACTCCTTTATTGGGGGTGTCTTGCTAATTGCCTATAATTTCCACCTGTTGTCTATTCCATTTGCACAACAGCATGTGAAATGTATTGTCAATCAGTGTTGCTTCCTAAGTGGACAGGTTGATTTCACAGAAGTGTGATTGACTTGGAGTTACATTGTGTTGTTTAAGTGTTCCCTTTATTTTTTTGAGCAGTGTATAATGTCTCACATTTGACAGCGCATGTCAGAGAAAAAAAGGATATGTCCGTAGAGCTCCGAGACAGTACTGTGTTGAGGCACAGATCTGGGGAAGGGTGCTAAAAAGTCTGCAGCATTGAATGTCCCCAAGACTTCTTAAATGGAAGAAGTTTGGAACCACCAAGACTCTTCCTAGAGCTTGCCGCCAGACCAAACTGAGCAATCGGGGAGAACGGCCTCAGTCAGGAAGGTGACCCGATGGTCATTGTGACAGAGACTCTTTGGTCTGAATGCCATGCATCACATCTGGAGGAAACCTGGCACCATCCCTACGGTGAAGCATGGTAATGGCACCATCATGCTGTGGGGATGTTTTTCAGCGGCAGGGACTGGGAGACGAGTCAGGATCAAAGTACAGGGAGATCCTTGATTAAAACCTGAATCCAGAGCACTCAGGACCTCAGACTGGGGCGGAGATTCACCTTCCAACAGGACAATGACTCTAAACGCACAGCCAAGACAACGCAAGAGTGGCTTCGGGACAAGAGCCCAGACTTGATCCCGATCTAACATCTCTGGAGAGACCTGAAAATAGCTATGCACCAATGCTCCCCATCCAACATGACAGAGCTTGAGGGGATCTGCAGAGAAGAATGGGAAAAACTCCATAAATACAGGTGTGCCAAGCTTGTAGCGTCATACCCAAGAAGAATCAAGGCTGTAATCGCTGCCAAAGGTGCTTCAACAAAGTGTTGAGTAAAGGGTCTGAATACTTACGTAAATGTAATATTTCAGTTTTTTATTTGTAATACAGTTGCAAAAATATCTTTAAAGCTGTTTTTGCTTTGTCATTATGAGGTATTGTCTGTAGATTGATGAGGGGAGCCTGTAACGTAACAAAATATTGAAAAAGTCAAGAAAAATATGTATTCTGAGTTTCAGCAGGTGCTGCAGCACCCTCAGCACCCCTATTTCCCACGGCTATGCCTCCAGACCATTCTAAACCACAGGTTTGATTTATGGAGCAGGGCTGGTCGCCTTCGCTAAATTAATAATAGAAAATGCAAGAGTAGCCCAGCGACTCCAATATACACTTTTCCTGATTCTCCAGACCCCTGGAAAGCTTGGGTGGCCCTTACCCTAACCTCTTCTGGTTTCCAACATTAATGTCATTGCTTTAGTCCGTGTGACAGGGGCCCCAACCACAAGCGTGTTTTGGGTCAGACAAACGGATGATGGGATTGTGATGTTTGCTCAAACAAACACAAATAGCAAGCAGCTTTCTGATCATATACACATTTCAGAAATTCATAAAAACTTTATAGAGCATTTATTTTGGTCAATGAAAGTGTTTATTAACATGGAAGAGGGAAATACCTTTTTTTTGCTAGGATTGTTTTAAGTATTTCAGTTTTCCAGACTATCCAAAACCACACAGTGCATTATGATAAGTGGATGTTTTGAATTACTTGAACTCCCTAATGGTTGCGCCTTACAAAGTCCACAGAATTGTTTCACTGTGGTTTGAAACCTTTGCCTAAGTCATTGAGTTGGATGTTGAGTAATCTCCACCCTCATTTTGCAACATTGCGAATAGAGTGAAAACCATGCTATTGAAGTTCAACTATTGCATGTTTAACATCTTTATTCATAATTTCACACATTTTGAGTTAGTTCAGTTTGAAATATTCTATAACACAAAACTATTCTTGAAAATACCTTAGGCGTATACAATATAAAAGTAATGTGAACCAAGCAATGTGAGCCTGTCTTACTAACATTAACCATTGTGCAGTGAAATAATTTCCAAACAATTCATGAAGAATCTTAACCCCTCTCCATTAGATTGATACAGTATGTGTCAGTAATCCTGGTTGCCGACAGTGATGAGGACACCCCGCCGTTATTGGTCCTCAGGTTTCCATTTCGCTCAAATTGGCACCGTTTAGAGTATCCCATGTTTTCTGAAATAACAGAGGATCTAAGGCCCATTACTCTATATTTGGAATGTTGTAAAGAGGTAAATGGAGGTGGGTGTAACATTTTGTAAATCTTGTGTCACCAAAACCGCTGCGGAAGAGGATAAATGAGTCTGGTTACCCAACAGGATATCCCCTCAGACGTTGCTTGGTGCGTCCATGATGAGCATAACAGAGGGGCATTATTTTTCTTCAACAGTTCAGGAAGGTTATAAAGGGCTCCGAAATCCTCTCTCAGGGTGTAGCAGTACACACACATTCATTCACGTGCTGGCAACATTTAATCTCCCCGAGTGGAGTGCTTTCTCTGGCTTCAACCCCTAGCTGTAAGGCCAGGGCTAGTACCTGCTGTTGTAGTGGGGTCAGGAGACACTAAAAAAGCTTGTCACACTACTGAGCTGACCTGAGCCGAGCCAAACCAAACTCTACTGAGCTGGCTTGGTTAGGCATCCACCGTAGTTGCTGGAACCATGCTGAAAAGGACAACGTAAAATAAAAAATAATTTTGGTTTGGATCAGCACGATAGCTCCCCAACCAGATTGGCAAAATTAGAAAATGAAATCACTTCATAGAATGTTAGACTGTGGTAAATTCAGAGGAAGCCTACCATGTAGGCATGACTCTGAACCCATGTGCGTATATGGCTGTGTCCTCTATCTTGATAATTCACACTGTATATTTACATCTAATTCTTTTGAAATAATATAAAAACTGGAAAGTGAGATAAAATGGCGTGGATTATATAATTTCTGTCCAAACCAGCCGATTAAAGACGAAATCAAACCCTTTACACTTAATTCCCCAAATCTCACCATACTCTCTACTTGTATTGTCTTTTACGTCTGTGCTACTGAGGACTTATACTCTCATTGATCCATTTTCAAATTCTCCCTCTGTGCAAATCACTACTGTACTGTCTATATATTTTGTTTGAATTCACAGGTGAAGAAACTACATTATGTTTGATGACCTGAACGTTTCGAAGCGAGGGCTTTTCCGTCATCGTTATAAATTAAATTACTTGTTGAGGGGAAATTGCTCTTATTCTCAGTATGTGCAGTAGAAAATAGTGTTTTCTTTATTGCTCTGAAATCATTTCACAGGCACTGGTAGCGCAAGCATAATTTAAAAAAAAGCTCAGGTCTGAGGTAGCCCCGTTAAAAACAGTCATAAACTTTCATTTTGCCAGTGGCATGTGATATTGTGTTACCCTCTTGGCAGAACATGTATGAAATATGTGGTTTAGCGTCTACCCAAATTGTTACCAGACCTTAGTTTCTATGAAAAAGTATATAATAAACCCCCAATCTGTTTGTCAACCCCAGTGTTAAGAAACTTGCCTTGTCACAGTGATCGTGACCATTGTGACACAGTAGCAAAGCTGCATAGGTTGCAAAGCCAGAAAATGTGCTAAGTTGTTCATACCCCATGCCTCATATGTGTAAGAAGGAATAGACTGTTTTATACTTTCCAGGGGTCTGATTCTCAAACAATAACCAGAGGTGATGCAGTGCACTTTTGACTTGTGATATGTATAGCTGAATATATTCAAATAGACTTCAGATAGTATCTATAACAACGAGACACAAATAAAACAGGCTCTGTGCCCTTTGACCTATAGTAACATTGCGTAAGAGGAGAATGAAGGCCTGAGTATATGGCCCATGACAATCTGAGCAAACATATTAATAATACTCCCAAGTGGTACGATTGGTATGGAGCATCAGGATTTCTGCGATGAAAAGGGCCAGGCCTCCAGTAAAAAAGGAACACCCTGCCAATGTTCAGCCAATACTACTGTGCATAGAACCACATTTATGGGTAGATATTTAGCTTGTCTCCGCCACTTTATAGGGCTGGAAGAATAACATTGGACCTCGCCCTTCATTGCCTATGTGAGTATGGATGTTTCCCATCAAAAGGTTCAAGCAGACTAGTCTGGCTATACTTCATAGGCTTGGTCAGGCTAAGTCTTAAATGTTAAAATCACCCAGCTTCTGTTGATTTCAAAACTTTATTCCATGTGGTGTCCTTATTTATTATTATGTTCAAATTTTTGGTCAGCAGACCCGAGTTGGAACGGGTTGCCATGATAACACGAAGCTTAGCCTTTGAAATCACCAACCTTGATTTAGCTCACATCTTGCAAACCTTTAGGGAGGGACCTTATTTGATAAACTTTACTTTTGAGACTACTTCATAAGGGATTTTGTCATCAGGTAAGCCCACTATTTGTATCTTTGTCTTAGTGCTTATCCGTAAATGAGGATGTCTGTGTATCGTTGAGACTAAAATGTAAAACCGAGCACCATGATAACAGACCAGGAAGCCGTGACAATGTATGATTATCAGAATAAGGAAGTAAAGATGCTGCTGTGGTATTAATATAGTTTTCAGGAGAAATTATGAGTTGGAACAGTCACTGTGGTTTCGCAGACTTTTGCATTGATCAAATTGACAAATCTTGACCAAATCTTCACAACAAGCCAAAGCAGCACCAAATAGAACAGAACAAAGCTAGAACAACGACCCCTAACTTTGGATATATAATGACACTGCAATTATTTAAGAGAGTGATATATCTTATGGTATTTTAGTTTAGTTTTTTTTTCTTCACTTGAAGCGTAGATGGAATTGGGGAAGTAGCTTTTATTGTCCAGTAACTTGAACCTCAGAACATATATTTCTCTCCAGCTGCATACCCCTGAGGTTGCACCCAAAAAAGTTTCAGTTCTCTGGAAATGCATATCTCTGTTTGAATTGCAACACCCTACAGTTAAGTGAGGTGTTCAATGTCTAACAGTAAGTAACAGTCATAACTTTCACTCTTACCACACTATGTGGCTTGTAACTGACTTTTCAAGTGACTGAGATGACATTCTGACAGGCAACATTCATGCTTTCTTTTATAATTATGCTCACTATCACGTTGTACCTTTCCATTTAACACAGTAAGCCACATAACTAATGAGAATGACTCGTCATGTCGCGCTAAAAATTTATTTTATTTTCGATGTATCAGATTACGCTTATGTAACAGTATAGCTTCCGTCCCTCTCCTCGCTTGAACCAGGGACCCTCTGCACACATCAGTCACTCACGAAGCATCGTTACCCATCGCGCCACAAAAGCCGCGGCCCTTGCAGAGCAAGGGGAACAACTACTTCTAGGTCTCCGAGCGAGTGACGTCACCGATTGAAACACTATTAGCGCGCACCACCGCTAACTAGCTAGCCATTTCACATCGGCCACACTAACAGTCCAAAGTTTGGAAATATATCAACATCAATATTTCAAATATTTTCAAGATCATTATCTGGAATAACAAGTGTAGACCATCGGTATAAGGGAGAGGGGAGGGAGTTGCAAGTGGCACGGGGGTGGCGGGGATGAAGAGGCGAAGGGGAGTGTAGTCACTGGAAACTCTACAGGGCTTTTAAGCAACCCAAGCAGCACATTTGTCAGCGTCACAGAGAAAGGGCTAATTTGTAGTACAGCTGTTTCCCTATATAATGTGTCGAAATGGTCAATCAGGAACATTAGGCCAGACCAGCTTGTGTCTACTACAGCCTTTAATAATGGTCCACTCACAGAACTTGCGAGGTGTAACCAACCAGCTTGCCTGGGTCCCACTTCTACTGGCCGAGCTGGCCCCTTTTGAAGTAGCACTAAACCTCAGCTGTCCTAATCTGTAAACTAGGAGAAGAAAAAAAAGGCACCCAAGGCAGGGAGGGAGAATGTGTGTGGCACTGAGCATGGTGGTGCTGGTGGGGCCAATGGGTGGGCAGGCATGCAGGGAACAGCATATGGTACTGATTGACGATGATTGAATCAAGTGCGGTAGTAGAGGCCTGTTTTTTGAGCCAGTGAGAAATGTGTGTGCGCTGAGGCATTGGGCGGAGCCACAGGGATAACTCGCTCGAGCTCAAACAGGCACGACCAATCGATTAGTGATGTCCCATTACTCTGAAGAGCCAGTGGAATTACATCTGCACTTTGTAGCATTCTCTTCCTAGAATGCTGTATATATATATATATATGACACTGTATATATTGCCATCCATAGGGGTTTTCAATGTTACAAACAACTAAAAGTAATTTTTTCATGTCAATGACATAGAAATCCGATGACATTCTGAGATGTCTTGAAATAAAACGTTCAGCAAAATTCGGTACATTTCTCCATACTTATATCATGCTCAATATCTAGACAACATAAAGAAGAAAAAAGTGGACTTTCATTGAAAAAACTGGGACATAAATGCTTTTCCCCCAAATGACGCATGCTCCTTCCTTGTGACATGATGGCCTCTAGTGGAGCACTGGCAATTGACACAGACAGCTCAATCATTTCCTTATAGACGCGCGCTGCCAACCCCAGCTGGCTTTGACATTAACACCAGGCCCTGACTGACAGAGGCCCTGGCCTTGGGCTGGGCTCTCGGGGCCTCCACAGTACATTCAGCTCTCCTTTTAGCCTGTTGATTTACTGTCCCTGAAGCCACTCGCTGATCCATTTCCCCTCTCAGTTTGCTCACAGGGCACCCGAAAACCGTCTTCCAGCAATATATTTGCTTTATGATTTCCTGAGGAGCAAACGAAGAAAAACAAGCCCCGTTCACTGCACCTGTTCCAGTTAATGTGAAGCGAGCCGGCCCCAGCCCAGCCTCCTTTTGTCCTGGTGATTGGGGAAAAGGGTAAGGGCCAGTGGTGTCACAGGCTCCATGTGGATCTTCCATTTTCCACTGGTCCCTATCGGGGGCTGAACAGCAGGGGGAACAAGCAGGAATAGACAGTGTATTATATGTGTGTCAGTTTAACACACGTAGGTCAAATGGGGCCCACATGAGTCTTGCTGCGTGTACATTATGAACATGTGTGTAGGTGTTTGTGTAGTGCAGCACTCAACATGGAGCTGACATTAATAAGGGAAAGTGATGGGAACTTGCTTACATCATTTTGGACGACGAGCAGATGTGAGCCAATGGAAGGTTTGAAACCAACTATTGAAACGTCTTCCATTTGCACAAAGAGGTAACCAACTTGGCGTGCATGCGCATCTTCCCAAAAAACAGCCATAGATGTAATTAACATTTATTTTATTAGACCAACCTGTCCACTGACAACCTTTTTGTCCTCAAGGGCTCAATGGCAAGTAATGGCAAAACATACTATCCTCCAAGTCGGTGATGCCAGACAATTCAGTCCCTGGAATAGGGGAAATGTCACAGTAGTACAACACTGGGTATACCTCTGTGTAAAGCACTGGCCGACTTTCCCAGAGGACTTATGGACTACAGGGAAGAGATAGAGGTTTCCCCCATGTGTATGCCAGGTGGGTGACGTTCATTGACTCTCTGCACCATGTCCATTTTACAGGGGAAAGCCGGCTCTTATTTGACAACTAGTTCCTGTTTTTTCAGCCATTCATGTTTCCTCGAGTGTTAATGGACGACAGAGCTGTTTCACGACCCTCCTTCGACCTATGTCATTTTCCCGAGTTGGAGTTAAAAAGCATGGATATATCTTGTCAGTAATCCAAAGAAAATATTTTGTATATATCTGCCCAAGTTTTCTATTCATTATATCAACCCCTTAAGTGGAAGAACAGACAACGATCTCTGAATTTTTTTATTTTCTCCTACTCTTGCAAATGTGACCCATTCATTTCATGGTAGGTTATTTCCATTGACTGGAGATGGGGATCCCTTTTTCTCCAAGTTATAACCCTTTTTCTCCAAGTTATAACCCTTTTTCTCCAAGTTATAACCCTTTTTCTCCAAGTTATAACCCTTTTTCTCCAAGTTATAACCCTTTTTCTTATTCATTTATCAATTTTGCAAAGGAAAAAGCTAATCCTTCTCTGGATTTTCTTGGAATCTTTTATTCCCTTGGTTACAAAGACAATCGTTATCCCAGATTCCCAGCCCACCCTTTTCCTCGCAATCAACATATTCTGAATATCTTCTGACAACACAAACTCGAGGATGACCATTATGAGCTTTATATCAGGAGTAATCTTAGTTTGCTAATGCTGAACAGGAGCGGGTCCAAGTTTCCGTCAGGGCGGGGATGAAGTAAAGTCTGCCTTTTTGGATATGGTGGAGAGCACCAAAAGTCCATCTGAAAACAGTCCAGCCACTAGCTCTCTGGCCCAGTTCTGTTCTGTGCATTTTCTTGTAAGTGGCCCAGTGGATAATGGAAGCTTTTAGGTCAAGAAGAGAGGTGAACTTACAGAATTATGAGAGGAAGCATGCATGTGGCAATGTCTGTTTTTTCAGTCATGTGTGTTTAAGTAGCAACCTGACAGAGTAAATGTATTTCAGGGGTGCGTTTTTCCAGCTTAACTCAAGTTGTCTTCCTGATGCTCGATGCATTGGGACTCACCCTTGCGTGTCGTTGGTGAGTGTGTGTGAGTCCTTGTGCTTTTCCTTATGTTGTTTTTTGGGGGGGGACTTTTTTTTCTTTCCCTGGACTTAAACAGTGTGTTAACCACCAAATCCCATTGCTATCAATCTTAATGGTAGTAGGTCAACATAAAATGCACACACGTGTGCGTTCATTTTGAAAGCTAACCTCCGCTTAAGAATAATTGCTCCCCCCCCAAAAAGAGTGAAAAAAAGGTTCTGGGCCCATTACCAAAATAGGTGCTCAAAAAACACCCCACCCGGCCACAGTGATTGCTACTTCCTCAGCTTTTCCACTTCATTGATGGTTATGTGAGTTAAAACAACGAGCTTAATGGAGACTCTGGTCTCTCCGGGGACTAATCATAGCCACGTGACTTCCTCCGGGGCTTCCATGAAAATAACTCTATCACAATGGCCTGTGATATTAATATCGGCTTTGGGAAAGTCAGGCTCGGGCTCCACGGGGAGGTCTCTGCAATAGCAAACATGATGGAATGCACGGCATGTCATGGAGAGCGAGAGATAGAGAGTGAGAAGGTAAGAGACAGAGAGAGAGAGAGAGACAGAGACAGAGACAGAGACAGAGACAGAGACAGAGACAGAGACAGAGACAGAGACAGAGAGAGAGAGAGAGAGAGAGAGAGAGAGAGAGAGAGAGAGAGAGAGAGAGAGAGAGAGAGAGAGAGAGAGAGAGAGAGAGAGAGAGAGAGAGAGAGAGAGAGAGAGAGAGAGAGAGAGAGAGAGAGAGAGAGAGAGAGAGAGAGAGAGAGAGAGAGAGAGAGAGAGAGAGAGAGAGAGAGAGAGAGAGAGAGAGAGAGAGAGAGAGGGAGGGCATTGCATAGACAAATGCTATACGCCCCTCTAATTTGCAAGCAGTAGAGAAATTACAAAACCAGAATGTAGATCTTGGAAAGACAAAATGAAAATAAAAATGTAGGACACCCACAAACCTCACAAGACTCATCTGAAGGTAGCCGGGTACACAAAACAGTATACACTGAGTGTACAAAACATTAAGAGCACCATCCTAATATTGAGTTGTACCTACCCCTTTTGTCCTCAGAACAGCTAAATTTCGTCGAAGCATGGACTCTACAAGGTCTTGAAAGCGTTCCAAAGGGATGCTGGCCCAAGTTGACTCCAATGCTTCCCACAGTTGTGTCACGATGGCTGGATGTCCTTTGGGTGGTGGACCATTCTTGATACACACGGGAAATTGTTAAGCGTGAAAAACACAGCAGCTTTGCTGTTCTTGACACAAACCGGTGCGCCTGGCACCTACTACCATACCCTGTTCAAAGGCACTTCAATATTTTGTCTTGCCCATTCACCCTATGAATCATACACATACACCATCAGTCAGTCAATGCGGAAAAGTTAAAGAACTTTGACTGTTTCTTCAAGTGCAGTCGCAAAAACCATCAAGCGCTATGATGAAACTGGCTCTCATGAGGACCGCCACAGAAAAGGAAGACCCAGAGTTACCTCTGCTACAGAGGATAAGTTCATTAGACTTAACTGCACATCACATTGCAGCCCACATAAATGCTTCACAGAGTTCAAGTAACAGACATGTCTCAACATCAACTGTTCAGAGGATACTGCATGAATCAGGCCTTTATGGTCGAATTGCTGCAAAGCAACCACTACTAAAGGACACCAATAAGAGGAAGAGACTTGCTTGGGCCAAGAAACACAAGCAATGGACATTAGAAAGGTGGAAATCTGTCCTTTGGTCTGATGAGTCCAAATGTAAGATTTTTGGTTCCAACCACTGTGTCTTTGTGAGACGCAGAGTAGGTGAACGGATGATCTCCCCATGTGTGGTTCCCACCGTGAAGCACGGAGTAGGAGGTGTGATGGTGCAGCGGTCTAAGGCATTGCATCTCAGTGCTAGAGGCGTCACTACAGACCCTGGTTAGATTCCAGGCTGTATCACAACCGGCCATGATTAGGAGTCCCATAGGGCGGCGCACAATTGGTCATTGTAAATAAGAATTTGTTCTTAACTGACTTGCCTATTTAAATAAAGGTTCAATAAAAATTTATGAATACATTAAAAATGGTGTTGGGGTGCTTTGCTGTCAGGGATTTATTTCGAATTCAAGGGACACTTAACCAGCATGGCTACCACAGCATGGCTACCACAGCATTCTGCAGCGATACGCCATCCCATCTGGTTTGGGCTTAGTGGGACTATCATTTGTTTTTCAACAGGACAATGACCTAACACACCTCCATGCTGTGTAAGGGCTATTTGACCAAGAAGGAGATTGATGGAGTGCTGCATTAGATGACCTGGCCTCCACAATCACCCGGCCTCAACCCAATTAAGATGGTTTGGATGAGTTGGACCGCAGAGTGAAGGAAAAGCAGCCAACAAGTGCTCAGCATATGTGGAAACTCCTTCAAGACTGTTGGAAAATCATTCCAGGTGAAGCTGGTTGAGAGAATGCCAAGAGTGTGCAAAGCTGTCATCATGGCAAAGGGTGGCTACTTTGAAAAATCTAAAATCAAAAATATATTTTGATTTGTTTAACACTTTTTTGGTTACTACATGATTCCATTTGTGTTATTTCATAGTGTTGATGTCTTCAATATTATTCAACAATGAAGAAAATAGTAAAAATAAAGAAAAACCCTTAGGTGTGTCCAAAGTTTTGACTGGTACTGTATACAGTTTCCTGATATTTCTTATATCTCTCAGATATAGGACAGACACTTCAGAACAAGCTCCCAGTAGATGTTTTTTTATTTATTATCTATTTATCCACGTATGAAGCTCTTACTCAATGCGTTTCTCTGGGCTAATAGAAGTAAGTCCAAATTCAATGTTTCATCAAAAAAACATTTTATCTATTTGTTTTTATACCTTATTGGGTCCAAATCAAATAGTAAAAATAATCCTTGGTATGACAATCTTAAAACAATTTAATTTGTTATCTTAGTATAAACCTTAAGAGATCTTTGATGAAAACCTGCTCCAGAGCACTCAGGACCGCAGACTGGTGCGAAGGTTCACCTTCGTACAGGACAACAACCCTAAGTACACAGCCAAGACAACGCAGGAGTGTCTTCGGGACAAGTTTCTGAATTACCTTGACTGTCCCAATCCGGGGCTGGATTTGAACCCTATCTAACATCTCTGGAGAGACCTGGAAGTAGCTGTGCAGCAACGCTCCCCATCTAACCTGACAGAGCTTGAAAGGATCTGCAGAGAAGAATCGGAGAAACTCCCCAAATACAGGTGTGCCAAGCTTGTAGCGTCATACATAAGAATACATATTGTTGCCAAACGTGCTTCAATCTAAATCCTGTTTTTGCTTTGTCATTATGAGATATTGTGTGTAGATTGATGAGGGAAAAAAACGATTTAATACATTTTAAAAGGCTGTAACCTCACAAATGTGGAAAAAGTCAAGGGGTCTGAATACTTTCCGAAGGCACTGTATGTACAGGAATTAGGAAAAAGTGACTGGTAGCAGGATAAATAATAATAATAGTTAACAGTATGGCAGCAGCATAAGTGGTGGGTGGGTGGGTGTGTGCGTGGTGGCGAGTGTGTGTGTGTGTGTGTGTGTGTGTGTGTGTGTGTGTGTGTGTGTGTGTGTGTGTGTGTGTGTGTGTGTGTGTGTGTGTGTGTGTGTGTGTGTGTGTGTGTGTGTGTGTGTGTGTGTGTGTGTGTGTGTGTGTGTGTGCATGGCTGAAAAGTATAGTGGTAGTAATAAATCAAATCAATAATAATTTTACCAACAGAGGTGGAGCAGTAGTTGTTAGCCATTTAACAGTCTTATGGCCAGGGGATAGAAGCTGTTTAGGAGTCTGTTTGTCTGAGCCTTGATGCACCGGTACAGCCTGCTGGACAGGAGCATGGAGACCAGTCCATGTCTCAGGAGGCTGGAGTCTTGGCAATTTTTCTGGACTTTCTCAGATACCGCCTCGCATGTACAGTTGAAGTCGGAAGTTTACATACACTTAAATTGGAGTCATTAAAACTCGTTTTTGAACCAATCCACAAATGTCTTGTTACCAAACTACAGTTTTGGCAAGTTGGTTAGGACATCTACTTTGTGCATGACACAAGTAATTTTTCCAACAATTGTTTACAGACAGATTATTTCACTTATAATTCACTGTATCACAATTCCAGTGGGTCAGAAGTTTACATACACTAAGTTGACTGTGCCTTTCAACAGCTTGGAAAATTCCAGAAAATGACATCATGGCTTTAGAAGCTTCTGATAGGCTAATTGAGTCAATTTGAGTCAATTGGAGGTGTACCTGTGGATGTGTTTCAAGGCTTACCTTCAAACTCAGTCCCTCTTTGCTTGACATCAAAAATGTTTATTTTTTCATGGGTGCAAGGCCACTATACTGTATAGTGGTCCAAAATGCAGACCAGAAAAAGTTGATCAAACCTCTACTTACCTTGTCTTAACCACAGGTAAGATTATACAGTATATTACCTGTTTGCCTTCCTTGACACCAGACCTATCTCATTAGAAATATGTCAGAATGTTGACATTTAACCATAGTCATTTTATATCACTTTAGGTGACATATTAGTTATGTCACTTACGGTGACATATTACTTATATATCACTATAATGTGATGGCTCTCAGTTATGGCTCTAACAACAAGACAGAAGAAGTCTGCATACCCAAAACCACATGAGAAACTGAGAAAACAGGTCATTAAAAATGATTTTGCCACTGGTATAAGGGAAACATAAATAATCAAAATTCATACTATTCAAGTATATAGAGTCTTTCAAACACAAGTAACCCACTAGGTGTAGGCCACTGGTAGTAGGTTTTGTGTGTCTATCTGGAGGAGGGTTTCACATAGGAAATCTTTAAGTAATGATTCCAAAGCAATTTCAAGAAACTCCTTGCAGATGATACTGTGGCCAGGATTCCATTTCAACATCCTCTCTCTCTATAAAGCTGTCATGCTGTCAGTCTGCTGTCCGTAAAGGCTATAATTCAACATCTGTATTCACCACAATTATAAATTATATCGAGGAGAAGTCGCCCACCTCAGAGTTCAATAAGCGGTTGAAGACTCCCAGTACTCTTCCCCTTCCCTGGGACTCTAACAGACACGTGAAGCACCTCAGCCGACCGAGAGGGACATCTTATAGAGCTAGCTGAACTCTCGTATAAGTAGTCACTTGTAAAAAGAATACTTGAGCTCACTGTACTGTAAACCAGGCAAGATCTTTTCTTCATCCATTTGGAGGAGTTTTATTGGATCTCCAACTAGAATCTTTACCTTTTATTTTTGTATGAAAAAATATACATCGCTTTAACAGTGCTCTTTAATTCTTCCTACATTCCCTTTAAGGTCACAGTGAGGAATGATCGAGTTTTCATTGTAATATTATTATATGTTTTAAAAGTTGTAATACACCGTTTTCCCTGGGTTGAACCTGATGTTTTAAGCACAGAAGTGTGTATTGGAAAGTTAATGTCAGAGTGCTCTCAGAGCAGGAGTGTCCAAGCGGAAAACGTTGCCGAACGATTTTGGCATACATGTGTGTATAAATGGCCTTTAGGATTCAATAAGCTGTAGTTGGAACTGCTGTCACACAGTATGGCCCACCTGTAACAAATCTGCGATGGTAGCATTATTTAAATGTAGGAATCCCCCACCGCTCTTTTGAAGCACATGAGTACATGACTCTCGCTTTTTGCGGGGATAGGAGTTGGGCCAAAGTAAAGGTCCTCCCGGTTCAAATAATTACCCAGCGCCAAACCAGATCAGAACATTGTTTCCTTGACCTTGTCTCTAGTTTGAGGAATTGATGTAACTGCTTGGCTGAACCCTACAACAATTACGAAAATCCTCAAATCTGAAACACCTCTGTTCTCACAAACCTGGCTTGCATAGCTATAGGTTTTGCTGAAATATATTCTCCGTTTACCAAATTACTCTCTTTAGGCCAGGTATAAAGACATCTCTGTCCGTTTTCGCTCTGAGGTAGTGGCTTAGTCACAACAGACTCAGTTTAGAGGATAAATTCACATTTCTGACAAATAAATTATATTAGAAGCCAAGATAATTATTAAGTACATATATGACAGACTATGTTTTTTTTCTGCATTGAGACAAGTCTAATATATGTAACAGAGATATTCATGTCAAGTGGATATCTATCAAAAATTTCTCATATTCTCATTCTCTTGTGCCCTAAACAGTCAAACGAGTGATAGGCTATGTGAATATTTGTTTCAAAATTATAGCAATAAAAATGTATTTATTAACCACACTTACACTATATCACTACACTATAAACAGGTGTTCTGTTTTACTTTTCAGTTGAAGGAAGGGAATATACTACTATTCAACAATGTACTGTAACAGTATCGTGTTGCTATTACAGAAAAACGTATTTGCGTAGGAATTCACATCTGCCGAAGAACAGCCGGTTGCCTCATTGTCTCTTTGTTTCAACATCAGATGAATTTGAGGAAGTTACAAAGATGAAGGTACAGGGAATGCCATGTCTTTATAATTATATATTTAGGGCCTGATGCAGTCCAACCGCAAAGTGTTTATTGTTCCTGTGAACATACCACATGTTATTTTCTCTTACCTTAACACAAAATGTGTTCTTGTCTTAAATCATAAATAATGCAGACATTTTAATCTCAATATCAAATCATTTCTGGGTAAGAATTAAGTACCTTACTGTGATGATGTCACCAGGCAGGCCAAAACTCCATCCCACCAAAACAGGCTGAAATTCAAACAACTCTTACATTAAAATGGCATTATCATCATTTTCAGTGTCACAGTATTATTCCAACCTCATATTGTTGAAATACATATAAAACACAGGAAAATCTAGTTTCTGACTGCACTGGGACTTTGACCTGTTGATATAAAATTGAGTAACTATACTTTTTGAGAATATAGCACGCTATATTATCGAAGTAATGGTTAATAGGAATCCACATTGATATAAGATTAATGTTACAATGAAACTAATTTCAGCCAGAGGTCCAGTCCTTTTGTCAACATCCTCAGGCCTTCCTGTCAGGTGTGACCCTCATCTGCTCACATAGCAGTTTGGCCCTATAATGACTTAATTGGAGGAAATGTGATCCATTAAGAATCCAACACTCCCAATTGTTTATCATTCTTAGAAATCCTAAGGGGGGGGATAAAGGAAGGGCCAGTGCTGTGGGAAGACCAAACAGCCTGTGATACCAAACTCTCAATAAGAATGTCAGGAAAACAGAACAATGCAATAATGGATAAATCTGCAACACGGTCTCATTAGAATATGTCAAAATAGTGACATTGATTGTGGTTATACGGGTACAGCGCATTCAGAAAAAATTCAGACCCCTTCCCTTTTTCCACATTTTGTTACGTTACAGCCTTATTCTAAAATGGTTAAATATAACAATTTATTCATCAAACTACACACAATACCCCATAATGATAAGGTGAAAACTAAAAAAAATTATATAAAAAGAGAAATACCTTATTTGCATAAGTATTTTGACCCTGTGCTATGACACTTGAAATTGAGCTCAGGTGCATCCTGTTTCCATTGATCACCCTTGAGATGTTTTTACAACTTAATTGGAGTCCACCTGTGGTAAATTCAACTGATTGGACATGATTTGGAAAGGCACACACCTCTCTATATAAGGATCCCACAGTTGAAAGTGAATGTCAGAGCAAAAACCAAGCCATGATGTAAAATGAATTGTTGGTAGAGCTCAGAGACAGGACTGCGTTGAGGCACAGATCTGGGAAGGGTACCAAAAAAATTCTGCAGCATTGAAGGTCCCCATCATTCTTAAATGGAAGCAGTTTGGAACCACCAAGACTCTTCCTAGAGCTGGCCACCCGGCCAAACTGTGCAATCGGTGGAGAAGAGCCTTGGTTAGGGAGGTGACCAAGAACCCGATGGTCACTCTGACAGAGCTCCAGAGTTCCTCTGTGGAGATGGGAGAACCTTCCAGAAGGACACCCATCTCTGCAGCATTCCACCAATCAGGCCTTTATGGTAGAGTGGCCAGACGGAAGCCACTCCTCGGTTAAAGGTACATGACAGCCCGCTTGGAGTTTGCCAAAAGGCACTTAAAGGACTCTCAGACCATGAGAAACAAGATTCTCTGGTCTGATGAAACCAAGATTGAACTCTTTGGCCTGAATGCCAAGCGTCAAGTATGGAGGGAACCTGGCACCATCCCTACGTTGAAGCATGGTGGTGGCAGAATCATGCTGTGGGGATGTTTTTCAGCAGCAGGGACTGGGAGACTAGTCAGGATCGAGGGAAAGATGAACGGAGGAAAGTACAGAGAGATCTTTGATGAAAACCTGCTCCAGAGTGCTCAGGACCTCAGACTGAGGTGAGGGTTCACCTTCCAACAGGACAATGACCCTAAGCACACAACCAAGACAACGCAGGAGTGGCTTCGGGACAAGTCTCTGAATGTCCTTGAGTGGCTCAGCCAGAGCCCGGACTTGGACCCGATCGAACATCTCTGGAGAGACCTGAAAATAGCTGTGCCGCAACGCTCCCCATCCAACCTGACAGAGCTTGAGAGGATCTGCAGAGAAGAATGGGAGACACTCCCCAAATACAGGTGTGCCAAGCATACCCAATAAGACTTGAGGCTGTAATCGCTGCCAAAGGTGCTTCAACAAAGTACTGAGTAAAGGGTCTGAATACTTATGTAAATGTGATTATTTTGTATTTTTTTCAATAAAAAAACTGTTTCAGCGTTGTCATTATGGGGTATTGTGTGTAGATTGATAAGGGAATTTTTTAAGGTTATAGAGTAAGGCTGTAACGTAACAAAATGTGTAAAAAGTCAAGGGGTCTGAATACTTTCCAAATGCACTGTATCTGCCAAAATAAAGGAAATGTTTGTGTAAATAAGGGATGCAAAGTATATTGAAGGCATGTGCTTCCACACGGGTTCCTGGGTTAATGAAGCAACTAACATCCCATCAAGATTAGGGTCATGTATCAAAATGCCCAGTTGACCATTATTTTGGCTACCATGGCTAGAAGAAGAGATCTCATTGACTTTGAAAGCGGGTTCTCAAAGGAGCATAGGGGGTTTATTAAGGAGTGTGTATGTGTGTGTGTGTGTGCATGCGTGTGTGTGTGTGTCTAACTCACCAGATCTCAGTCCAATTGAGAACTTATGGGTGATCCTGGAGCAGTGCCTGAGACATCCCTCCAATAGAGTTCCAGACACTTGTATATAGAATCTATGCCAAGGCGCATTGAAGCTATTCTGGTGACTCGTTGTAGCCAAACGTCCTATTAAGACACTTTGTTGGTGTTTCCTTTATTTTGGCAGTTACAGAGGAAGTCGGAAGTTTAAATACACTAAGGTTGGAGTCATTAAAACTAGTTTTTAAACCACTCCACACATTTCTTGTTAACAAACTATAGTTTTGGCAAGTCGGTTAGGACATCTACTTTGTGCATGACACAAGTAATTTTTCCAACAATTGTTTACAGACAGATTATTTCACTTATAATTAATTCACTGTATCACAATTCCAGCTTGGAAAATTCCAGAAAATGATGTCATGGCTTTAGAAGCTTCTGATAGGCTAATTGACATAATTTGAGTCAATTGGAGGTGTACCTGTGGATGTATTTCAAGGCTTACCTTCAAACTCAGTGCCTCTTTGCTTGACATCATGGGAAAATCAAAAGAAATCAGCCAAGACTTCAGAAAATAATTGTAGACCTCCACAAGTCTGGTTCATCCTTGGGAGCATGTAATTATTGTGGGAAGCTTGTGGAAGGCTACCCGAAACATTTGACCCAAGTTAAACAATTTAAAGGCAATGCTACCAAATACTAATTGAGTGTATGTAAACTTCTAACCCAATGGGAATGAGAAATAAAATCTGAAATAAATCATTCTCTCTACTATTATTCTGACATTTCACATTCTTAAAATAAAGTGGTGATCCTAACTGACTTAAGACAGGTAATTTTTACTAGGATTAAATGTCAAGAGTTGTGAAAAAACGAGATGAAATGTATTTGGCTAAGGTGCATGTAAACTTCCGACTTCAACTGTATGTATGGTGACATATGACTTTTTTGGCACTATAATGACATATTCGTTTTATATCACATAGCAGACATATGCTGCATAAATTCAGAAGTACCATTATTAGTCTACAATAATGTGTCACTATACTTATCCAGAGCCATTTAATGAATTACAGAGTAAAGACTTTCGTTCTCTCTCTCAGATGGCGTCAACAAATCCATCAGCACTCCTGCTCAGCACTCCGGCCACCTGTTAGCAATCTGACCACCATCAGCATTCCTGCCCCGGTCACAAATAACCCCACATTCACTGGGGATATGACAGATGCACACTTCAATGTTAATATGCTAACTAACACACAGTAGCCCTATGTGCCACACAATGCTCAGTCCCGATAGCGAAAAACTCCCAAGAAAGAGTCCGAGCACTCAGTGGTATTGCTGTGACTGATTTAAGATAGAGCTGGGGCTGTTACCTTTCTTCTTTTAAAAGGAACGCTTTTCTTTTGTGCCACCCTTAAGAATTCAGTTTTAGTTTTCAGGAAGGGGATATATTTATTGGCATATAAATTACATAGGTTTCTGTGGCAGCATAATGCAATCTACATATGTGCGCCGATGTGTAAGTGTGTGGGTGAGTGTGAAGTTGATGTTATACTACGTTCACTTATTCCATTTTGCAGAGCTAAGTTGTGGTCCCCAAGCCATTTTTTGTGGACTCTTACACTTTACAGAAATAATTATATGATATTTTGATGTTAGTATTTTCACATGGTTAGTATAGCGCATCTATGAACTTAAAGTCTCACTGTGCTGCAAAGATGACTATTCATGAAGTCTGATCCGGCCAAACTGCAATGTACTTGACTTACATTTGTATTTCAGTTGCCTTCTAGTGAATAAATAAACATTTATATAGTTTTATAAATATGAATTTCAAGTTTAGAACAGGGCGATGCTAGAGTTGATGTTATCTACCCTAATTTAATAAAGCTTTTGCCTTGAATGTTCTAAAGACAGTATTACTCTATCTTTCAATGTTATCAATAGACTGCAAATATGTCCACTTCACTTAACACAGAGAAAGGAATATTACGATTTACTCACAGGATCTCCTCAATGAGACAAAGATAACGACCCGATAGAGCACAAGTGGCTAACTCTCTAACAGAGGAAGCACTTTATGCATAGACAAAATTCACATGAAAATCGGCGCAGAATTTATACATTTTCTTGATTAATTATAGTAAAGAGAGCATGAGAATTAATTGATGTCCCATATGAAAATTGAATTCCAGAACTTTGGCAGTCTTTTTGCCTTTTTTTTCTTCGCATTCTTTTTTTCTTCTTCGCCAAATTGGTTTTCCTCCCTGACCTTACAGTCACCGCTAGGTATCATGAGATCGATACTACTGGGAGCCATAACGGCCGCCAAAGGCCTCTAAATCCTCCGTTTGATGGCTTGAGGACTCGGCAGGAGGATTTGAAATGGATGAAAAGGAGAAAATTGAGCATTTCCTTCCCTGTGTCAGGATGCAGAAAAAAAAGAAAAAGGAACAAAAGAAGAAAAATACATACTAATTCATCACTGGTCCTTTACTGCTCCTCTATGGGCTGTAAGTCACCCGGGCCGTGATTCCCTTCTTCCCTCCGTACTGTCGGATTCACGATCCACTGGGCTTGTTTTAATGACCTTATTACAGGCAATTCTACACTGTCCAATAAAATGTTTACACTTTGAACTGTGGTCCATGGTATGAGTAACATATTTTATAATATTTCATGATATGTAGAGTAATGGAACCATGCAAAAGGGAGCCCAAAAAGAGTTGGAGAGTTTTGCTGTTATAAAAAAACTGAGAGGGATGGAAGAAATATCTCAATCTCCATCTTTGCTTACCCGAAAAAGAAATAACTACCATAGTCACTACAGTGACTACAATACAATCATTTCTATGTGTTATTATCATTGTGCATTTTGAAAAAGTTGTGCTAGCCATGAAGCTGATAGAGATGACATGTGACATGGATGCTTAACCTGTCTCCAGGCATAAGTTAAGCAGCGGTGCCATATGGGAACTCAATATTGGAAGTGCTGCTTCAGTGGATTTCTCAAAAATGTCTGGTACTGTCATTGCTCGTCCTGCGTAAAGGAGAGTGGATATAGCATTCAAAGCTTCCCATTCTCCCATTCCTTTTGGGGAATTATTTGTTGTGTAATTGGTTTGAGGGATTTTGGTGTAGCGGAATCCATTTGGGCGCTCCCTATTGGAATCTCTGAAGGGAGGTACATTTTTTGCTATGGCATTTCTAGGAGTATTTTTCCTTCGCTGGCCCCTGGATCTCCAGGTTTTCTTAAAGCAGTCACTTTAAAAAAAATCAGCAGCGCTGTAAATTCCAAAAACCTGGGTGCCCAGCTTCACAATAATTCATAACGGGCAAATAATAATGCTTTCATAGTGATGAACTTCACTGGCAGTATCCTTTGGAAACTGGTCCCATACATTTTATTACTATTAAATGTTTCTAATGGGAGTTGACAAATAGTTGAACAGAGTTGCTTTTCACCTCCTGCTCTTGGCACAGTAGAGCAAAGGAAAATTCCCTGCCTATGAAAAAAATTTGACTCACATGAATACTGCCAATCCATTCATCTCAATGGTGTTTGAGTGCAAATCAAAACTTTTTTAAATGGCTGCTGAAAACACAATGTCCTTAAGGCCAATTGCAAACATTTTATGAGTACAATAAAATTGTCATTGCATATGTATTTAATGGTGGATAATACTGTATATGGGCATGTATTAGAGGTGTGTGTGCGCGCGCATGTGTGTGTGTGTGTGTGTGTGTGTGTGTGTGTGTGTGTGTGTGTGTGTGTGTGTGTGTGTGTGTGTGTGTGCGTGCGTGCGCGTGTGCGTGTGCATGTGTGCGTGCATGCGTGCGTGCATGTGTGTGTGTTTATGCCCTTACGTGTGCCCATGCTATAATGCTAAGCAGTCTTCATAGAATATTACTGACATCTAAATGAGCATTGCCAAAATACGAATGTATGATTGAGGTGTACAGTAGAAGCTATGATCCAAACATTAGTTCTTCATGTAACCCTGACCTTCAGTGGTGGAAATCTGGGGAAAGAGAAAACGGAATGGATTCAGTTTATATCAGGTCAGAGCATCAGTGGTTTTCAAATCCAATGTGTACTTCCCGCTGGTGAGGTCGCATTGCAAACTTCCCTGCTCAACATCAGGCCATCAGGATATCTGGAGGCGTCTAGCCTCCTTGTTTGGGCACCACTGTTTGAGGACAGGCTCTCGTAACTCACCCGCAATAGCACACTCAGCAGCTGGGAACTGCCTCTGCGATGTCCAGTGGTTAGCCTTACAGTCGTCCCCCACCACAAGACCATTTTGAGAAGAGAGTTTTCTTCTCCATCCTCCATCCTCCCATCATGATCGGCTCTGTGTGATTTATATGTGTGTTTACGGATGTGTTTCAGATGTGGCCAGCTTACTGGTCATTGTCTTTCTCTATTAGTTCCCAGATTAATCAGCGTTGGACAAATTGGGGGCCATCCCAGAGTATCTCAGCAATATTTACTGAGGATACGCATCGCAATGGACCTCGCTGTTGGTTTCCCAATGTGCTTTGGTTAAAAACAGATGGTGCACGGTCATGGCACGTTAAGACATTGAAACAGTTTGGTTTCTTGGTGCTTTTTATGCCTTTACACACATTCAGATAAACATCTTACTTATTTTGTTGGAAGGGAGCAACAGACCGTCATCTGTTCGTGCTTTGCTCATAAAAGACAGACAGAAATGTAAGTATCCAAGACAATTGGTGGTATTTAAGCAATTTGCTTTATCATCTGGTTTTATGAGCGAGAGTTTGGCAATGTGTTTAGATGAGCAATACTGCTTGACCAATAAAATCTGCCTGTACAATAAAAATTTGTTTCCAACTAGATGGTAACTTTACAAGTAAAGTTGTGGGGCTTGCTTTTGTGGTAGTGGAAGAAGTTCAAAACATTTCACTTAAGCGAAGCAATAAATATATTTAGTTTAATTTAATTTATTTATTTCACCTTTATTTTACCAGGAAGGCCAGTTGAGAACAAGTTCTCATTTACAACTGCGACCTGGCCAAGATAAAGCAAAGCAGTGCGACAAAAACAACAACACAGAGTTACACATGGGATAAACAAACTTACAGTCAATAACACAATAGAAAAATCTATGTACAGTATGTGCAAATGTAGTAAGATTAGGGAGGTAAGGCAATAAATAGGCCATGGTGGCGAAATAATTACAATTTAACATTAACACTGAAGTGATAAATGTGCAGATGATGATGGTGAAGTAGAGATACTGGGGTGCAAAAGAGCAAAAAAAAATTAACAATGTGGGGATGAGGTAGTTGGGCGTGCTATTTACAGATGGGCTGTGTACAGGTACAGTGATCAGTAAGCTGCTCTGACAGCTGATGCTTAAAGTTAGAGAGGGAGATATAAGTCTCCAGCTTCAGTGATTTTTGCAATTCGTTACAGTCATTGAAAGCAGAGAACTGGAAGGAAAAGGCTGCGTTGGCTTTGGGGCTGACCAGTGAAATATACCTGCTGGAGCGCGTGCTACGGGTGGGTGTTGCTATGGTGACCAGTGAGCTGAGATAAGGAGGGGCTTTACCTAGCAAATACTTATAGATGACCTGGAGCCAGTGGGTTTGGCGATGAGTGAAATAATAGGTCTGTTTAGTTTGATAGACTACTACAGTACCAGACATCTATCCATTCAATGGTTTTTCTTTATTTTTACTATTTTCTACATTGTAGAATAATAGTGAAGACATCAATACTATGAAATAACACATGAAATAACACATACCAAAAAAGTGTTAAAAAATATAAATATCTTTTATATTTGAGATGACTCAAAGTAGCCACCCTTTGCTTGATGACAGCTTTGCACACTCTTGGCATTCTCTCAACCAGCTTCACCTGGAGTGCTTTTCCAACAGTCTTGAAGGAGTTTCCACATGTGACCCGATTCAGGAAACTTGGCGTATGTCGCAAGTCACGACTTCACAGTAGAGCTGTTTGAACGTAAAAAAATGAGTTATCAAAATGAGTTTTTGGGCAGAAATGCCTTCTCGAACATGTGAACTTTCATGTGCCTTAATATCAAACGTGTATGTCATCTGTAAATATGATTAAAATTGTTAAGTTGGTTTAGCCACAGCAAAAAAGAGCAACCTATGATCCAAGCTAGCCGTGATTGGCTGAGATAATGAGTGGGCTGGACATGCCGAGAGATGAGTTTGGATTGGTCTACCATATAGCATGCGTCTGTCTATTGGAGCTGGTCAGTATGTTTAGGTAATCGTGTCGAACGCGGCTTAAAAAAATAATAATTGCGAAGTATAACTGCATAAGCCTAATGTCAAGTTAAAGTGTACTGTTAGCTAGCTAACGTTAGCTGGCTGGCTCACTAGCTAAAGTTATGTGTATGCTCTCCACTTTTTGGAGGACCGAGTTTTGAAATCAGTGGAATTCGAGTATGATAGCTAAAGAGATGGAGAAAACACCCGTCTAGATTACATCATCAAACTAAGGCAACCATGCATGGCATCAGACAGGAGACGAGTCCAACCATGATGTATACTGGTAAGATTTTCAGATATTACACATTTCTAATTTTGACAGAAAGTGGTTTAATTTCAAGTGTACTGTTTGCTAGCTAACGTTAGCTGGCTGGGTCGCTAGCTAACGTTATGTGTATGATCTTATTCTTCGTATCTCAGACACATTTGCTTGACTAGTTATAGCCATAGAACCTGGTTGGTTAGCTACCTGCAGATTCATGCAGGGTAGTAACGTCATAAGTTGTGATTATGGCCCATTGTTTAGCTAGCTAGCTAACTACATGTCTTAACAAAAGACTCCACTCTAATTTTGACAAAGTATTTTCAATTCAAGTTAGTGTACTCTTAGCTAGCTAGCTAATGTTAGCTGGCTGGCTGGCTTGCTAACTAACGTTACGTCATGCGTTGGGATTCTTTTTTTACTTAGCTAGCTATGTAGCTACATTTCTTAACCTCGCCAACAGCCAATAAAATTGCAGAGCGCCAAATACAAATCAACAGAAATCTCATAAATCAAATTTCTCAAACATACAAGTATTAGGCACCATTTTAAAGATACAATTATCGTTAATCCAGCCACAGTGTCTGATTTCAAAAATGCTTTACAACAAAAGCTCCACAAACGATTATGTTAGGTCACCACCAAGTCACAGATAAACCCAGCCATTTTTCCCGCCAAAGAGAAGAGTCACAAAAAGCATGTATGTTTTGTTCGGTAAAGTTCATATTTATATCCAAAAATCTTATTTTACAGTGGCGTGTTAGATTCAGTAGTTCCAAAACATGCAGTGATATTGCAGAGAGCAACATAAATTCACAGAAATACTCATAATAAATGTTGATGAAAATACAGCTATTATACATGAAACTTTAGATACACTTCTCCTTAATGCAACTGCTGTGTCAGATTTCAAAAAAGCTTTACGGAAAAAGCATAATCTGAGAACGGCGCTCAGAGCACAAACCAGCCAGAGAAATATCTGCCATGTTGGGTAGTCAACATTATTCATAAATAGCATTAGAAATATTCACTTACCTTTGATGATCTTCATCAGAATGCACTCCCAGGAATCGCAGTTCCACAATAAATGCTTGTTTTGTTCGATAATGTCCATCATTTATGTCCATTTATGTCCAATAGCTTCTTTTGTTAGGGCGTTTGGTAAACAATCCAAAAGCGCGATCTGGTCCATTCGGACGAAACGTTCAAAAAGTTATATTACAGGTCGAAGAAACTTGTCAAACTAAGTATAGAATCAATCTTTAGGATGCTTTTATCATAAAAGTTCAATAATGTCTTAGCCTTAGGAAGTGAAAAATAACCCATATCCCACTGTGTATTCGATAGGGGTGAGTTCAAAAACTACAAACCTCAGATTTCCCACTTCCTGTTTGGATTTTTTGTCAGGTTTTTGCCTGCCATATGAGTTCTGTTATACTCACAGACATCATTCAAACCGTTTTAGAGACTTCAGAGTGTTTTCTATCCAATACTAATAATAATATGCATATATTAACATCTGGGACTGAGTAGGAGGCAGTTCACTCTGAGCATGCTATTCATCCAAAGTGACAATGCTGCCCCCTATCGCAAACAAGTTTTAACAAAAGACTCGTCTTAATGTGCCAAAGTGCAGAATAACTGATGCATTTTTGAACGCTCTACTCCCGTTGAATATGTCCGGTGTCAGTAAACATCGGCAACAAAGCATCATTCAATTGTTGCCAGCAGCACAGTTACAGTCACCAACGCTCTGGATAACATGAAAAAAGCCTAACAGCTCTGCTAGGGCGAGTAAAATGGTCAGAGTGGGGTGTTCTCTCATTATGTGTCTGGAAGTAGTGAGCCAATGTTAGCCACAACTGTAGTTGTGAGGTCAGAGCTTTCGGAACAACCCTACTTACTGGCCAGAGCGTCCAGTGTGCGCTCTGAACGCGAAACCACAGATATGTTCAGTGAGCTGTCCTCTCTCTCTCTTAGATGTCTGGAAGTAGCTGGAAAGTTAGTACAGAACGGTTGGATCAACCCTTAAAGAGATGGGCGGGGCTAAGATTTAATAGGGTGTGAACAATGCTGAATGGGTGTAGACAAAGAAGGGCTTTCCAATAGTAGTACCAAAACATTGACAGACGGTTTTCTCAAAAGTGAGTTTACAAGTTGATCAACTTTCAAAGTATAATTATTTTCCCATTGTTTCCTCAAATGCAATGTATGATATACCATTTTGTAGCTCTGAGTCTCTCCTTCTATCCAATGTAAAAACCAGAAATTCAAATGTTGCTACATAAGACGGTGAGTCCAGGTGGTGAGTCACATATGCTTAGCACCTGTTGGCTGCTTTTCCTTCATTTTGCGCTCCAACTCATCCCAAACCATCTCAATTGGTTTGAGGTCGGGTGATTGTGGAGGCCAGGTCATCTGATGCAACACTCCATCACTTTCCTTCTTAGTAAAATAGCCCTTACATAGCCTGGAGGTGTGTTGGGTCATTGTCCTGTTGAAAAACAAATGATAGTCCCACTAAGCCCAAACCAGATGGGATTGCGTATCGCTGCAGAATGCTGTGGTAACCATGCTGATTAAGTGTGACACTGACAGTGTCACCAGCAAAGCACCCCCAAACCATCACACCTCCTCCTCCATGCTTCCCGGTTGGAACCACACATGCAGAGATAATCTGTTCACCTACTCTGTGTCTCACAAAGACATGGCGGTTGGAACCAAAAATCTCAAATTTGGACTCATCATACCAAAGGACAGATTTGCACAGGTCTATTGTCCATTGATCGTGTTTCTTGGTGCAAGCAAGTCTCTTCTTATTATTGTTATCTTTTAATAGTGGTTTCATTGCAGCAATTCACTCAGTCTCCTCTGAATAGTTGATGTTGCGATGTGTCCATTACTTGAACTCTGTGAAGCATTTATTTGGGCTGCAATTTCTGAGGCTGGTAACTCTAATGAACGTATCCTCTGCAGCAGAGAGCCAGTTTCATCAAAGAGCTTGATGGTTTTTGTGACTGCAATTGAGGAAACTTTCAAAGTTCTTGAAATTTTCCGCAATGACTGAACTTCATGTCGTTTCTCTTTGTTTGTTTGATCTGTTCTTGCCATAATATGGACTTGGACTTATACCAAATAGGGCTATCTTCTGTATACCAACCCTTACCTTGTCACAACACAACTGATCGGCTCAAACACATTAAGAAGGAAAGAAATTCCACAAGTTAACTTTTGACAAGACACAACTGTTAATTGAAATGCATTCCAGGTGACTACCTCATAAAGCTGGTTGAGATAATGCCAAGAGTGTGCAAAGCTGTCATCAAGGCAAAGGCTACTTTGAAGAATCTCAAATATAAAATATATTTTGATTTGTTTAACACTTTTTGGTTACTACATGATTCCATATGTGTTATTTCATAGTTGTGATGTCTTCACTATTATTTTACAATGTAGAAAATAGTAAAAAGGAAGAAAAACCTTGGAATTTGTAAGTGTGTCCAAATTTTGGACTGGTACTGTATATAAACCTTATTACTTTGGATTGTGGGTGTAACGCTCGTCGTGGGTGGAAGAAGAGGAGGACCAATGCGCAGCGTGGTAAGTGTTCATAATGTTTTAATAAGAAACTGAACACTGAACAAAACAATAAAACGACAAAACGAACAGTCCTGTACGGTGAAACAGCAAACAGAAAATAATCACCCACAAAACACAATGAAAAACAGGCTACCTAAATATGGCTCCCAATCAGAGACAATGACTGACACCTGCCTCTGATTGAGAACCATACTAGGCCAAACACATAGAAAAGGACAATAGAACAAAACATAGAATGCCCACCCCAACTCACGCCCTGACCAAACTAAAATAAAGACATAACAAAGGAACTAAGGTCAGAACGTGACAGTGGGGCAGTTAGATCACGTATTTCATCACAAATAATTACACTCAGACTAGCCTACTAAACGTTTATACACTCCCCTACTGGATATGCAAACTGTTTTAAAAGAGTACAGAAGACAAGGAGGCATTGTTGAAGTTCTAAAAAAATAAAAATAAAAATATTTTATCACAACGCATTTGGATGACAGTGCGATGTTCTTGAAGTCCTCTCTGGGCTGGAGGGGGATCAGTGGGAAAAGGGACCGAATGACCGGAAAGGGGAAACCCTTTCCCTCGGAACACTTCTGCCCATGTTTGCCAAGAGGATATGCTGTAATGTATGACACTTCTGTTCAACAACGCACTATTATACTTTGGAGTAAAGAAAGAATGACAAATGATTTAATGACAAACAGACATGCAATTTATTGATCATTATTAAGGTAGGTATTGAAACTTGAAAGACAATCGTTACTGGGCACTGTGTTAATTTCTAACATTTGACGAGACAATATTATTTTAGTTGTCTCTCTAACATCTCCCCCCTCTCTCTCCTTTACAGGACAGCACCGGCATCAGGAAGGAGAAAGACAAGAACATTAATGC
The DNA here is from genome assembly GCF_045679555.1 of Salvelinus alpinus. Taxonomy (NCBI): domain Eukaryota; kingdom Metazoa; phylum Chordata; class Actinopteri; order Salmoniformes; family Salmonidae; genus Salvelinus; species Salvelinus alpinus. The sequence continues at coordinate 45,089,780 of NC_092093.1, forward strand.
CGCTAACCTGGCCGGTCTCCAAAGAATCACCACATTAAACTTGAAAGTGCCAATGGAGCTGAAAAAGAGTAAGTCATCTAAGTCAAGCATATCATCACATCTTCACACAGTCAACAGAACAGATTGCTAATTGTTGTTAGTGGTTGTCGCTTTTAAAAATGTTAGAGGTTGATGTTGAAGGTGGTGATTCTCCGGAGACGGTCAAGGTTGGCTGCGTCCTCGAAGACAAACGGCAGTCTGAACCAGGGGTTGTAGTGGGGGGGGGGGGGGGGGGGCATGGTGAAGAGGTGGGGCTTTAGGAGGGACTTAAAGATGGTGATGGACTCAAGAGTTACAGGTGGCTGGAGGGAGGGAGTTCCAGACCCTTGAAGCAAACCTGGAGAAGGTCCTGTCCGCAAAGCTCTGGAGCGTGGATCTGGGAACCACAAGGTGGCCTGCTGTGGTGGAACGGAGTGAGTGTGTGGGTTGGAAGGGGAGAAGAAGGTCAGAGAGGTAGGGACGGGGGGAGGTAGTGATGGGTTTTGTAAGTTAGAAGGAGGATCATGTAGTCAATGCGGTGGGAGACAGGGGGCCAGTGAGTTGGATCTATGGACTCTGCATACTCTTTTGCCTGGATGGTATTGCAGCTGTGTCACTGCAAGGCACAATTCGGTGGGGACTACAATTCACTCTGTGGAAACACACAAAATAGTTTTTTTGGACATATAGCAGAACCGTAGGTTTATTTACTATAGTGTAGACCAACATTTAACAGAGCAAAATATTATAAAACGGAGAGATAAGAGAACCTATCCTCGAGATAAACATTATAATTTGTACACTTTTTAAAACATTTTTCTTTTACTTTATTTCTTTTATTTTATTGAAGCTATACATTGTTTGAAAAGAATTTGGTGAAACAAACTTCTATACAAATTGACTAAGCTAGTATATTTTTTCAGGATGAATGACTATGAATCCTTCATTTTAAAATCCCCCAAAATGCACGAGGCAATCACAGATTGTACCTTTAATAGAGAAGAATACTTTGAACCCTTGCACAAAACAAACATTTCAGTGGCAGCACGGTTGAGCTGTATCTGCCCACTCCGTACACTGCTTGGCCATGGATGAGCAGTCTGGCAAGAACACAATCTTCTACTGCAGCCACTGTGAGAGGAGGAAAGACAGAACAACAAGTTTAAACAAGGTCTGAAACAAAAATAAGTGAACCTCTATTAATACTATGGGAATCTATACGATTAAGTGTATGTCAATCACTGTAAATCACAGTTTGTTGACTTACTTTCTGGTAATGTTTATGACATTTTAGCTGACACACATGAGAGGAAGGGGACCATGAATGCTGAAAGACACCGAAAGATGTTCAGATTTAAGGGTTGGGTATCCAAGTGTGTGTGTCACGTGTGTCGTGTGTGTGTCACGTGTGTGTGTGTGTGTGTGTGTGTGTGTGTGTGTGTGTGTGTGTGTGTGTGTGTGTGTGTGTGTGTGTGTGTGTGTGTGTGTGCTCAGTGGTGTAAAGTAATTATGTAAAAATCCTTGAAAGTACTACTTAAGTCATTTTTTATAGAGTATCTGTACTTTACTTTACTATTTATATTGTTGACAACTTTTACTTCTACTTCACTACATTCCTAAAGACAATGATGTACTTTTTACTCCATACATTTTCCTTGACACCCAAAAGTACTCATTATATTTTGAATGCTTAGAAGGACAAGAAAATGGTCTAATTAACACACTTATCAGGTGAACATCCCTGGTCATCCCTCTGATCTGACACTCACTAAACACACGCTTCGTTTGTAAGTGATGGAGCGTGTCCCTGGCTATCCGTCATTTAAAAATAAAAAACTATCCCATCTAGTTTGCTTAATATAAGTATTTGAAATGATTTCTACTTTTACATTTGACACTTAAGTATATTCTCGCAATTACATTTACTTTTGATACTTAGTATAGTTAAAACTTTTAGTTATAGTAGTATAGTTAAACTTTTACTCAAGTAGTATTTTACTGGGTGACTTTCCCTTTTTTCTTGAGTCAATTTCTATTGAAGTATCTTTACTTTTACTCAAGTACGATGGGTACTTTTTCCACCACTGTGTGTGTGTGTGTGTGTGTGTGTGTGTGTGTGTGTGTGTGTGTGTGTGTGTGTGTGTGTGTGTGTGTGTGTGTGTGTGTGTGTGTGTGTGTGTGTGTGTGTGTGTGTGTGTGTGTGTGTGTGTGTTATTAGGAAAGTTATGATGAATGTTGTTTTTTGGAGTAAATTCCTGTTCATTGCTACAGTGTATAGTGTGAGGTGATATGTTGTGATTACTCACTGAGGACATACAGTTGAGGTCAGAAGTTTACATACACCTTAGCCAAATACAGTTAAACTCAGTTTTTCACAATTCCTGACATTTAATCCTAGTAAAAAGTCCCTGTCTTAGGTCAGTTAGGATCACCACTTTATTTTAAGAATGTGAAAAGTCAGAATAATAGTAGAGGGAATGATTTATTTCTGATTTTATTTATTTCGTCACATTCTCAGTGGGTCAGAAGTTACACTCAATTAGTATTTGGTAGCATTGCCTTTAAATTGTTGAACTTGGGTCAAACATTTCGGGTAGCCTTCCACAAGCTTCCTACAATAAGTTGGGTGAATTTTTGCCCATTCCTCCTGACAGAGCTAGTGTAACTGAGTCAGGTTTGTAGGCCTCCTTGCTCGCACACGCTTTTTCAGTTCTGCCCACACATTTTCTATAGGATTGAGGTCAGGGCTTTGTGATGGCCACTCCAATACCTTGACTTTGTATTCCTTAAGCCATTTTGCCACAACTTTGGAAGTATGCTTGGGGTCATTGTCCATTTGGAAGACCCATTTGCGACCAAGCTTTAACTTCTTGAGAATACAGGGGGTGCTATTTTCCCATTAGCATAATTTGCTCTACAGATTAAACTGCCTCTTATTCAATTATTGCTCTTACTATATGCATATAAATAATACCATTGGAAAGAAAACAATCTCTAGTTTCTAAAACCGTTTCAATTTTGTCTCTGAGTGATACAGAAGTCATTTGACAGCACTTTCCATGACCAAGAAGAAAAAAGCAAGATGTGTATGCCAGCTTCAACGCTCTGCCTATATATGGTCGTGCCCCCTATGACCCGAAACACACCTCATTGGCCTTCCTCTGGGTGTCAAGAGGACGTCAGAAGAAAAATATCTTGTTTATCTGGGACTGACGTGAAATGAAAGCTAATTCTTTGGCGTGACCGACAACTTCCGGTTGTCTAAATCGTGCGACTTGTAGCTGCGATTGTCTTCTGTTGTGCGGCCATTATGGATGAAAACTATCTCCGTCTCGAAGTTTGTTTGATACATGTGACCAGATCATCGTAATGTATGTTTTTTCAATATAGTTTAATCAGATTATTTGAATTTTTTCGGGAGTTTTGTGGTGTTCCGTTGTCTGAATTTATTTACGTTTGAGAGATCCGTGCCACTCGACCAGTACCTGTGCTAAATGGAGTGGGAAAGGAACAATTCTGAACGGAACCAACGACTCATCTTGACAAAGGACACTTTGATCAACATTCTGATGAAAGATCAGCCATAGTAAGACCCAATTTACGATGTTATATCATATCTGTTGTGCATGTGAACTGGCCGTGGGCGCCTAGCCGAATCTGCCTGGTATAGCTATGCTAATTTAGCGCTACATTTTGTTTTCGTTATAAAACATTTAATAAATCTGAAATATTGTTTGGATTCACCAGATGTTGGGCTTTCAATATCTGTACGCTGTGTATTTTTCTGAAATGTTTTAAGATGAGTAATTCGTTATATGACGTTGGTCTCTGTAATTGTGCTACCGGATCAGGGTTGGTGACTCGTGAGAAGTTAACTTCCTGACTGATGTCTTGAGATGTTGCTCCAATATATCCACATAAAATTTCTCCCTCATGATGCCATCTATTTTGTGAAGTGCACCAGTCCCTCCAGCAGCAAAGCACCCCCACAACATGATGCTGCCACCCCCGTGCTTCACGGTTGGGATGGTGTTCTTCGGCTTGCAAGCGTCCACCTTTTTCCTCCAAACATAACGATGGTCATTATGGCCAAACAGTTCTTTTTTTGTTTCATCAGACATTTCTCCAAAAAGTACAACCTTTGTCCCCATGTGCAGTTGCAAACCGTAGTCTGGATTTTTTATGGTGGTTTTGGAGCAGTGGCTTCTTCCTTGCTGAGCGGCCGTTCAGGTTATGGCGATATAGGACTCGTTTTACTGTGGATATAGATACTTTTGTACCTGTTTCCTTCAGCATCTTTACAAGGTCCTTTGCTGTTGTTCTGGGATTGATTTACACTTTGCGCACCAAAGAATGTTCATCTCTAGGACAGAACGTGTCTTCCTCCTGAGTGGTATGGCAGCTGCGTGGTCCCATGGTGTTTCTACTTGCGTACTATTGTTTGTACAGATGACCGTGGTACCTTCAGGCATTTGGAAATTGCTCCCAAGGATGAACCAGACTTGTGAAGTAATCTGTCTGTAAACAATTGTTGCAAAAATGACTTGTGTCATGCACAAAGTAGATGTCCTAACCGACTTGCCAAAACTGTAGTTTGTTAGCAAGAAATTTGTGGAGTGGTTGAAAAACAAGTTTCAACGACTCCAACCTAAGTGTATGTAAACTTCCGACTTCAACTGTAGGCCTACAGCATAATTCCAAGTGCAGAGAAAAGCCCTTGCCAGTCGTTGACTACTCCAACCAACATGGATGGAATGGATAACTGCTAGAGAGAAAGAGAGAGGAGTTGTTTAAAAATGTGTCCATTTCCATAGATTAGAAAAACATTATATTATCACACATCAAAACAATGATGCTGTTACTGATGTGTGTTCTGTTCTGTTGTCAAGGTTCACACACACACACAGACTGTGAGGATGACACTGCTCAAGATAACAACATTAATATAAATATGACAGGAAAAAGTAGAACGATGACAGCCATATCTGTTGCTCAATCTACAAGTCAAATCAATTTAGCTAGCTAGCTAACGTTAGTTACAGATAACATGAACAAGCAAGCTATCTAACGTTACTCATCGTTCATTAGCTAACTCGCTAGCTACCTAAACCCACAGGTCATTCTAGCTAGTTAGTTAGTTATTTAGTTACATTGTGTGCATTACAGTCAGACCTTAGCTACCTAGCTAACGTTCATTTAGTTAGAGAGGAAGAAAATATAGCTAGCTATCATTAGCTATTATAGCTAGCCAGCTACTAAGTTAACACTAACACTAACGTTAGCTAGTAACACTACTGTCTTACCGATCAAACCAACGGTGGAGGAGGTGTGGAATATGTTATATTAGCTAGCTAGCTATCTCATCGGCTAAAGTTGGCTGGCTGCTGGTTGCTGCTGGTTAACCAAAGAGCTGGCTAGCTACACAAACCAAATCCGGACTGTCAACTAACCCTATAATAAACTGTGTCTCTCTATGGGTAGCCTGCCTGGTAACGTTAGTCCTGAAGTCAGTTTTGAATTTGTTTGCATGCTCGGAACCTTAGCTGTGTGGGCACATGAAGTTTACATTGTCGACATTGAATGTGTAAAGTAAGTGTGTGATAGCTGGCTAGCTACGCTAGGCCAGGCAACTAACCAAAGATATGAGAAGCATCCAGCTGAAAGACACTGATACTATATATATTTTTTTAACCCTTATTTTACCAGGTAAGCTGACTGAGAACACATTCTCATTTACAGCAACAACCTGGGGAACAGTAACAGGGGAGAGGAATGATCCAATTGGACGCTGGGGATGATTAGGTTGCCATGATGGTATGAGGGCCAGATTGGAATTTAGCCAGGACACCAGGGTTAACACCCCTAATCTTACAAGAAGTTCCATGGGATCTTTAGTGACCACAGAGAGTCAGGACACCCATTTAACATCCCATCTGAAAGACAGCATCCTACACAGAGCAATGCCCCCAATCACTGTCCTGGGACATTGTGATACTTTCTGGACAAGAAGAAAGATTGCCTCCTACTGGTCCTCCAACAACAATTTCTAGAGATCGACCAGGACCAACACTTCCTAGCTTCAGAGGTATGCCAGTAGTGGGATGCAGGATGGTGTGCTAACTAGGTAACATAGGCCTCTAACTAACGTGTGATAGACCTTTCAGTGTAACCCGTTTTTCACTGGGGTGTATTCACTAGGCACAGTATATTCACTAGGAAACAAATGCAACGAAATGGAGAGTGATCGTACCAATAGGCACTTGAATGTTATTATATAGGACCATGTCTTCTTGGCGTTATGTAGTGTAACAATAGTCAGATACAAAAGTAGAGCCGTGCCATTTTCCTTCATTCATTTAAGCTTTGCTAAAATCCTATTTCTGGTTGTTGTCGGCCGTCAAAAATTGCAGTCTGTGTTGAAACGAGAGAAAAGAAATGATGGTTCTGCAATTGACTATTCATAGAAATGGACATGGGAGAGTAATTAGCTGACACTGGCTAGCTATTTTTTATCACTCTAAACTCTAATAAACAACTGTAACTTTTGATAGGTAGAATATATTTTTCTGACTTCAGATCAAAATAGCAGAGAAGTAGACATAGATTTCACATGCTCTTACTAGGGGGGGTGGTCAAAAGGGCTGTTTCTAAAAATGCATTTTTGTTTTTTTATGCGGTTACTAAAACAGCTATAACATTGTTTGGTACCAAATCATTCTGTTCTGATTACAGATTTCAATAGCTTGGGAAGCAGTGGAGGCTGGTAAGAGGAGCTATAGGAGGACGGGCTTGTTGTAATGGCTGGAATGGAATGCATGGAATGGAATAACAAATGTGGTTTCTACATGTTTGATGTGTTTGATATCTTTCCATCTATTCCATTCCAGCCATTACAACGAGCCCGTCCTCCTATAGCTCCTCTTACCAGCCTCCACTGCAGGGAAGAAGACCTAGATGTCATTACCCTCCAATTTCTTGCCTAAATTGTTGGGAAAGTGGTCAAAGTAGCTGATTTCTATCAAAAGTTACACGAATAGAACACAATGTTGGGAGTGATGAAATTAGAAAGGGACCTTTAGAATGCTGAGGAAATCCCATGAAAGTGGATGGAGGACAAAAAGACGGACAAAAAGGTTAACAGTTAAAAGTATAAAATATATTAAAAATATAAAATATATTAAGCAACTCAATCCAGACCAGTCTACACATGTTAAAGTTTGAAAGGCGTTTCTAGCTTTAACGTGTAAGTAGAGGAGTGTGCTGAAGAATAATACTAATAATAAGTTAGAAATATGTAAAAGATTTATAGTGGGGACTCTTGCTTCGCAAGCCCCACTACACAGTAAAACACATCTAGTTGTTTCAATGAAATATTATTAAGTAAATGGTTCTACAGTCTTTTTTTTTGTTTACTCAAATTGTCTGTGAAAGTTTTACCTGAGTTAAACATTTTCAGTTGGCCCAAAATGTTCTCCAAACGTAGGCCAAAATTCAGTCATCTTAAAATAATGTGTTGCTCAAATTGTCTAATTTCTTCATTCAATTAGAAATTATTATTTGGGCATTTGACCAAAAAAAGGCTTTGAACATAGTTACACACACAGTGCTTTTAACATACAATATTTTATCTGACAGTGCCTTTAGAAAGTGTTCATACCCCTTGACTTAGTCCACATTTTGTTGTGTTACATCCTGAATTCAAAATGGATTCAATTGGTTGTTTTTTCTCACCCATCTACACACAATAGCCCATAATGACAAAGTGTAAACATGTTTTTAGGCATTTTTACAGATGTATTGAAAAATAAATACAGACATATTTTGCATAAGAATTCACACCCCAGAGTCAATACATGTTAGAATCAGCTTTGGCTGTGAGCCGTGAGTCTTTCTGGGTAAATCTCTAAGAGCATTGCACACCTGGATTGTACAATATCTGCACTTGTTTTTTCTGATTCTTCAAGCTCTGTCAGGTTGGTTGTTGATCGTTGCTAGACAGCCATTTTCAAGTCTTGCCATAGATTTTCAAGCTGATTTTAGTCAAAACTGTAACCAGGACGGACACTTGTTAACATTCAATATAATATTTTTAAGCAACTTGGTAAGCAGTGTATATTTGGCCTTGTGTTTTGGGTTATTGTACTACTGAAAGGTACATTTTTCTCCCAGTGTCTGTTTGTATCAGACTGAACCAAGTTTTTCTCTAGAATTTTGCCTGTGCTTAAAGCTGTATACCATTTATTTTTATCCCAAAAACTCCCTATGATGCAGCCACCACCATTATAGAAAATGTGAAGAGTGGTACTCAGTGATGTGTTCTGTTGGATTTTCCCCAAACATAACACTTTGTATTTAGGACATAAAGTTTTTTTCTTTGCCACCTTTTTTGCAGTTTTGGAATATTTTTATTCTGTACAGGCTTCCTTCATTTCACTCTGTCATGTAGGCTAGTATTGTGAAGTACTGTAACTACAATGTTGTTGATCCATTCTCAGTTTTCTCCTATCACAGCCATTAAAGTCTGTAACTGTTTTAAAGTCACCATTGGCCTCAAGGTGAAATCCCTGAGTGGTTTCTTTCCTTTCCGGCAACTGAGTTAGGAAGGATGCCTGCATCTTTGTAGTGACTGGATGTATTGATACACCATCCAAAATGTAATTAATAACTGCTCAAAGGGATATTCAATGTCTGCTTTTTAAATTTTTACACATCTACCAATAGGTTCCTTCTTTGCGAGGCATTGGAAAACCTCCCTGATCTTTGTTGTTGAATCTGTGTTTGAAATTCACTGCTCGACTGAGGGACCTTACAGATAATTGTATGTGTAGGGTACAGAGATGAGGGAGTCCTTCAAAAATCATGTTAAACACTATTATTGAGTCCATGCAACTTATTATGTGACATGTTGAGCAAATCTTTACTCCTGAACTTATTTAAGGCTTGCCATAACAAAGGGATTGAATACTTATTGAGTACTTATTAATTACATTTGAGCTTATCATTTGTTATTCATTTGTACAATTTATAAAAACATAAATCCACTTTGACATTATGGGGTATTGTGTGTAGGCCAATGACACAAAATCTCAATTTAATCCATTTTAAATTCAGGCTGTAACACAGCAAAATGTGGAAAAAGTCAAGGGGTGTGAATACTTTTTGAAGGCACTGTACATATTTGACACACGTTGACATACATTATTGCATTGTGCATGTTCATTTATACAGTAACTATAGAGAAAAACTAAAAATTGCTGAAATAAATCAATCAAATAAATGAAGAGAGAATAGTCAGATTAACTGATAATTGACACAGACATGGTGGCGTAGCTAGAAGATCGGAATACCATGAAACAAGAGGTTGTGAGTTCAAATCCCAGGTTTGAATGTAATACATGTTGAATAATAATGACTGTATTAATGATCATGCACAATGTAATTATGTGTGTCAAATATGTAAGTTGAAAGCTGTGTTTGCACAGCCTATTTTAGTTAAGATGTAAAAATGATATTTTATGCTTGAATGAACATATGAGACAAGTTGAGCAAATATAATTTTAAATTGGCAGAATTTTTGCCAACGTTTTCTCAAGTTGGAGCTAAGTTTGGGCCAACTAAATGTTTTTAGTTCAGGTGACACTTGGACCCGAAAAGTTGAGTAAACTAATCAAAGGCTGTGCAACCAGTTAATTAATAATAATTAGTTGAAACAACTCAAAAAAATTACTGTGTAATACATTTTTTTCCAAGTATATGTCTCATACGTACTTGCTATAAACATTTTGTTCCTCTACTAACTGTTTGAATCCATGCATTTTGTTTTGTTTAAATAATCTGAAGGTCCAAGATACTTTATTGTAGTATCTATAATTGACTAATCTCACTTCACTGTGATTGAGGTGAAACATCGTCCTGAAGCTCCGTTTGCAGATCCAAGCAGATGTTGCAGTCAATCCAGAACTCCTCAGTGTAGTTGCTCCCGTCAATTATGTTTGTTTTGAAATGCCTCATGGACAGTGCACACCATGGCAACTAACTGTTGCCATATCGTTTGCATGCTAGCTGTTTTTCTCATTCCTCTTCTATTAGCCAGCTGGTAATACTCTCGTCCGTTTATTTCAATAGTCTTAAAATAAATTAACCGCGATGATTAAAGCAAATACATAAATATTGTGTCCTGTAATGTCTGGCCCAGAGAGAATCGTTGATTACCTTTAAGTAAAGAATAATGAGTTTACGGCTTAACAAATCACAGCAAGGTAACAATGAAACTATTCTATTAATGTAGCTGTACCATGCTTGTGGTAAAGTAAAGCCAGAGCCTGTGCAGTACATTAGAGTTGGCCTCTTCGTACACAGTTCCTAGGTTGCGCTAGGGGCTGAGTTAGATGATAATGTTTCCACAATGAGGTTAGCAGCCTTAAAATTGTATGTCAAGGTGATTTTAGCGACTGCATTAATTGATAAACATAGAGAAAATAACTAAATATGGCTTACAGCTAGATATCGGTATATTGATTGATATGATTCAACTTGAGCAATTTGATTGATTGATATGATTCAACTTGAGCAATTTGAAGGTTAACACCCTAATAATTGACTAATAATCATCATTGGAATAATATTGGAATGAAAAATGGGGCACGTGAAGGATTCTGTGTTTGATCTATTTATTGTACTGTAAGATGAAGTGTCTGATGAGCCCACATAGCACTCAGTGGTGTTTGGGATACCATTGACAAGCCAGTACACTTCTATTTAACTTACAACAACAAGCACTTAGCGTTGGTTACCAGATGGTTGATGTCTTCACTCCCCCACAACCCGACACTCCCCTGATCCCGATAACCATCTAAAAGCTATACATTTAGAAAATGCAAATTAACAGATTTCAGAGCGGCAGAAACACATTAGAGCAAATGGGGGAAAGAGAAGCTGGGAATTAAACAAACAGACAGGGGGGGGGGAAGCATCAACAACAAGGCGCTCTTGAAACAGCAATAGCTCAGTTTTGCTTCAAATCTCGAAAACATGTGGAAGGTCCTTTGAAGCGCGTGGGGAGCAGATTGACGTGGCTGCAGACCTTCTCATTGTTTACTTTTCAACCCCTAACCCCCTTCCTCCAATAAAAAAGGGGAAAATGTTAAACCTTACAGCAGTGCACATCGGCTCACTTCATTACGGCCGGCTAAGTGAAGACTTCCTAATTCGTCCCCCTCTAGAGCATCTCCTGTGTGGTTTCAAACACTCCCACTTCCAGCAAGGAGATCCCCCCCAAGCGGGACCTAGTCCACACTAATAGTTGCAATTGGGGCCTGACAACCAAAACCAGATACCCCCTCACATAAAATCACGCTTAACCAAAAAGCACACGACGGCCACCTGCAATATATAAGTGTAACTTTTTAATCAAATGAATTACAGTTTCAAAAGTGAGTCGATATTATTTTATCATTATAACTTGCTCTCTGGCTAAATTTAAACCTCGGGCCCGAGCCATTATTTTGAAGGGCTGGAAGATGATGACGCTCTAGAGAGGGGAATGCATTGGGCAAGAGTGTATTTTTCTTTCTGTTTTTCACCTGTCTTCAGATAGCGTTTCCTTTAAAGTCGAGCAGTAGGGATTTACTGGGCTGCTGTCTTCCGGGACCCAGTGGAATATAACATTAAACCGCGGGGAGGAGAGAAAACCTGTAGCGCACTAAAATAAAGTTATGTCAAAACCATTCTGCTCTTCCTGCAGTCTTTTCTCAACCTTGCAAGTATCCTCCAAGGAACTGAGAACATTACAAGCCATTCAGTTTATATGAATGGGCACTAACAGACTTTTTCGCCATTTTGATATGTCTAAATTTGCAGGCATATCCTGTGGTCCATCAGGCACAGCCTTAGTTTCAATTTAGTGTCTCCCCGAAGACCCTGTCTTCCTATTTCAAGTGGAAATTGTATAAGGGTTTTACCCCCATTCACATATAACTGCTTCAAAAGCTGGGGATCACTCTTTTACTTGGGAGATGAACGAGCTGACATTTTGATGTTTTGAGCAGGCTGGCAAATCATTTATAATCATCAAAAAAATACTTACTGTGATAAAGAAAGCTGTAAGGAGGGGATATCCTTGTGGTGGCCTGCTTGTGCCTGCTCCGTTCAACGCAATGTATTGTCTTTCATCGTAAGACAAAGCAAAGATCTAATAGTCAAAGAAAAAGGCGAGGATGTCTTATTTTAATTACGTTGATTGAACAGAGGTCTATAAAAGTTTACGATAAACGTTGATATTTTTATTGCATCAGGCTTGCATTAAACTACCCTCAAAAGGTCTTGTAGAGACTCCTGCCAAGGGAATAATTTCTGATGATCTTTTGAACAGCAGGGCTGCGTTCCTCCTTTGTTCACACAAATCTGGTCATTTATCCAGAAACAGATGTGTTGAGAATGAGTCATGTTGGAGGACATGATCATGGTATTAACTGGATTATTAACGGGAATGGATTTATTCCACTTTGTGGTCATTGTCTATACTGTACTTCTTTACGTGTGGAATAATTATGACAATCAGCAGCAGCAATATCCTCATCTTGTAGCCAGCAACTTCCTCACCGTCATGAATAACTTCAAACTGTCTCTAGAATTCCTGAATATGGAGTTATTTTGTAGCCAAGTAAACTTAAATCAATAGAATGCATTCCTATACACACAGCCTTCCTGATAATCACCGCAATATGTGTTTGGAAAACACAATCTTACCCCATCAAAGATATTTGCTCCTTGCAGCTGTTATGATTCCATTGACTAAGTGCACTTTAATTGTTGTGAAGTATGTATGGCATTTGTAATTGTTTATGTTCACAGTTGTAACGCCTATATGCAGCCACATTGGATACTAGAGAAAATCTGCAGCATAGACCTTACAGTACAATAGGCTGCGTATTGAAAGTTGTGTCACACTTTATTTGGATAGTCCAGATAGTCCATCTGTAGATGCTCTGTAGACGCTCTAGAGATGGCAATACTATAAACAATCTATCTGTTGATAAGCAACTGCTTGCTATGGTTGCGGTTAGGGTTAGGGTTAAGTTTACAATTAGGGTTAGGGTAAGGCTTAAGGTTAGGGTTAGTAGATATAGTTGAAATGTTACTGAATCTACAGATGGACTATCCAAAGAAAGTGTTACCGATGGTTGCTATTATGTTCTTTGGACACGGAGAACAAAAATGCTACACAATTTGTGACACCCCTGTCTGTAACACAACAAGTAGACAACATTATCTACAGTCATTCAGGTAGGTTTTGCATGGAAACAGGAGCAGAAGCCCCTCGTAATAAACAGTCAATGACGTTGCTGGTAAATAATTATAGTCTTTTTTTGGTGGATTTACGTATTGATTTACCTTCTCGTCGTTGGTGGATTTCCCAGTTACAACTTCCTACACACCTCAGCTGGCGCTTTGGCAGGTCACCTGTGATTAGCCAGCAGTGGCGGGAAAACCTCCAGGCGATGATGCAAATTGCCGTTTTCAGTAAGGGATATTGTGTTGAAAGTTTGAAACAAATGATTTCAACTGATAAAGCAAATTTTCACGATCGTAGACTACACATCATTGGTAGGAAAAATATATATTGAGGCAGCATAGGCATAGGCCCGAGCACCGGCCTATATTTTCAGCCCTGTTAACATTATCAGAATGTTTGGCCTACGCATTAGTAGCCACCTAATTCATATGCTTTGGCTATTACGATATGAAGAATAAACATCAAATTAGATATTTAGGCATGTAAATGAGCCTCATTAGAATGAATGGCCTCGTGTCCTGGAGATGTACCATATGAACCCTGTCTGTATGATGAGCTATAATTCAAGATGTTCAAAATTATCCCAGAGTATTTAGACATGGCCTCACATCAATAACTTATGATGCTCTCCCTGTCTCCTGATGCCATTCCATGTCAGATCCCTTTCAGCAATTAGCCTTGAACTGGGGAAGATGATCGTCTCGAGTTTCTCCCCCCCACCCCCCCTGTTGAATCTTTCCCCTTGCGTCCTAATTAAGACCTTAATGCCCCACCCCAGGGGAATGTGCCCCCCCCCAATTCTCCACACTCCACCCCTCCAATAGCAAATAGCAGGTTTAGGAAGGTGGGGCAATTATCTGCCCTGGTTCAGTGGTGGACAAACTTGATAATTCCCTGACAAAACAGTTGTAGTGAGTAAATGGGACAGATATACAGATGCTTAGTACAACGTTTCCTGGATGTTTTAGATGTCCTATTCATTGTAAAGGTACTATGTTGTATTTTGGCTTTGAACTGGAAAGTATTTTCCATAGCTAATCCTACCTAAAACTGTTATGGTTTTACGGTTAATTAAAATCTCTTAAGTCTTGCACAGGTGCACATTTTTCATTTGCTCTCTAGTAATGACCAACCAAGACCGGTCGTCAATGTCAAAGATTTCCTCACAGATGGCCAACTAACTCAGACTTCAGTCACATGCAAAGTAGTATTAGACTCACTCAAAGAATGCCAAACACTACCGCGCATCTGACCACTGACAATTTTGAACTAGTTGTGTCAGTGTCACAAGGCATCCGAGATCCACCGCTTGTTTGGATCAAGACATTGCTACTACAACACAAGTCCTCACCATTTGTAAATGATACAGCCACTTTTCTTTAGGCCCACATACGTCGTAATGTTCGCGTAAACCTCGCCTTGACCCTCCTTATGACTGACCTGGACTAGCGCCCACAGACCATCTGTAAGCTACCCCGGGCAATTATACAGCCTGGGGATTAAAAGAGAGCTGTCATTAGGATGTGCTCAGACTGCTTACAGATACCAGCCTGCAGTGTTGGCCCCGGGCCAGGCCGGCAAATGGGGCTGGATCAGTGAGGAGAGAGCTGGGGGCCTAAGGGGGCCTGGGGTCCAGGGCTTGGGGGCCATGGGGGATAATTAGACAGTTTTGTCCGGGGTTTGTTTATACAAATGGCCGGCTCAGCCCTCTCCTTGGCCCCACAGCTCCTTGGTAATGATCATGTCCAACAGGTGGCATGGTAAATGGAAGGGGGTATGAAATGGATAGCGTGTTTCCTGCTTCCAATGTCTCCTTTTTGGGGGGGGGGGGTTCCTTTCCTCATCTAAACCACCCTCGTATCAGTCATAGAACCCCATTTAGGACTGTAAGGTAAAGGAGTGCTGGGTATTTGCCACTATCTCATCTCTAACTAGCTAATCTAGCATTCTCCAGGGACTGGGACCTCGGGTCGGAAGGTTGAGCTTGCAGGGGAGGACTACCAACCAGGAGGCTTTTAGTAAAGGTAAATTGAGTATAGGGCAATAGAAATATGGGCCAACTACTTTTTTCACTCTGAGAAAAAGAGTCAACAGAAATGGTACATCGCCTTCTTGCATGTGCACCACCCTTAACCATCAAAAGGATATTTTAAATAGATTCATTCAATTTAAATTGATTGAATTTTGAGAGAAAGATTTTCAACCTCGATGGGACCATACATTCTAATGCTAAATTAACGTATAATGTAAGGTAAGTCAATGCTTTGGGTTCAGTTTAAATCCTTACTATGCGCTATATGATAAATCATAAGGAGCATATTTGAGGATGTGTAGAGAAAATACCTTTGGGGGGTAAAAAGACAATTATATCTCTCCCATCTTTCATTTTTTCTCTCCATTCAGGATCTGCAAGCTGTGTTTAAGGCCTGTTGTAACCCCTGGATTAAGTCATCTCTGACATCAGAGGCTGAGTAGAGCTCTGCGCATCCAAATCTCTTGTATCCTGATGAGAGGGGGTGCAGGGGGGAGAGAGCACATTGTTGGAGACCCCTCAACTCCAGGCCCCGATTTACTGTCATATAATGGATCATTGGGGGAATAGAGAGAGAGAAGAACAAAATGGCACATACTGCAATTTACTACCATCCCAGAATTCTCTGGAATAGTGGAAGAGCCCTGTGGCCGTTCCGTGGACAATACTTTTTTATTTTCTTCTATTTTTTCTCCCACAAAGCCCTTTATAATTCAAATGGCCCGTCGGCCAGAAATGTGTGATTATCTTGTTTTATGTCAGAAGTTCGGGCAGCGGATCTGTTGATGATTTATCTTCTGGGCACGAAGAGCATACAATAAAGAATGTCCACATGGCTTTTAGCAAGTAGAGACCTATATCTGGTGTCGTTAGCGGTTGGTTCAGTCGGTTGTGTACAGCTTATGTGGAGACGAGACTCCATATTTAAAGTCTTTGGAGAGTCAGTCAGGCTTCTGAAGGGCCATGTCTGGCTTGGAGTCCTCAGAACTCTGGGTCAGGTCACTCCTGCCCAGCGCTTCGTGTTTTTTTGTGGTATTTTTGCGAGAAGGAGAACATTCATCCAGTAGAGCTTTGTGTAGGATGGGCTGAAGGGAAGGTTAAGGCCTTAGGTTGGAGTGATATACTGCAAGGCTAGAGAGGCCAGGCTGAGGCTGTGGACACTTGCCACAGCCAAAGGAGGAGGGAACCATTGCAGCAGTGCAGAGTAGCAGACACCAGACTGCCCGCTGGACTGGTAGAGAGACAAGCTCTCCTCTTTCAAGGCCAAAAGAGGCCAAGAGCTCAAGACTCCCAAAAACAAAACAAGTCCAATAATAAGGACTCATAAAGAATATATGGAGAAGGGGCATCTATTGTACACTGCTCAAAAAAATAAAGGGAACACTTAAACAACACAATGTAACTCCAAGTCAATCACACTTCTGTGAAATCAAACTGTCCACTTAGGAAGCAACACTGATTGACAATAAATTTCACATGCTGATGTGCAAATGGAATAGACAAAAGGTGGAAATTATAGGCAATTAGCAAGACACCCCCAATAAAGGAGTGGTTCTGCAGGTGGTGACCACAGACCACTTCTCAGTTCCTATGCTTCCTGGCTGATGTTTTGGTCACTTTTGAATGCTGGCGGTGCTTTCACTCTAGTGGTAGCGTGAGACGGAGTCTACAACCCACACAAGTGGCTCAGGTAGTGCAGCTCATCCAGGATGGCACATCAATGCGAGCTGTGGCAAGAAGGTTTGCTGTGTCTGTCAGCGTAGTGTCCAGAGCATGGAGGCGCTACCAGAAGACAGGCCAGTACATCAGGAGACGTGGAGGAGGCCGTAGGAGGGCAACAACCCAGCAGCAGGACCGCTACCTCCGCCTTTGTGCAAGGAGGAGCACTGCCAGAGCCCTGCAAAATGACCTCCAGCAGGCCACAAATGTGCATGTGTCTGCTCAAACGGTCAGAAACAGACTCCATGAGGGTGGTATGAGGGCCCGACGTCCACAGGTGGGGGTTGTGCTTACAGCCCAACACCGTGCAGGACGTTTGGCATTTGCCAGAGAACACCAAGATTGGCAAATTCGCCACTGGCGCCCTGTGCTCTTCACAGATGAAAGCAGGTTCACACTGAGCACATGTGACAGACGTGACAGAGTCTGGAGACGCCGTGGAGAACGTTCTCCTGCTTGCAACATCCTCCAGCATGACCGGTTTGGCGGTGGGTCAGTCATGGTGTGGGGTGGCATTTCTTTGGGGGGGCCGCACAGCCCTCGATGTGCTCGCCAGAGGTAGCCTGACTGCCATTAGGTACCGAGATGAGATCCTCAGACCCCTTGTGAGACCATATGCTGGTGCGGTTGGCCCTGGGTTCCTCCTAATGCAAGACAATGCTAGACCTCATGTGGCTGGAGTGTGTCAGCAGTTCCTGCAAGAGGAAGGCATTGATGCTATGGACTGGCCCGCCCGTTCCCCAGACCTGAATCCAATTGACCTGAATCCGTTGTAGGGAGGTCATACAGGCACGTGGAGGCCACACACACTACTGAGCCTCATTTTGACTTGTTTTAAGGACATTACATCAAAGTTGACTCCAAATCCAGACCTCCATGGGTTGATAAATTTGATTTCCATTGATAATTTTTGTGTGATTTTGTTATCAGCACATTCAACTATGTAAAGAAAAAAGTATTTAATAAGAATATTTCATTCATTCAGATCTAGGATGTGTTATTTTAGTGTTCCCTTTATTTTTTTGAGCAGTGTATATAGTTTTTTCAAGTTATCTTATCTACATCTGTTTCACTTGACAATTTAGCCGCATTTCTCTTAAATGAGGTCATAAAAATGGCAAGAGATTTATTCTTTATGACACAAGTGTCATTGCTGTCAATGCACCAACCATGGTTTCCCAATACATAAGTTATTAAAGTCAATTACATTTTTTATATACTCCACTTTGCCCCCTCTTTTCCACAGAGTTTCATCTTTTAAAGAACATGGAAAGATAATCTGAGTGGTGGGTGGTACTGGTTCACGGGCATGGCAGGTCATAGGAACTGAAACATTGCCGGGTTGAGGCTACATTGAACACCACATTGGGCGTCCGCTCTAACATTTGTGTTTTGAAGTACTGAGCTCAAGTGATGCAAACAAGGCCTCGGGATCGCATCGAGGGCCTTTCTAGTATGAAACACACATACCAGACCTGGGTTGAAGTATTATTTGAAATCTTTGAAATACTTTGAGCGTTAGCTGTAGCCTATCTGGGATACCAGATGGGTGGGGATTGTACATGTACATGGGGATTGTACATTGTACATGGGGATTGGGACTTTTCTATTGTTTCCAACATGCAAGCTCTTACAAGCGCAGCTACATTTAAAAAAATTATTTCAAATAATATTTGAACCCAGAACTGATGCATACCTTATGAGAGGACCGTGGATCCGTATAAAGCAAATGACTAAAGTAGTGTTGTCTTTTACTGAGAAAAACAATGCCAAAGTCTGACCTAAACTCAGCAAAAAAAGAAACGTCCCTTTTTCAGGACCCTGCCTTTCAAAGATAATTCGTAAAAATCCAAATAACTTCACATATCTTCATTGTAAAGGGTTTAATCACTGTTTTCCATGCTTGTTCAATGAACCATAAACAATTAATGAACATGCACCTGTGGAACGGTCGTTAAGACACTAACAGCTTACAGATGGTAGGCAATTAAAGTCACAGTTATGAAAACTTAGGACACTAAAGAGGCCTTTCTACTGACTCTGAAAA
The DNA here is from genome assembly GCF_045679555.1 of Salvelinus alpinus. Lineage (NCBI taxonomy): Eukaryota > Metazoa > Chordata > Actinopteri > Salmoniformes > Salmonidae > Salvelinus > Salvelinus alpinus. The sequence continues at coordinate 45,108,890 of NC_092093.1, forward strand.
ACACCAAAAGAAAGATGCCCAGTGTCCCTGCTCATCTGTGTGAACGTGCCTTAGGCATGCTGCAAGGAGGCATGAGGACTGCAGATGTGGCCAGGGCAATAAATTGCTATGTCCGTACTGTGAGATGCCTAAGACAGCGCTACAGGGAGACCACATCGAACATCCCACCTGCGAGACAGGTACAGGATGGAAACAACAACTGCCCGAGTTACACCAGGAACGCACAATCCCTCCATCAGTGCTCAGACTGTCCGCAATAGGCTGAGAGAGACTGGACTGAGGGCTTGAAGCCCTGTTGTAAGGCGGGTCCTCACCAGACATCACCGGCAACAACGTTGCCTATGGGCACAAATCCGATTGAGTACGTCTGGGACCTGTTGGATCGGAGGGTGAAGGCTAGGGCCATTCCCCCCAGAAATATCCGGGAACTTGCAGGTGCCTTGGTGGAAGAGTGGAGTAACATCTCACAGCAAGAACTGGCAAATCTGGTGCAGTCCATGAGGAGGAGATGCACTGCATTATTTAATGCAGCTGGTGGCCACACCAGATACTGACTGTTACTTTTGATTTTGATCCCCCCCCCCCCCCTTTGTTCAGGGACACATTATTCTATTTCTGTTAGTCACATGTCTTTGTTCAGTTTATGTCTCAGTTGTTGAATCTTGTTATGTTCATATAAATATTTACACATGTTACGTTTGCTGAGAATAAACGCAGTTGACAGTGAGAGGACGTTTCTTTTTTTGCTGAGTTTATATTTTTATTGTCTGGTCGACAGGATTGTATGTTGTGAGCACTTTCTGACCCAGGGTTGACACTCTACCCACTTAACCTGGGGTTCTAAATTTGGTGCCATGTTTTAGAACAAAGAGTGCCTGAATTCTGTCCAACATCTCTGACGTCTTAATCATCTAAAGAATATCACCGTGTCATTGTCCCAGTCTATTGCCCATTTATTTATTTTTAGAAGACCTCCAACCTCTCCTTCGCAACACACACACTCGTTACTTCCTCAATAAAGACGCAGATAAGAATAAAGAACAGTATTAAAGAAGCAGATAAGATGTCAAGACCCCTAACGGGCAGTTGGTAAAATGCTCAGTTCTCTCCTCCTCAGCGATGCATAGCCTTGTGTATCAATATATAAAGTATTGTGGAGTAAGTTGACTCATATGTGCCTAGAATGCCTGCTCTGGACCATTCCAAGTGTCCTATGTGGGTGAGTGAAAGTCTTGTGAAGAAGTAGCTATTAATACAGCCATTATTATACTTAATAAATCCAACCATCTCCAACATAGGAGTAGTGAAGTGGCCCTTCGTCCACAGCGAGAGAGAGGGGACTCACCTCCAATAGGCCCCAAAGAGGTTAACAAAGACAGGAAGATCAAATAATACATCCATCACATTGTGGAGGGCCTAAGGCCAAGTTCATGTCAAATCCATAATAAGGAAAGTATCCTTTGGCTTGAGCTGGCTTCCCCACACGCACGTCACACTCAGCTGGAAATTTACACAGAGGATGTATTGATCTTCCTGGTGCTTCCTTTCTCACAAGGCTCCAAACAGAGCTGGCCACATCACAGGCAAGTGCGCAAAACAACAGCACACTCCCCTCCTTCTCGCCCGCCTACCTCCTGTCGACTCCATTAAAGACAATAATAAACTAGGGAGCAGCCAAAAAACACTGAGTGCCGACCCTTTGTGTGTGTGTGTGTGTGTGTGTGTGTGTGTGTGTGTGTGTGTGTGTGTGTGTGTGTGTGTGTGTGTGTGTGTGTGTGTGTGTGTGTGTGTGTGTGTGTGTGTGTGTGTGTGTGTGTGTGTGTGTGTGTGTGTGTGTGTGTGTGTGTGTGTGTGTGTGTGTGTGTCAAATCAAGCCTAATTTTATTTCTCACATGCTTTGTAACCAACACTGAAATAATTACATAGGGGTCCTTTTCCAACAGTGCAGACATGGCAAAAAGATATAACATTTAAATAAAAATATAAATACAAAGTGAATAACGATAACGAGTAAAAAATAACATATACACAGGGAGTACCAGTACCGAGTCGATGTGCAGGGGTACGAAGTAATTGAGGTAGCTATGTACATATACTGTAGGGGTAAAGTGACTAGGCAACAGGATAGATAATAAAGAGTTGCTGCAGCAACTGTGTGTGTGTATGTGGCATCAGTATGCATGTGTGCTCATGTTATGTGGGTGTATGTAGTGTGTGCATAGAGTCAAGGCAGGTAGACATTTGATGAGCTATTCAGCAGTCTTATGGCTTGAGGGTAGAAACTGTTCACAGTCCTGTTGGTTCCAGACTTGGTGTACTGGTACTGCCAACAGTGAGAACAATCTATGGGTGGGGGAATGGAGTCTTCGCTGATTTTCTTGGCATTCTTCTGACACCACCTGGTACAGAGATGCTGGATGGGAGGGAGCTCAAGGCCAGTGATTTTTGTATTTAATTTTTATTCAACCTTTGTTTAACTAGGCAAGTCAGTTAAGAACAAATTCTTATTTATAATGACAGCGGGTTAACTGCCTTGATCAGAACGACAGATTTTTACCTTGTCAGCTCGGGGATTCGATCAAGCAACCTTTCAGTTACTGGCCCAACGCTCTAACCACTAGGCTACCTGCCACCCATGTACTGGGCAGTACTCACCACCCTCTGTATCGTCTTGCGGTCGGGTGCCTTGCGGTTGCCATACCAAGCGGTGATGCATCCAGTCAAGATGCTCGCAATGGTGCAACTGTAAAACTTTTTGAGGATCTGTGGGCCTCTTTTTAGCCTCTTTTTAGCCTCCTGAGGAGGAAGAGGTGCTGTTGTGCCCACTTCACAACTGTGTGGGTGTGTGTGGACCATGTTAATTCCTTAGTGATGTGGAGACAGAGGAACTCTTGACCCACTTCACTACAGCCCCATTGATGTGGATGTGGGGGGTGCTCGCCCCTCCGTTTCCTGTAGTAAACGATCAGCTCCTTTGTCTTATTGACGTTGAGGGAGAGGTTGTTGTCCTGGCACCATACTGCCAGGTCTCTCACCTCCTCCCTATAGGCTGCCTCATCATCGTCGGTGATCAGGTCTATCACCGCCGTGTCGTCAGCGAACATGGGTGTTGGAGCTGTGCACGGCCACGCTGTCGTAGGTGAACGGGGAGTACACAAGGGAACTAAGCACACACCCCTGAAGGACCCCTGTGTTAATGGTCAGTGTGGCGGATTTGTTGTTGCCTGCCCTCACCACGTCAGGAAGTCCAGGATCCAGTTGCAGAGGGAGGTGTTCAGTCCCAGGGTCCTGAGTTTGGTGATGAGCTTGGAGGGGACTACTGTATGGTGTTGAATGCTGAGCTGTAGTTAATGAACAGCATTCTTACATATGTATTCCTTTTGTCCAGGTGGGTGAGGGCAGTGTGGAGTGCAATATCTGTGGATCTGTTGGGGCGGTATGAAAATTGGAGTGGATCCAGGGTGTCCGGGATGATGGTGTTGATGTGAGCCATGACCAGCCTTTCAAAGGTATTTCATGGCTTTAAATGTATGTGCTATGGAGCGATAGTCCTTTAGGCAAGTTACATTGGAGCTCTTGGTCACAGGGACTATGATGGTCTGCTTTAAACAAATTGGTATTACAGATCGGGTCAGGTCTGTAGGTTGAAAATGTCAGTGATAACACTTGCAGTCCTAAGAATCCCAGGTCCACAATAAATGCTTGATTTGTCCGTTAATGTCCGTTATTTATGTCAAATTAGCTACTTTCGAATTGTTTACCAAACACCCTAACCAAAGTCTCAAAGCACGACCACTATAACGTGACAAAATGTCCAAACGTTCCGTTACAGTCAGTAGAAACATGTCAAACGATGTACTGAATCAATCTTTAGAATGTAGTTAACATACATCTTGAATAACGTTCCAAACGGAGAACTACATCGACTTCAATTGAGAGATGGAACGGAGCTGCCTCTCACGTGAACGCGCGTGTTGAATGCATGGTCACCTCATGGCAGTGATTACTAATTTCTGTCTCCTTCGACCCCCCTTCACATTAGAGTCATCAGACTTAGTGCTATTGACTGTTGACATCTAGTGGAAGCCGTAGGAAGTGAAAACCCATCCATATCTCTCTGTATTTTCAATGAGAGCTTGGTTGAAAATATGGCACCCCCAGAAAAAATCCTAACAGGAAGTGGAACTTCTCAGGTTTTTGCCTGCCATATGAGTTCTGTTAATCTCACAGACATAATTCAAACAGTTTTAGAAACTTTAGAGTGTTTTCTATCCAATACTAATAATAATATGCATATATTAGTAACTGGGACTGAGGAGCAGGCCGTTTACTCTGGGCACCTTTCATCCACGCTACTCAATACTGCCCCTGCAGCCATGAGAAGTTAATTTGATAGCTTGCGGTTGAGTATCCCTTTGTAATCTGTGATAGTTTGCAAGCCCTGCCACATCAGACCCGTTGTAGTAGGATTCGATCTTAGTCCTTTTGCTAAACATAATCTGCTCAAAAATCCATTAACTCCCTCTTTGTTATCATCAGAAATAGAATTATTAGAAATACAACGTATTATCATTAAGAGTTCAGTTTCATATAAACTACCCAGGAAAAGGTTAACGTTAGCTCATATAAATATACACTACATGGCCAAAAGTATGTGGACATGTTAGTATTGAAGGTGAGTCCACGTCCTCACAAAGGCAGGAGCTGCTTTCAGGAACTCAACTGGCTGCCTATTGAGGCTAGGGTGTCTCAGATTAGACCTGGTTTGGTTTACAGGACTATTTATGGTTCTGCAGTCAGATATCTAACTGATTACTTTCCCTGTTTTAGGGAGGTGCACATACACGGCACCAGATCAGGTGTTGCTAATGTGTGCTTATACAGGTTCTGGAGTAATGGTGGGAAAGGTACTTTCTTGTATACTGGAGAGTGGAATGAGTTGCCTCTGCCCATAAAAACGACGTCCTCTCTGGGCAGCTTTAAAAAATAAAGTAAAAAACTGTTTGATGTCTTCTGTGACCATATGAATGACCCCTTTGAAGTAACTGCAACGATCAGATAGATGTTCTTCTTAGTTTTTTTGTTTAATTATCTCGCTGTCATACTGTGTTTAACCTTGTTCGATCTTGCCTAGCCAACTTGTTTCAAGAGATTACCACAATGGAAATAAGCAGTGACTCAGCAGTGAGTCAGACTCGAGGCACAAATATGATGACATGCAACTCGACTTTGACTTTAACACCAATGACTCGTGACTTGACTTGGACATGAGCCTTATGACTCGACCTGACTTGATACCCTCCCCAAGCTCAAATATTAAAAATTATGCTATTAAAAAAAGTGTGCAGCGCATCAACTCATCATTTAACGGATTACAGTTTGAATCGGACAGCAGCCAATCAAATTGTGCTAGCTGAGAAAAAGTTGTGTGTGGCAGTGCAGAGGAACGTCGGCTGGACCTTGCAAAGATGATACCCAAAATTATTATTTACGGATATAAAGACGACGCTGTATCAACAAAAAACAGATTGCAACTTGCAAAACATGCGGGAAGAAAATGACAGACAGAGTCACAACAATTTCCAACTTTGTTCGACATTTGAAGCTGCACAAAGAATGGTAAGTAGTAGCTAATATAGCCGCCAGCTATATATTTTATTACTTTACTAGTGTATCATGTAGGCTAACGTAACGTTAAATCAATGAGCCTCCACACAGTCAGTCAGTGTGGGAACGTGATCAATTGCTCCCACGATTGAGCTACAACTGCAGAGGTGGGACCAAGTCATTGTTTTACAAGTCCCCAAGTCAAGTCCCAAGTCAAGACAGGCAAGTATCAAGTCAAGTCTCAAGTCCTAAACTTTGAGTTTCGAGTCCTAAACAAGTCATAATGTGCTCTTCATCAAATGTATTACCATTTCATATTTTTAACAAGAGTAATAGTACATTACATTTACGCAAATCATGAATGCTTTTTTATATATATTTATTACTTTCCAAATAAATGTTATATTTCCATGGAAATACATGGGTAGCCATGAGAAAGACCCCCCCCCCCCCCCCCCATAGTGTTTGACTATCGAGGATCGCTATGGGGCGCAATCGGGCGATGTAGGCTTGTACACAATCGCCCAACCTTAACACACTATCTCTGTGTGGTTACAGTAGGCTAACGTATGTCAATGGTTTTGGGAACAGCAGTCACATCAGGCAGGATTTAGGCTACCAACTGCCTCTGGAAATAAGTCCCAGGCTTTATTGTGTGTTATCCTCAATAATTTTGCTCATGTGCATTATTGGCTTTTTCAAGTTTTATGTGTGCTTGTATTATTTAAATGGTCGAATTAATAAACTAAACTATAAACTAAAAGACATCCCTTCAAATTAGTGTATTTGGCTATTTCAGCCACACCCATTGCTGACAGAGGTATAAAATCAAGCACACAGCCATTCAATCTCCATAGACAAACATTGGCAGTAGAATGGCCTTACTGAAGAGCTAAGTGACTCTCAACGTGGCACTGTCATAAGATGCCACCTTTCCAACAAGTCAGTTTGTCAAATTTCTGCCTTGCTAGAACTGCCTGGGTCAACTGTAAGTGCTGGTTTTGTAAAGTGGAAAGATATAGGAGCAACAATGGCTCAGCCGCGAAGTGGTAGGCAACACAAGCTCACAGAACAGAACCGCTGAGTGTTGAAGCGCGTAGCGCTTAATAATCGTCTGTCCTCGGTTGCATCACTCACTACCGAGTTCCAAACTGCCTCTGGAAGCAAGGTCAGCACAAGAACTGTTCATCAGGAGCTTAATGAAATGGGGTTTTGCACGGACTAATTTGGGTTTGGCGGATGCAAGGAGAACGCTTCCTGCTCCAATGCATAGTGCCAACTATAACGCTTGGTGGAGGAGGAATAATGGCCTGGGCTGTTTTTCATGGTTCGGGCTAGGCTCCTTAGTTCCAGTGAAGGGAAGTCTTAATGCTACAGCATACAATGACATTCTAGACGATTCGGTGCTTCCAACTTTGTGGAAACAGTTTGGGAAAGCCCTTTCCTGTTTCAACATGACAATGCCCTGTGCACAAAGAGAGGTCCATACAGAAATTGTTTGTTGAGATCGGTGTGGAAGAACTTGACTGGCCTGCACAGAGCCCTGACTTCAACTGCATCGAACACCTTTGGGATAATTGGAACGCTGACTATAAGCCAGGCCTAATCACCCAACATCAGTGCCGACCTCACTAATGCTCTTGTGGCTGAATGGAGGCAAGTCCCCGCAGCAGCCTTCCCAGAAGAGTAGAGGCTGTCATAGCAGCAAAGGGGGGACCAACTCCATATTAATGCCCATGATTTTGGAATGGGATGTTCGACGTGCAAGTTTCCACATCATTTTGATAATGTAGTGTAACCTGCCTAAATGATTATCACCCTGAAGCACTCACATCTGTATTTATGAAGTGCTTTAAAAGGCTGGTCATGATACACATCAACATCATCATCCCAGACATCGTAGACCCACTCCAATTCGCATACCGCCCCAACAGATCCACAGATGACGCAATCTCAATTGCACTTCACACTGCCCTCTCCCACCTGGACAAGAGGGGAAATAACTAAACGCAGCAGAAAAATAAATGTCCCTTTTTCAGGAGCCTGTGTTTCAAAGATAATTCATAAAAATCCAAATAACTTCACATATCTTCATTGTAAAGGGTTTAAACACTGTTTCCCATGCTTGTTCAATGATCCATAAACAATTAATGAACATGCACCTGTGGAACAGTCGTTAAGACACTAACAGCTTACAGACGGCAATTAAGGTCACAGTTAAGAAAACTTAGGACACTAAAGAGGACTTTCTACTGACTCTGAAAAACACCAAAAGAAAGATGCCCAGGGTCTCTGCTCATCTGTGTGAATGTGCCTTAGGCATGCTGCAAGGAGGCATGAGGACTGCAGATGTGGCCAGGGCAATAAATTGCAATGTCCGTACTGTGAGACGCCTAAGACAGCGGTACAGGGAGACAGGACGGACAGCTGATCGTCCTCGTGGCAGACCACGTGTAACAACACCTCCACAGTATCGGTAGATCTGAACATCACACCTGAGGGACAGGTGCAGGATGGCAACAACAACTGCCCGAGTTACACCAGGAATGCACAATCCCTCCATCAGTGCTCAGAATGTCCGCAATAGGCTGAGAGAGGCTGGACTCAGGGCTTGTAAGCCTGTTGTAAGGCAGGTCCTCACCATACATCACCGGCAACAACGTCGCCTATGAGCACAAACCCACCGTCGCTGGACCAGACAGGACTGGCAAAAAGTGCTCTTCACTGACGAGACGTGGTTTTGTCTCACCAGGGGTGATGGTCAGATTCGCATTTATCGTTGAAGGAATGAGCGTTACACTGAGGCCTGTACTCTGGAGCGGGATCGATTTGAAGGTGGAGGGTCCGTCATGGTCTGGGGCGGTGTGTCACAGCATCATCGGACTGAGCTTGTTGTCATTGCAAGTCATCCTCCTCCCTCATCTGGTACCCTTCCTGCAGGCTCATCCTGACATGACCCTCCAGCATGACAATGCCACCAGCCATACTGCTCGCTCTGTGCGTGATTTCCTGCAAGACAGGAATGTCAGTGTTCTGCCATGGCCAGCGAAGAGCCCGGATCTCAATCCCATTGAGCACATCTGGGACCTGGTGGATCGGAGGGTGAGGGCTAGGGCCATTCCCCCCAGAAATGTCCGGGAACTTGCAGGTGCCTTGGTGGAAGAGTGGGGTAACATCTCACAGCAAAAACTGGCAAATCTGGTGCAGTCCATTAGGAGGAGATGCACTGCAGTACTTAATTAATGCAGCTGGTGGCCACACCATATACTGACTATTACTTTTGATTTTGGCCTCAGTTGGTGAGGGTAGGCAACAACACCGCTGTCTGCCATGCTGACCCTCAACAGGGGGGCCCCTCAGGCGTGTGTGTTTAGTTCCCTCCTGTACTCCTTGTTGGCCCATGACTTTATGGGCGTGCATGACTCCAACACCATCATCAAATTTTGCTGACGACACGAGGGTGGTAGGCCAGATCATAGACAGCGATGAGTAAGCCTACAGGGAGAAGGTCAGAGACTTATCAGTGTGGTGCCAGGACATCAACTTCTCCCTCAACGTCAGAAAGAACCAAGGAGCTGATCGTGGACTGTAGGAGAAAGAGGGGAGAGCACGCCCCCATCCACATCAACAAGGCTGTTGTGGAGCGGGTCGAGAGCTTTAAGTTCCTTGGCGTCCACATCACTAAGGACTTAACATTGTCCCCACACACCCGCACAGTCATGAAGAGGGCACGACAGCGCCTCTTCCCCCTCTAGAAGCTGAAAAGATCTGGCATGGTCCCTCAGATCCTGCAGAAGTTGTACAGCTGCACCATCGAGAGCATCTTGACTGGCTGCATCACCGTCAGGTTTGGCAATTGCACCACCCTTGACCGCAAAGCGCTACGAAGTGTGGTGCAGACAGCCCAGTACATCACTGGGGCCGAGCACCCTGCCATCCAGGACCTCTACATCAGGCAGTGCCAGAGGAAGGCCTCAAAAAGACTCCAGCCACCCAAGCTGTAGACTGTTCACTCTGCTACCTTCCGGCAAGCGGTACCGGAGCATCGTCTCTAAGATCAACAGCCTCCGAGACAGCTTCTACCCCCAGGCCATAAGTCCACTAAATAACCGGACTGCTAAATAGTGTTTGTAATGGTACTCGAAATATCTGCACTGACTCTATCTTGCTCTGACTCTGCGCACAATCACTATACTTTATATACAGTGCTGTAAAAAAGTATCTGCTCCCTTTCTGATTTTGTTTATGAAATAAATGAAATACGTTAATTACTGATAGCCAGAAGAAACACTCCAACACTCCAACATAATTTACAAATTAAGCATTTGTGTTTAGTGACCCTGCCAGATCAGAGGCAGTAGGGATGACCAGGGATGTTCTCTTGGTAAGTGTGTGGAATTGGACCATTTTTCTGTCCTGCTAAGCATTCAAAATGTAACAAATGCTTTTGGGTCTCAGGGAAAATGTATGGAGTAAAAATAACTTTTTTCATTTTTTTTATATAGTGAAATAAAGTTTCTAAAAATATAAATAATAAAGTAAAGTACAGATACCCCAAGAAAACACTTAAGTAGTAGTTTAAAATTAGTCTAAGATTGATGAAAACCAGAAAGAGAGGGGGCCTCATAATGGTACTCTCCTATTTAGACTCTAGGTCAATATCAGAGAGATGATCTACCGGTATGTTTATGCACACAAGGAAATCTATCATGTATTTACTCTTTCAGCCAGTAGCACGTCATCACTGCTTAGCACAGGAATACAGCAAACTATTTATCAACCTTGATTATTAGCCTGTTTGTCCGGCTAGGCCCGGCTTACGAATGTAAGCACTGATCAAAAGAACAATGGAGAGAGTGACAATGACTTCCTGTAAGATCATGGACAATTAGCCTGAGGATCAGTCAACAGGATGCTAGCAATAGTGTAGCGCGACCGACAAACGCAATGGGTCAAATCCTATGTATAACCTCTTCATGATAAGCGGTGATTAATGACAATTTTGGGAAAACATTACCTTAATAGTCAATGCATTTTCAGAGTGCATACAGACGTTACTGGATTCAATAGATATCATTAGGCTACTGTGTGTGATCTGTTTCTACCAGTCATAAATGAGACAACCAGTCATCAAATTGTATCACAACCTATTTTCACTTAACCATGAGAAGAATTTGATGAATCTCAATACAATATTCTGGTCGTACACTGTCATTACTCTGTTGTGAGGCAAGTTAATGAATGACAGAGACATGAAAAAAGCTGACCCCTAGTGGACATGGAGCCGTAATGCAGCTGTTATTGGGACTTGGCTACTCCATAGGGCGGCGCACAATTGGCCCAGCTTTGTCCGGGTTAGTTTGGCCTGGGTAGGCCGTGATTGTATACAAGAATTTGTTCTTAACTGACTTGCCTAGTTAAATAATATATATATATATATTTTAACATAATGGACTGGATGTTCAAAGGTCAATTTTCCCAGATTGTCTGGCCTGGTTTGGGGTGGATAGCATATTCTCCCATTTTAAAGGGGTGGGTGGCAGGGGTGAGGATTGAGAACGGTCGCTCACTCTCTCCAGTAACAGGACTTGTCCCATTTTAGCTACAGACATGGAATAGATCATGTTGGACCAACACCTAGTGTGATGTTATCAGCATTCTCTGGAAATGAAGAGAGAGAAAAACTCACTCTAAAGGCAATCGCAGTTAGCTCCTGAAACGAGACACCAAGACAACGACTGAGAGTGCTTGAAAGAAAGATTTAGAGATTGTGGAAAAGTGTGAGTTGAATGAACTGAGTGAGTGAGCGGACATCTCTTGGCTCTCTCTCTCCCCTGAGTGTCTCAGGCCACCTGACCATAGTGTTGCTAATTCCTTTAGCGTTTTACCATTTAACAGCGGTGGGTTCAGCTGCTGTGACTCAACCATTCCCTCCTCATTCTCTGACCTCGTCTGGAGTCAGGAGAGGGAAAACCGAGAAGCAAGGAAATTGACTCGATGGTGAAGGTCGCCGGCGGCAGCGTGTGTGTGTGCCCCCCTCTGTCCTTGCCGATGAGACGATGATGATTCCATCTGCTTAATTAGCATGCCTTGGCAAAAGGGCTGGTGAGGACGGAGTGGCGGGAGAATGGAAGGAGGGAGAAAGGAGGGGAGGGGGGACGCAGGGGAGAGTCAGCTTTTGGCTAGCCGCTAATGAATCCAGAGTACTAAGTGATTCGGTCACCTAATGAGGTCTAATAAAAAGTGCTTGTTTAGCAGGGGCTACTTTCTCCACCCCTCCTCCCCGCCAACTCTACCTCATTGCATCTGCTGGGCTGAATCTTGTCCCGTTTGGCTATCGGGTTACAGCCCGGTGCAGCCAAGTACTGCTCTACATTAGTGCCGTAGGAGAGCTGTGAAAGGGGAGTATCGTATGCTGTAATATGGAAATTCCTCTGTAATGCGTAGGCCTACGGTATTATGTGAGTACTTAATTCATTTAGCTGAGTAAAGTTTACTGCTCTGCCAGGACGAGGCGGAAAGGGGGAATGTGGGCTGGGGGACAGGGGGTAAGTAGCGGGGAGGGGATCTGTAGCAGTGTTCCATACAGGGTCAGACCAGGGGATACAGTTTCACCTGTTCGGGGAACAAACCATTACCAGTGACCGCTGTGGGCCCCTGGCCGGAGGGCCCCCGCTAAGGTGGAACAGTGTTGGTATAAAGGCTACACGTCTTTCTCTCTCTCTCCACCCTGACCTATCCCACCACAGTGATTTGTGACTCCTGACACTTTAATTAATTGGAAAACATAAGTCAGGACCCGAGAGCTTAAGTAGGTCCATTAACACTCTGCAGGAGTAATGCTATGTAATGTGGTGCCAGGACAGTCACCTAGCTTGATCAAAAGAGAACGGCCAGTAATTTTGTTCATGGAGAATTATCCATGAACATAACACTGTAATGGTTGATTTGGTGAGAATTAACACATTGCTTTCTAATTTACTGCTCAATTACCGACATTTGTCTAGCCACTTCAAATGTACAAATGTATCTATTTAGCAACAGAGATATGGAGTGCCTTGCCCTTTTATTTAAAGATTTGTAAGGAAAGGGGAAAGGGAAAGGGGAATACCTAGTCAGTTTTACAACTGAATGCCTTCAAGTGAAATGTGTCTTCCGCATTTAACCCAACCCCTCTGAATCAGAGAGGTGCGGGGGGTTGCCTTAATCGACATCCACGTCTTCGGTGTCCTGGGAACAGTGGTTTAACAGCTCAGGGCAAAAGGATAGGGACTATTAAAACATTCTGATTCTTATACCTGACCTATAGTCTTCTCTGTGTTTCAAGAGATTAAGTAATTGATACATCACATTTGTAAATGTTTTGTACATATTATTTGATATATTCTTGCTACAGCCTCTCTGGCCAATATCAATAGAGATTTGTTATCCGATCAATTTCATTTTTATCCAACAAAGTGTCCAATGGAACTACTGTAAATGAATCATAACGCAGCTGCCGAGATATGGAAAATGGGGAGCCAACTTCGGACTTCAACATGTTTAAAACAAAAAAAGTTGTGAGGGAAAGCTGCTAAAATCATCTCTCCGATTTGATACCCTGGGCTATATAGGACAGAATTATTAATTTGGGAAGTGGGCCTGCTAAATCTATCATTCCGTTATTCTAAGAGGAATTTAAAGAACATTTGCAGCCTGCAATTCGGGAGTGCGTTTTAGCAGTTGAACTTCAGTTTATCATCCATTTTGAGAAGGGGAAGAGTTACTGTGTGTACTGTGTATCCAACTGGAACGTTTACACTGCCACCTTATGGACATTTGAATAACAGCAAGCACTGTGAACTTCTTAGAAATTAAAGTGAATGATTGTGTATACTGCACTGCATCAAAAAGTATTAACTGTCCTTGGAGGAATTTGTTATATTGTCATTTTAGATTGAAAATAATTCTACAGTAATTCTACAGTACTGGCATGATGGGAGTCACGCATTTGTCATATTTTTGTAGGAACAGCTCTTAAGCTGGTTTAATGTGGAAGCTATGATGACTGCAATCCATGCCATGTGCCCAAGGCCACACCTCAGAGTTGTGGGTCATTTCAGACAGACTTTCCCCTATGTCTCTTCAATCTCCACCATGACTAAATCCACTGTAAGTGCTCAGTTGTAGAACTTGTCTGGAGAAGACATTTACATGTTAGTCATTTAGCAGACGCTTTCATTCAAAGTGACTTAGAGTGGAAGATGCCCTTCTGGTGTTAATAGTATGGCTCTTACTGTTTCTTCCCCCTCTCTCGTACACCTTGCCCCCCCATCCTTCTAGGTTTAGTCTTGCCAAACTCATGGATCTACCCATGGATCTGTAGGTTGTATCACACAATGTCTATGGTAAGAGACAACCAGGCTTGCTTTTGTGGGGCAGTGTGTGTCAGGGTCTTTTGTCAATTGTCTCATGACAGATCCACAACCACACGTTTCATGTAGATTTGTAGAGATTGTTCAAAAAAAGCTTTGATGCCGGTCCACTCCAGACAGACAGTGAAGCTGACTGTGGGGCTTGGTGGTCTGCTGTGTGGGGTCTGACCAGTGGGCAGTGCCAGCAGGAGATCCAGACGCCTTGGAGGTCCTGATCTTTACTGTCTGAAAGGGAGAGACAGGGGGTAGACAGAGAAAGAAAGGCTGTGAAATGACCGGGCTAGGAGGATAAAAGTCTGCCCGGTGCCTATGCCAAACCACACAAAGCCTGCTGATTCATATGTGGTCTGTAGAGTCTATAGCGTAACAGCCAGTAAAGGTTATAGGAGAAGAACCAGTGGTGGGGCTGCGACACACAGAGAAACTGAGTGCCTCAGGATTCTTACTGTCTCGGTCTGTGTACTGCTACGTTTGTACACTAGAGGGAAGCCTATATCCTAAACTGAGACAACTTGATAGTTCTTGCCTGGTATTCAATCCCTTGCCTCCATCCCTCCCTCCCTCCTTCCCTCCTCTCTCTCGCTCTCTCTCGCTCTCTTTCTCTTTCTCTTTCTCCCTTCTTCAATCTCCCTTGCTCTCTCTCTCTTTCTCTCTCCATCTCTCTCTCGCCCTCGCTCTCTTTCTCTTTCTTTCTCTTTCTTTCTTTCTGTCTGTCTATGTCTCTCTCACTCATTGACACACATACACTCCCACACAAACACACACACTCTCTCTCTCCTCTCTCTCGCCTCTCTGTGATTAATGAGATTAATGTGATTAATGAGAGGTGTATTGATTCAGGACGCATCGCCATCGTCCTTTCTCCATGCTACCTCCCTGACGGGGGCGAACAGGAACAGGGTTTGATTGAGGTGCATGCATATGGACGAAAGGCACAGGCATACGGAATGGAGGCGTCTTTCTGTACCTTTCTCCTCTCCTCTTGTCTCTTTCAGTCTCCTTCTCCCCCTTCTCCTCCTGGCCACATGCCTTATGACAAAAAAAAGGGTAGAAAGGCTACGATTTGTGAGGCCTGTTTGTAAGTGTGTGAGTGTATGCGTGTGGGTGTGTGTGTGAGAGAGTTAATGCATCCACGTGCGTGTGTGTTTGAGTCACCTCGGTTTAATCCACAGGACCAGTGAGAGAGGTTCTGGTTTTCTTCCAGCCTGTAAAACAGCATTAGAAACTTCTGGGATTTGTTGGGAGCAGCATGGGGGGGAAACATTTCACTGGCGCACACCACAGAAATACTTTAATGTGAATCACATCAAACACCTTCCACAGGCATCCTGCAGCCCGTGTCTCTGGGTCCATGAGGTGAACTGGCTGACCACTCCATGAATCATCCAATGGTGTGATAAATATACATTTTGAGTGACAGCGGGTGTGCTGACACCAACCAAAGTCCAGTAAACGAGTATCAAAAGTCACAAGCAGGAGTAGAGTTAAAGGCTAATAGCTTCACTTTCATTTGGGAGTTTTTAAGGAGCCAAACAGGGGTGTATAAGTTAACATTGGCATATATGGTTGTCTTGTCTATTGTTCGCCCTTGATACATGGTTTTACGCACAGTCATAAAACTGTCCCATAACTCTGGGATATTCATGGTTCCATCCTTGGCCTGAGTGTAAAGTGTGGGTCTCCCCAGACAGCAAGATAAGTGAGAAGTCTGGTCCCAGGTCTCAACCATAACAATCACATTGTCTAATCCTACACTAACACTGTGTGTTACCATGGAACGAGTTAGTCCAGACCCCCAACAGCTCCATGACCCTACTCTGTTAAAACAAAACTTCT
This sequence comes from Salvelinus alpinus, assembly GCF_045679555.1. Classification (NCBI taxonomy): domain Eukaryota; kingdom Metazoa; phylum Chordata; class Actinopteri; order Salmoniformes; family Salmonidae; genus Salvelinus; species Salvelinus alpinus. The sequence continues at coordinate 45,124,747 of NC_092093.1, forward strand.
GATTGGCCAGGCAGCTATCTCAGTGCTATATCACTCTGTTTACTAATGGTCATGGTACGGAGAGGAGTTTATAATAAGCGATTGCTCATCTCAACATTACGACGTGTTGAGAACCAAGGTGAAAAATGACACTTTTATTGCCCCTCGCATTGTCTCGCTCTCCATCTTTCCCTGCTTTGCCCTATCCTGTCCTAACAATGTCCTGTAGAGAGAGAGAGAGAGAGAGAGAGAGAGAGTTAAGAAGAGTATATGGAGTTGTGGGGGGGTACGGGTTGTATAGGAATTGGTGAGGGGTAGGGGCTTAATCTTGACAATTTAAATGCAGAGATGCAGCTGTGTCTGATAAACACACATGAATCAGTTGTGGGGTGGGCACTGGCGTTACCACAGTGACAATCAAGGAGGAAGGTTAAAGAAAAAGATCCGTTTTGTTCTTTATTCTATATAAATCAGTTGCCATGAGAGTCAGACAGAAAGACATCCCTGACTAGAAAGACTGTTAGGGACAGTTAGAAAATTACTGGGGTGGGTGGTCCAAAGTAGGGGAGGGTTGTTTTTTATTTTTTTGCTTTGTTTTTTCATTGGGCACAGGGGAGGGTTGTGCATTTTTTTTCTATGGTTTATATTCACTCTTTCGTAGGTTTTATTATATCACCACAAAAGGTGAATTTGTCTCACAGTATCTGTTAGAGAGCAGACTGAACCAGGTTTTCCTCTAGGATTTTGCCTGTGCTTACAGCTCTATTCCATTTATTCTTATCCTGAAATACTCCCCAGTCTTTGCCGATGACAAGCATACCCATAACATGATGCAGCCACCACCATGCATGAAAAAATTAGGAGTGGTACTCAGTGATGTGTTGTATTGGATTTGCCCCAAACATAATGCTTTGTATTCAGGACAAAAAGTTAATTTCTTTTCACTCTGTCATTTAACTTAATATAGTGGAGAGACTACAATATTGTTGATCCACCCTCAGTTTTCTCATGTCACAACCATTAAACTGTAACTGTTTTAAAATCACCATTGGCCTCATGGTGAAATCCCTGTCAGTTTCCTTCCTCTCCGGCAACTGAGTTAGGAAGGATGCCTATATTTGTAGTGACTTGGTGTATTAATACACTATCCAAAGCCTAATTAATCATTTCACCATACTCAAAGGGATATTCAGAATCTGCTTTTTTTATCTGCCAATCAGTGCATTTCTTTGTGAGGCATTGAAAAACGCCCCTGATTTTTGTGGTTGAATCTGTGCTTGAAATTCACTACTTGATTTAGGGACCTTACAGATAATTGTATGTGTGGGGTACAGAGATGGGGTAGTTATTCAAAAATCATGTTAATAAGCACTATTATTGAACACAGAATGAGTCCATGCAACTTATTATGTGATTTGTTAAGCACATTTTGTGCTTATTTAGTCTTGCCATTGCCTGAACTTATTTAGTCTTGCCATAACAAAGGGGTTGAATACTTATTGACTCAAGACATTTCAGCTTTAAATGTTTTATTAATTTCTAAAATGTTCCACAAACAAAATTCCACTTTGACATTATGGGGTTTTGTGTGTATGTAACAGTACAACTTTAGTCCGTCCCCTCGCCCCGGGCGCAAACTAGGAACCCTCTGCACACATCAACAACAGTCACCCACGAAGCATCGTTACCCATCGCTCCACAAAGGCCGCGGCCCTTGCAGAGCAAGGGGAACCACTACTTCAAGGTCTCAGAGCAAGTGACGTCACCAATTGAAAGGCTATTAGCGCGCACCACCGCTAACTAGCTAGCCATTTCACATCCGTTACATGTAGATCAGTAACCACGTTTCCGTACAACCATTTCATGCGGATGAATTACCTGACACATGATGGGCTGATGGAAACATGAAATGCAGTACAATTTTATAAATGCCGACAAACAATTTGTTCGTTCGACGCGGTGGGATCTTTTTTTGTGTCGGTAAAATTAATTATGCGAGAAAGGGCGGTGGAAACACCTTTATGCACAATATATTGATATAATAACCATCATATTGATGTAAACTTGGAGTCACGCAAAGATATGTTGTGTGCACCTCCCACTACAACTCGGGAAAATATGCTGTTTATTAGGCTACAGATTAAATAAATGATGATGAACTTCACAGGGTGGTCAATGTGCAAGGTGATGAGCTTGATTCTCCTTTCCAATAAATATCCAGGGTCTTATTCTGGTGACATTATCAAATCAAATCAAATGTATTTATATAGCCCTTCTTACATCAGCTGATATCTCAAAGTGCTGTACAGAAACCCAGCCTAAAACCCCAAACAGCAAGCAATGCAGGTGTAGAAAGGCCAAAACCTAGGAAGAAACCTAGAGAGGAACCAAGCTATGAGGGGTGGCCAGTCCTCTTCTGGCTGTGCCGAGTGGAGATTATAACAGAACATGGCCAAGATGTTCAAATGTTCATAAATGACCAGCATGGTCAAATAATAATAATCACAGTAGTTGTCGAGGGTGCAGCAAGTCAGCACCTCAGGAGTAAATGTCAGTTGGCTTTTCATAGCCGATCATTAAGAGTATCTCTACCGCTCCTGCTGTCTCTAGAGAGTTGAAAACAGCAGGTCTGGGACAGGTAGCACATCCGGTGAACAGGTCAGGGTTCCATAGCCGCAGGCAGAACAGTTGAAACTGGAGCAGCAGCACGGCCAGGTGGACTGGGGACAGCAAGGAGTCATCATGCCAGGTAGTCCTGAGGCATGGTCCTAGGGCTCAGGTCCTCCGAGAGAGAGAAAGAAAGAGAGAAAGAGAGAATTAGAGAGAGCATACTTAAATTCACACAGGACACCGGATAAGACAGGAGAAGTACTCCAGATATAACAAACTGACCCTATCCCCCCGACACATAAACTACTGCAGCATAAATACTGGAGGCTGAGACAGGAGGGGTCAGGAGACACTGTGGCCCCATCCGATGATACCCCCGGACAGGGCCAAACAGGTTAGCAGTAAAACCTTGAAATCAGCCCTTGCCTTAACAGGAAGCCTAGCACTGGAGGCTAGCACTGGAGTAATATGATCAAATATGTTGGTTCTAGTCAGGATTCTAGCAGCCGTATTTAGCACTAACTGAAGTTTATTTAGTGCTTTATCCGGGTAGCCGGAAAGTAGAGCATTGCAGTAGTCTAACCTAGAAGTAACAAAAGCATGGATAAATTTTTCTGCATCATTTTTGGACAGAATGTTTCTGATTTTTGCAATGTTACGTAGATGGAAAAAAGCTGTCCTTGAAACAGTCTTGATATGTTCGTCAAAAGAGAGATCAGGGTCCAGAGTAACGCCGAGGTCCTTCACAGTTTTATTTGAGACGACATTACAACCACCAAGATTAATTGTCAGATTCAACAGAATATCTCTTTGTTTCTTGGGACCTAGAACAAGCATCTCTGTTTTGTCCGAGTTTAAAAGTAGAACATTTGCAGCAATCCACTTCCTTATGTCTGAAACACAGGCTTCTAGCAAGGGCAATTCTGGGGCTTCACGATGTTTCATTGAAATGTACAGCTGTGAGTCATCCGCATAGCAGTGAAAGTTAACGTTATGTTTTCGAATGACATCCCCAAGAGGTAAAATATATAGTGAAAACAGTAGTGGTCCTAAAACGGAACCTTGAGGAACACCGAAATGTACAGTTGATTTGTCAGAGGACAAACCATTCACAGAGACAAACTGATATCTTTCCAACAGATAAGATCTAAACCAGGCCAGAACTTGTCCGTGTAGACCAATTTGGGTTTCCAATCTCTCCAAAAGAATGTGGTGATCGATGGAATCAAAGGCAGCACTAAGGTCTAGGAGCACGAGGACATGCAGAGCCTCAGTCTGACGCCATTAAAAGGCAATTTACCACCTTCACAAGTGCAGTCTCAGTGCTATGATGGGGTCTAAAACCAGACTGAAGCATTTCGTATACATTGTTTGTCTTCAGAAAGGCAGTGAGTTGCCAGCTTTTTCAAAACATTTTGAGAGGAATGGAAGATTCGATATAGGCCGATAGTTTTTTATATTTTCTGGGTCAAGGTTTGGCTTTTTCAAGAGAGGCTTTATTACTGCCACTTTTAGTGAGTTTGGTACACATCCGGTGGATAGAGAGCCGTTTATTATGTTCAACATAGGAGGGCCAAGCACAAGAAGCAGCTCTTTCAGTAGTTTAGTTGGAATAGGGTCCAGTATGCAGCTTGAAGGTTTAGAGGCCATGATTATTTTCATCATTGTGTCAAGAGATATAGTACGAAAACACTTAATTGTCTCTCTTGATCCTAGGTCCTGGCAGAGTTGTGCAGACTCAGGGCAGCTGAGCTTTGGAGGAATACACAGATTTAAAGAGGAGTCCGTAATTTGCTTTCTAATGATCATGATCTTTTCCTCAAAGAAGTTCATGAATATATTACTGCTGAAGTGAAAGCCATCCTCACTTGGGGAATGCTGCTTTTTAGTTAGCTTTGCGACATTATCAAAAATAAATTTCGGATTGTTCTTATTTTCCTCAATTAAGTTGGAGAAATAGGATGATCGAGCAGCAGTGAGGGCTCTTCGATACTGCACGGTACTGTCTTTCCAAGCTAGTCGGAAGACTTCCAGTTTGGTGTGGCGCCATTTCCGTTCCAATTTTCTGGAAGCTTGCTTCAGAGCTCAGGTATTTTCTGTATACCAGGGAGCTAGTTTCTTATGACAAATGTTTTTAGTTTTTAGGGGTGCAACTGCATCTAGGGTATTGCCCAAGGTTAAATTGAGTTCCTCAGTTAGGTGGTTAACTGATTTTTGTCCTCTAACGTCCTTGGGTAGGCAGAGGGAGTCTGGAAGGGCATCAAGGAATCTTTGTGTTGTCTGAGAATTTATAGCACGACTTTTGATGCTCCTTGGTTGGGGTCTGAGCAGATTATATGTTGCGTGATGCTCCTTGTTTGGGTGTCTGAGCAGATTATTTGTTGCGATTGCAAACGTAATAAAATGGTGGTCCGATAGTCCAGGATTATGAGGAAAAACATTAAGATCTACAACATTTATTCCATGGGACAAAACTAGGTCGAGAGTTTGACTGTGACAGTGAGTAGGTCCAGAGACATGTTGGACAAAACCTACTGAGTTGATGATGGCTCCGAAAGCCTTTTGGAGTGGGTCTGTGGACTTTTCCATGTGAATATTAAAATCACCAAAATGACTACAAGGTCCGATAGGAATTCAGGGAACTCAGTGAGGAACGCTGTATATGGCCCAGGAGGCCTGTAAACAGTAGCTATAAAAAGTGATTGAGTAGGCTGCATAGATTTCATGACGTCATTGTTTTGGGGTGTAAATTGAAATTTGCTATTGTAAATGTTAGCAACACCTTTGCGGGATGCACGGGGGATATGGTCACTAGTGTAACCAGGAGGTGAAGCTTCATTTAACACAGTAAATTCATCAGGCTTAAGCCATGTTTCAGTCAGGCCAATCACATCAAGATTATGATCCGTGATTAGTTCATTGACTATAACTGCCTTTGAAGTGAGGGATCTAACATTAAGTAACCCTATTTTGAGATGTAAGGTATCACGATCTCTTTCAATAATGGCAGGAATGGAGGAGGTCTTTATCCTAGTGAGATTGCTAAGGCGAACACCGCCATGTTTAGTTTTGCCCAACCTATGTCGAGGCACAGACACGGTCTCAATGGGGATAGCTGAGCTGACTACACTGACTGTGCTAGTGGTAGACTCCACTAAGCTGGCAGGCTGGCTAACAGCCTGCTGCCTGGCCTGCACCCTATTTCATTGTGGAGCTAGAGGAATTAGAGCCCTGTCTATGTTGGTAGATAAGATGAGAGCACCCCTCCAGCTAGGACGGAGTCCGTCACTCCTCAGCAGGCCAGGCTTGGTCCTGTTTGTGGGTGAGTCCCAGAAAGAGGGCCAATTATCTACAAATTCTATCTTTTGGGAGGGGCAGAAAACAATTCTCAACCAGCGATTGAGTTGTGAGACTCAAAAAAAAGACAAAAAAATTAAAACTTCAGCGTGCATAACTATTCACCCCACCAAAGTCAATACTGTGTAGAGCCACTTTTTGCAGCAATTACAGCTGCAAGTCTCTTGGGGTATGTCTCTATAAGCTTGGCACATCTAGCCTATGGGACTTTTGCCCATTCTTCAAGGCAAAAGTGATCCAGCTCCTTCAAGTTGGATGGGTTCCGCTGGTGTACAGCAATCTTTAAGTCATACCACAGATATTCAATTGGATTGAGATCTGGGCTTTGACTAGGCCATTCTAAGACATTTAAATGTTTCCCCTTAAACCCCTCGAGTGTTGCTTTAGCAGTATGCTTAGGGTCATTGTCCTGCTGGAAGGTGAACCTCCGTCCCAGTCTCAAATCTCTGGAAGACTGAAACAAATCAAAATAAAATAAAATAAAATAAAATAAAATTTTATTTTATTTGTCACATACACATGGTTAGCAGATGTTAATGCGAGTGTAGCGAAATGCTTGTGCTTCTAGTTCCGACAATGCAGTAATAACCAACAAGTAATCTAACCTAACAATTCCACAACTACTACCTTATACACACAAGTGTAAAGGGATAAAGAATATGTACATAAAGATATATGAATGAGTGATGGTACAGAACGGCATAGGCAAGATGCAGTAGATGGTATAGAGTACAGTATATACATATGAGATGAGTAATGTAGGGTATGTAAACATAAAGTGGCATAGTTTAAAGTGGCTAGTGATACATGTATTACATAAAGATGGCAAGATGCAGTAGATGATATAGAGTACAGTATATACATATACATATGAGATGAGTAATGTAGGGTATGTAAACATTATATTAAGTGGCATTGTTTAAAGTGGCTAGTGATACATTTTTACATAATTTCCATCAATTCCCATTATTAAAGTGGCTGGAGTTGAGTCAGTATGTTGGCAGCGGCCACTAAATGTTAGTGGTGGCTGTTTAACAGTCTGATGGCCTTGAGATAGAAGCTGTTTTTCAGTCTCTCGGTCCCTGCTTTGATGCACCTGTACTGACCTCGCCTTCTGGATGAACCTCACTACCCTCTGGAAAGCCTTACGGTTGTGGGCGGAGCAGTTGCCGTACCAGGCGGTGATACAGCCCGACAGGATGCTCTCGATTGTGCATCTGTAGAAGTTTGTGAGTGCTTTTGGTGACAAGCCGAATTTCTTCAGCCTCCTGAGGTTGAAGAGGCGCTGCTGCGCCTTCTTCACAACGCTGTCTGTGTGGGTGGACCAATTCAGTTTGTCCGTGATGTGTACACCGAGGAACTTAAAACTTTCCACCTTCTCCACTACTGACCCGTCGATGTGGATAGGGGGGTGCTCCCTCTGCTGTTTCCTGAAGTCCACAATCATCTCCTTTGTTTTGTTGACGTTGAGTGTGAGGTTATTTTCCTGACACCACACTCCGAGGGCCCTCACCTCCTCCCTGTAGGCCGTCTCGTCGTTGTTGGTAATCAAGCCTACCACTGTAGTGTCATCCGCAAACTTGATGATTGAGTTGGAGGCGTGCATGGCCGCGCAGTCGTGGGTGAACAGGGAGTACAGGAGAGGGCTCAGAACGCACCCTTGTGGGGCCCCAGTGTTGAGGATCAGCGGGGTGGAGATGTAGTTACCTACCCTCACCACCTGGGGGCGGCCCGTCAGGAAGTCCAGGACCCAGTTGCACAGGGCGGGGTCGAGACCCAGGGTCTCGAGCTTGATGACGAGTTTGGAGAGTACTATGGTGTTAAATTCTGAGCTGTAGTCGATGAACAGCATTCTCACATAGGTATTCCTCTTGTCCAGATGGGTTAGGGCAGTGTGCAGTGTGGTTGCGATTGCGTCGTCTGTGGACCTATTGGGTCGGTAAGCAAATTGGAGTGGGTCTAGGGTGTCCGGTAGGGTGGAGGTGATATGGTCCTTGACTAGTCTCTCAAAGCACTTCATGATGACGGAAGTGAGTGCTACGGGGCGGTAGTCGTTTAGCTCAGTTACCTTAGCTTTCTTGGGAACAGGAACAATGGTGGCCCTCTTGAAGCATGTGGGAACAGCAGATTGGGATAAGGATTGATTGAATATGTCCGTAAACACACCAGCCAGCTGGTCTTCGCATGCTCTGAGGACGCGGCTGGGAATGCCGTCTGGGCCTGCAGCCTTGCGAGGGTTAACACGTTTAAATGTTTTACTCACCTCGGCTGCAGTGAAGGAGAGCCCGCAGGTTTTGGTAGCGGGCCGTGTCAGTGGCACTGTATTGTCCTCAAAGCGAGCAAAAAAGTTATTTAGCCTGTCTGGGAGCAAGACATCCTGGTCCGCGACGGGGATGGTTTTCTTTTTGTAATCCGTGATTGACTGTAGACCCTGCCACATACCTCTTGTGTCTGAGCTGTTGAATTGCGACTATTTTGTCTCTGTACTGGGACTTAGCTTGTTTGATTGCCTTGCGGAGAGAATAGCTACACTGTTTGTATTCGGTCATGTTTCCGGTCAACTTGCCCTGGTTAAAAGCAGTGGTTCGCGCTTTCAGTTTCACGCGAATGCTGCCGTCAATCCACGGTTTCTGGTTTGGGAATGTTTTAATCGTTGCTGTGGGTACGACATCGTCAATGCACTTTCTAATGAACTCGCTCACCGAATCAGCATATTCGTCAATGTTGTTGTTGGACGCAATGCGGAACATATTCCAATCCGCGTGATCGAAGCAGTCTTGAAGCGTGGAATCAGATTGGTCGGACCAGCGTTGAACAGACCTGAGCACGGGAGCTTGTTGTTTTAGTTTCTGTTTGTAGGCTGGAAGCAACAAAATGGAGTCGTGGTCAGCTTTTCCGAAAGGAGGGCGGGGGAGGGCCTTATATGCGTCGCGGAAGTTAGTATAACAATGATCCAAGGTTTTACCAGCCCTGGTAGCACAATCGATATGCTGATAGAATTTAGGGAGTTTTGTTTTTAGATTAGCCTTGTTAAAATCCCCAGCTACGATGAATGCAGCCTCAGGGTGTGTGGTTTCCAGTTTACAAAGAGTCAGATAAAGTTCATTCAGGGCCATCGATGTGTCTGCTTGGGGGGGAATATATACGGCTGTGATTATAATCGAAGAGAATTCCCTTGGTAGATAATGCGGTCGACATTTGATTGTGAGGAGTTCTAGATCAGGTGAACAGAATGACTTAAGTTCCTGTATGTTGTTATGATCACACCACGTCTCGTTAATCATAAGGCATACACCCCCGCCCCTCTTCTTACCAGAAAGATGTATGTTTCTGTCTGCGCGATGCGTGAAGAAACCAGCTGGCTGCATCGACTCCGTTAGCGTCTCTTGAGTTAGCCATGTTTCCGTGAAGCAGAGAACGTTACAATCCCTGATGTCTCTCTGGAATGTTACCCGTGTTCGGATTTCATCAACCTTATTGTCAAGAGACTGGACATTGGCGAGTAGTATGCTAGGGAGTGGAGCGCGATGTGCCCGTCTCCGAAGCCTGACCAGGAGACCGCTACGTTTGTCCCTTTTACGGCGTCGCATAGGGTCGCAAGCTGGGATCAGATCCATTGTATTGGGTGGAAGGCAAAACACTGGATCCGTTTCGGGAAAGTCATATTCCTGGTTGGAACGATGGTGAGTTGACGTTAATCTTATATTCAGTAGTTCCTCCCGACTGTATGTAATGAAACCTAAGATTACCTGGGGTACCAATGTAAGGAATAACACATAAAAAAACAAAATACTGCATATTTTCCAAGGAACGCGAAGCGAGGCGGCCATCTCGGTCGGCGCCGAAAATTGAGAGGTTTCCCTCCAGAATTTCCCTGTATTTAGAGCCATCCATCATTCCTTCAATTCGGACCAGTTTCCCAGTCCCTGCTGATGAAAAACATGGTGTTCTCGGGGTGATGAGAGGTGTTGGGTTTGCGCCAGACATAGCATTTTCCTTGGTGGCCAAAAAGCTCAATTTTAGTCCCATATGACCAGAGTACCTTCTTCCATATGTTTGGGGAGTCTCCCAGATGCCTTTTGGCAAACACCAAACGTGTTTCCTTATTTCTTTCTTTAAGCAATGGCTTTTTCCTGGCCACTCTTCCATAAAGCCCAGCTCTGTGGAGCGTGCGGCTTAAAGTGGTACTATGGACAGATACTCTAATCTCCGCTGTGGAGCTTTGCAGCTCCTTCAGGGTTATCTTTAGTCTCTTTGTTGCCTCTCTGATTAGTGCCCTCCTTGACTGGTCCGTGAGTTTTGGTAGGCAGCCGTCTCTTGGCAGGTTTGTTGTGGTGCCATATTCTTTCCATTTTTTAATAATGGATTTAATGGTGCTCCATGGGATGTTCAAAGTTTCAGATATTTTTTTATAACCCAACCCTGATCTGTACTTTCCACAACTTTGTCCCTGACCTGTTTGGAGAGCTCCTTGGTCTCCATGGTGCCACTTGCTTGGTGGTGCCCCTTGCTTAGTGGTGTTGCAGACTCTGGGACCTTTCAGAACAGGTGTATATATACTGGGATCATGTGACAGATCATGTAACACTTAGATTGCACACAGGTGGAATTGATTTAACTAATTGTGTGACTTCTGAAGGTAATTGGTTGCACCAGATCTTATTTAGGGGCTTCATAGCAAAGGGGGTGAATACATATGCACACACCACTTTTCCGTTTTGTATTTCTTAGAATTTTTTTTAACAAGTTTTTTTTTCCTCTTTTCACTTCACCAATTTGGACTATTTTATGTATGTGTAACGGCAGCCTTCCCTCTCTTCACTAGAAGAGAGAGTGTAGCAGGGATCGGACCAACACGCAGCGTAGCCAGTGCTCAACATGTTTAATTAAACGAAACAGTGAACACTTATAACGATACAAAATAACAAAAAGTGGCAAACCGATACAGTCCTAGCTGGTGCAGACAAAACACAAAGACAGGAAACAACCACCCACAATCCCCAACACAAAACAAGCCACCTATATATGATTCTCAATCAGGGACAACGATAGACAGCTGCCTCTGATTGAGAACCATATTAGGCTGGACACAGAAACAGACAAACTAGACACACAACATAGAATTCCCACCCAGCTCACGTCCTGACCAACACTAAACAAGCAAAACACATAAGAACTATGGTCAGGACGTGACAGTATGTCCATTACATGAAATCCAAATAAAAATCTTTTTAAATTACAGGTTGTAATGCAACAAAATAGGGACAACGCCAAGGGGGGTGAATACTTTTGCAAGGCACTGTACACGTGATTAGTAGATGTTATTGCGGGTGTAGCGAAATGCTTGTGCTTCTAGCTCCAACAGTGCAGTAATATCTATCAAGTAATATCTAACAAATTGCACAACATATTCCCAATACACACAAATCTAAGTAAGAATGAATTAAGACTATATACATATGGACGAGCGATGTCAGAACGGAACGGACAAAGATACAGTAGAATAGTATAGAAAACAGTAAATGTATGTCACGATCGTCGTCAGGGTGGAAATGACAGGGCCAAGGTGCCAAGGTGAGCGTACATTTCTTTTAATGTTATAAATGTCGCCAACAAAACAAGAAATATCAAAAACGAACGTGACGCTGACTAGGGCTATACAGGCCACTAACACAGACAACTACCCACAACTAAGGTGGAAAAACAGGCTGCCTAAGCATGATTCCCAATCAGAGACAACGATAGACAGCTGTCCCTGATTGAGAACCATACCCTGCCAAAACATAGAAACAGAAAACATAGAAATAAAGAAACTAGAATGCCCACCCTAGTGTGACAATATACATATAAGATGAGTAATAACCACTTTTAAAATGTGTCAAAAGCTGGCTAATGTGTGAACAGTAGAACCATTTTTGTGTGTATCTCTGTAATGTGTCTGTATGTAATTGTATATGTATATGTATTTATGTAAAAATGATGGACCACAATGGAAATAAGTCTCCAACTTTATTGTGCAATCCCAGTCACTTCTAAAAATCTTTGTATTGTGTGTATATATGCAGATATTTCTTACTGACAAATGAAATCAATCATTCAATTAAAACGGTGCAGCGGTCATTTGATGAATGGAAACAGACATATGTTACAAAACACCAAAACGTTTAATGACATTCAGAGATTGTCAAGCCAAGACTTCGATACTGGGTAGGCTTACAAGGTAGGTAGAAATGTATTTTCGAGTTTGTCGAGTTTGACATAGTCTGTGTATTGTGGTGTTGAAAACGCAAACCGTGATAATGAAGTCGATATGCATTGTTTACTGGTTGTGTTGGCACAGAAACCTGTTGGTGGAAAATTGGTTGCATACTGTATATTTATATTTGGTTGCATATTGTATATTTAATGTAATTATAAATATGATAAATCTGATTTCCCCCGAGCTGATCATTGTCTGCAGCCAGCTCTGATCGTAGTGTAGGCCTAACGAAACAGGCAGGGAGAGTGAGCTCCGTGGTGTTCGGCGAACCCTCAACCTTCTGGCCCGTAGCCCTGCTTGGCATCGACTGTGCCACAAAAGCATGCTGAAGTGACAAAGTCGATATCAACGTTTATAAATACATACTGTATGTTGTTATTTGTGGTCGTAAACATTATTTAGAGTTAATTCTATGATGGGGAGGGTGTGCAATTTTTCTTCCAAAATGTTTACCGGTCCCTTAGAGTAACATAAAGACAGGCCCTCAGAAGAGATCAGAGGATGTATGTATCAAATGTCTCATAGTAGGAGTGCTGATAGAGGATCCGGTCCCCCCTGTCCATGTAAAATTATTAATTGAGATCAGCACTTCTACTCTGAGGTGCTTGATACGTACGGCCCCAGGTCATGTGGCATAGGCTACTGGTGTACTGCCAGTGATAGGAGGTGAGCACACATAGGAGGAACACTATTCAGTGCATTCAGAAAGAATGTACATCCCTTCACTTTTTCCACATTTTGTCATGTTACAGCCTTATTCTTAAATTGATTAAAAAATATATACATAAATCCTCATCAATCTAAACACAATACCCCACAATGACAAAGAAAACAGGTATTTTTTTCAATGTATTTTTAAAAATAAAAAACAAAAATATTTTATTTACATAAGTATTCAGACCCTTTGCAATGAGACTCACAATTTAGCTCAGGTGCATCCTGTTTCCATTGATCATCCATGAGATGTTTCTACAACTTGATTGGAGTCCACCTGTGGTAAATTCAATTGATTGGACATGATTTGGAAAGGCACACACGTGTCTATATAAGGTCCACAGTTGATAGTGTATGTCAGAGCAAAAACCAAACCATGAGGTCGAAGTAATTGCCCGTAGAGCTCTGAGACAGGATTGTGTCGAGGCACAGATCTGGGGAAGGGTACCAAACATGTATCCAGCATTGAAGGTCCCCAACAACACTGTGGCCAGTGGCCTCCATCATTCTTAAATGGAAGAAGTTTTTAACCACCAAGACTCTTCCTAGAGCTGGCTGCCCGGACAAACAGAGCAAATGGGGGAGAAGGGCCTTGGTCAGGGAGGTGACCAAGAACCTGATCGTCATTCTGACAGAGCTCCAGAATTCCTCTGTGGAGATAGGAGAACCTTCAGGAAGGACAACCATCTCTGCAGCAACCATCTACCAATCAGGCCTTTATGGTAGAGTGGGTAGGCGAAAGTCATTCCTCAGTAAAAGACACATGACAGCCCACTTGGAGTTTGCCAAAAGGCACCTAAAGGACTCCCAGACGATGAGAAACAAGATTCTCTTGTCTGATAAAACCAAGATTGAACTCTTTGGCCTGAATGCCAAGCGTCACGTCTGGAGGAAGCCTGGCACCATCCCTTCGATGAAGCATGGTGGTGGCAGCATCATGCTGTGGGGATGTTTTTCAGCAGCAGTGACTGGGAAACTAGTCAGGATCAAGGGAAGATGAACAGAGCAAAGTACAGAGAGATCTTTGATGAAAATCTGCTCCAGAGCGCTCAGGACCTCAGACTGGGGTGAAGGTTCACCTTCCAACAGGACAATGACCCTAAGCACACAGCCAAGACAATGCAGGACTGGCTTCAGGATACGTTTCTGTATGTCCTTGAGTGGCCCAGCCAGAACCCAGACTTGAACCCGATCAAAAATCTCTGGAGAGAACTGAAAATAGCTGTGCAGCGATGCTCCCCATCCAACCTGACAGAGCTTGAGAGGATCTTTAGAGAAGAATGTGAGAAACTCCCCAAATACAAGTGTGCCAAGCATGTAGCGTCATACCCAAGAAAACTCAAGGCTGTAATTGCTGCCAAAGGTGCTTCAACAAAGTACTGAGTAAAGGGTCTGAATACTTATGTAAATGTGATATTTCTGTTTTTTATTGTAATAAATTAAAATTCTAAAAACCTGTTTTTGCTTTGTCATCATGGGGTATTGTGTGTAGATTGATGAGGGGGGAAAAACAATTGATTCCATTTTAGAATAAAGCTGTAACGTAACAAAATATGGAAAAAGTCACCCTTTCTGTATGTACTGTATATACAAAAAGTATGTGGACACCCCTTCAAATTAGTGTTTTCAGCTATTTCAGCCACACTCGTTTTTCTGACAGGTGTATAAAATTTAGCATACAGCCATGCAATCTCCATAGACAAACATTGGCAGTAGAATGGCCTTTCTGAAGAGCTCAGTGACTTTCAATGTGGCACCATTATAGGATGCCACCTTTCCAACAAGTCAGTTCATCAGTGGAGTGATGAATAACACTTCACCATCTGGCAGTCCAATGGATGAATCTGGGTTTGGCGGATGCAAGGAGAACATTACCTGATCCAACGCACAGTGCCAACTGTAAAGTTTGGTGGAGGAGGATTAATGTTCTGGGGCTGTTTTTCATGGTTCAGGCTAGGCCCCTTAGTTCCAGTGAAGAGATATCTTAATGCTACATTATACAGTGACATTGTAGACCAGTGGTACTCAACTCTTACCCTACGAGGTCTGGAGCCTGCTGGTTTTCTGTTCTACCTGATAATTAATTGCACACACCTGGTGTACCAGGTTTAAATCCGACCTTTCGTCAACTCAAATCAAATCAAATTGTATTGGTCACATACACATGGTTAGCAGATGTTATTGCGAATGTAGCAAAATGCTTGTGCTTCTATTTCCAACAGTGCAGTAATATCTAACAAGTAATCTAACAATTCCATAGCGACTACCTAATACACACTAATCTTAGTAAAGAGAAGGAATAACAATATAAATATCCAAATATATGGATGACTGATGACCGAGCAGCATAGGCAAGATGCAATAGATGGTATAAAAATACATTTTATACATATGGGATGAGTAATGAAAGACATGCAAACATTATTAAAGTGGCATTATTAAAGTAACTAGTGATCTACAGTGGGGCAAAAAAAGTATTTAGTCAGCCACCAATTGTGCAAGTTCTCCCACTTAAAAAGATGAGAGAGGCCTGTAATTTTCATCATAGGTACACTTCAACTATGACAGACAAAATGAGAAAAAAAATTCCAGAAAATCACATTGTAGGATTTTTTATGAATTTATTTGCAAATTATGGTGGAAAATAAGTATTTGGTCAATAACAAAAGTTTATCTCAATACTTTGTTATATACCCTTTGTTGGCAATGACAGAGGTCAAACATTTTCTGTAAGTCTTCACAAGGTTTTCACACACTGTTGCTGGTATTTTGGCCCATTCCTCCATGCAGATCTCCTCTAGAGCAGTGATGTTTTGGGGCTGTTGCTGGGCAACACAGACTTTCAACTCCCTCCAAAGATTTTCTATGGGGTTGAGATCTGGAGACTGGCTAGGCCACTCCAGGACCTTGAAATGCTTCTTACAAAGCCACTCCTTCGTTGCCCGGGCGGTGTGTTTGGGATCATTGTCATGCTGAAAGACCCAGCCACGTTTCATCTTCAATGCCCTTGCTGATGGAAGGAGGTTTTCACTCAAAATCTCATGATACATGGCCCCATTCATTCTGTCCTTTACACGGATCAGTCGTCCTGGTCCCTTTGCAGAAAAACAGCCCCAAAGCATGATGTTTCCACCCCCATGCTTCACAGTAGGTATGGTGTTCTTTGGATGCAACTCAGCATTCTTTGTCCTCCAAACAAGACGAGTTGAGTTTTTACCAAAAAGTTCTATTTTGGTTTCATCTGACCATATGACATTCTCCCAATCTTCTTCTGGATCATCCAAATGCTCTCTAGCAAACTTCAGACGGGCCTGGACATGTACTGGCTTAAGCAGGGGGACACGTCTGGCACTGCAGGATTTGAGTCCCTGGCGGCGTAGTGTGTTACTGATGGTAGAATTTTGTTACTTTGGTCCCAGCTCTCTGCAGGTCATTCACTAGGTCCCCCCGTGTGGTTCTGGGATTTTTGCTCACCGTTCTTGTGATCATTTTGACCCCACGGGGTGAGATCTTGCGTGGAGCCCCAGATCGAGGGAGATTATCAGTGGTCTTGTATGTCTTCCATTTCCTAATAATTGCTCCCACAGTTGATTTCTTCAAACCAAGCTGCTTACCTATTGCAGATTCAGTCTTCCCAGCCTGGTGCAGGTCTACAATTTTGTTTCTGGTGTCCCTTGACAGCTCTTTGGTCTTGGCCATAGTGGAGTTTGGAGTGTGACTGTTTGAGGTTGTGGACAGGTGTCTTTTATACTGATAACAAGTTCAAACAGGTGCCATTAATACAGGTAACGAGTGGAGAACAGAGGAGCCTCTTAAAGAAGAAGTTACAGGTCAGTGAGAGCCAGAAATCTTGCTTGTTTGTAGGTGACCAAATACTTATTTTCCACCATAATTTGCAAATAAATTCATAAAAAATCCTACAATGTGATTTTCTGGATTTTTTTCCTCATTTTGTCTGTCATAGTTGAAGTGTACCTATGATGAAAATTACAGGCCTCTCTCATCTTTTTAAGTGGGAGAACTTGCACAATTGGTGGCTGACTAAATACTTTTTTGCCCCACTGTATTTATTAAAGTGGCCAATGATTTCAAGTCTCTGTGTTAGTGACGGCTGTTTAACAGTCTGATGGCCTTGAGATAGAAGCTATTTTTCAGTCTCTCGGTCCCTGCTTTGATGCACCTGTACTGACCTCGCCTTCTGGATGGTAACGGGGTGAACAGGTAGAGGCTTGGGTGGTTGTTGTCCTTGATGATCTTTTCGGCCTTCCTGTGACAACGGGTGCTGTAGGTGTCCTGGAGGGAAGGTCGTTTGCCCACGGTGATCCGTTGTGCAGACCGCACCACCCTCTGTAGAGCCCTGCGGTTGTGGGCAGTGCAGTTGCCGTCCAGGCGGTGATACAGCCAGACAGGATGCTCTCAACTGTGCATCTTTAAAAGTGTGTAAGGGTTTTAGGTGACAAGCCAAATTTCTTCAGCCTCCTGAGGTTGAAGAGGCGCTGTTGCGCCTTCTTCACCATACTGTCTGTGTGGGTGGACCATTTCAGTTTGTCCGTGATGTGTAGGCCAAGGAACTTAACACTTTCCACATTCTCTACTGCTCTCCCGTCAATAGGGATTGGGGGGTGAGTGAGAGGTTGTTTTCCTGACACCACACTCCGAGTGCCCTCACCTCCTCCCTATAGGCTGTCTCGTCATTGTTGGTGATCAAGACTAATACTGTTGTGTCATCTGCAAACTTGATGATTGAGTTGGAGGCGTGCATGGCCACGCAGTCATGGGTAAACAGGGAGTACAGGAGGGGGCTGAGCACGCACCCTTGTTTGGCCCCAGTGTTGAGGATCAGCAAAATGGAGATGTTGTTTCCTACCTTCACCACCTGGGGGCAACCCAGGGCCTCAAGCTTAATGATGAGCTTGGTGTTGAATGCTGAGCTGTAAACAATGAACAGCATTCTTACATAGGTATTCCTCTTGTACAGATGGGATAGGGCAGTGTGCAGTGTGATGGCGATTGCATCGTCAATGGACCTATTGGGGCGGTATGCCAATTGAAGTGGGTCTAGGGTGGCAGGTAAGGTGGACGTGATATGATGCTTGACTAGTCTCTCCAAGCACTTCATGATGACTTAAGTGTGTGCTATGGGGCAATAGTCATTTAGTACAGTTACCTTTAACTTCCTGGGTACAGGAACAATGGTGGCCATCTTGAAGCATGTGGGGACAGCAGACTGGGATAGGGAGAGATTGTGTATGTCCATAAACACACCAACCATCTGGTCTGTGCATGCTCTGAGAACATAGAGAACCTAGGGATGCTGTCTGGGCCGGGCAGCCTTGCGAGGGTTAACATGTTTAAATGTCTTACTCACGTCGGCCATGGTGAAGGACAGAGAGAGCCCGCAGTTCTTGGTAGCGGTCTGCACTGTATTATCCTCAAAACGGGCAAAGAAGGTGTTAACCTCTCTTGGGTACGTGAGACGTTAGCGTCCCACCTCCTCAACAGCCAGTGAAACTGCTGGGCGCCAAATTCAAATACAGAAATACTCATTATAAAAATTCAGAAAACAAAACATATTTTACATAGGTTTAAAGATGAACTTCTTGTGAATCCAACCACCGTGACAGATTTAAAAAATGCTTTACGGCGAAAGCATACCTTACAATTTTTTGAGAACATAGCCCACTAGACAATTCATTACAAACAGTAACCAGCCAAGTAGAACAGTTACACAAGTCAGATATAGAGATAAAATGAATCCCTTACCTTTGATGATCTTCATATGGTTGCACTCAGCAGACATTCATTTACTCAATAAATGTTCCTTTTGTTCGATAAAGTCTCTTTATATCCAAAAACCTCAGTTTTGTTCGCATGTTTTCTTCAGTAATCCACAGGCTCAAACGCAGTCAAAACAGGAAGACCAAAAAATCTAAATTGTATCCGTAAAGTTCATAGAAACATGTTAAACGATGTTTATATTCAACCCTCAGGTTGTTTTTAGCCTAAATAATCGATAATATTTCAACCGGACAATAACGTCGTCAATTTAAAAGGTAAACAAGAAACAAAGCTCTGTGACACTTTAGGGTCCACTCATTCAGACTGCTCTTACTTCTTCATTTTTCAGAATACAAGCCTGAAACAATTTTTTAAAGACTGTTGACATCTAGTGGAAGGCATAGACACTGCAATTTGAGTCCTAAGTCAATGGATACTGTAATGGCATTGAATAGAAAACTACAAAACCAACAACAACAAAAATACTTCCTGAATGAATTTTTCTCAGGTTTTCGCCTGCCAAATCAGTTCTGTTATACTCACAGACACTATTTTAACTTCTTGAGAATACAGGGGGTGCTATTTTCCCATTAGCATAATTTGCTCTACAGATTAAACTGCCTCTTATTCAATTATTGCTCTTACTATATGCATATAAATAATACCATTGGAAAGAAAACAATCTCTAGTTTCTAAAACCGTTTCAATTTTGTCTCTGAGTGATACAGAAGTCATTTGACAGCACTTTCCATGACCAAGAAGAAAAAAGCAAGATGTGTATGCCAGCTTCAACGCTCTGCCTATATATGGTCGTGCCCCCTATGACCCGAAACACACCTCATTGGCCTTCCTCTGGGTGTCAAGAGGACGTCAGAGGAAAAATATCTTGTTTATCTGGGACTGACGTGAAATGAGAGCTAATTCTTTGGCGTGACCGACAACTTCCGGTTGTCTAAATCGTGCGACTTGTAGCTGCGATTGTCTTCTGTTGTGCGGCCATTATGGATGAAAACTATCTCCGTCTCGAAGTTTGTTTGATACATGTGACCAGATCATCGTAATGTATGTTTTTTCAATATAGTTTAATCAGATTATTTGAATTTTTTCGGGAGTTTTGTGGTGTTCCGTTGTCTGAATTTATTTACGTTTGAGAGATCCGTGCCACTCGACCGGTACCTGTGCTAAATGGAGTGGGAAAGGAACAATTCTGAACGGAACCAACGACTCATCTTGACAAAGGACACTTTGATCAACATTCTGATGAAAGATCAGCCATAGTAAGACCCAATTTACGATGTTATATCATATCTGTTGTGCATGTGAACTGGCCGTGGGCGCCTAGCCGAATCTGCCTGGTATAGCTATGCTAATTTAGCGCTACATTTTGTTTTCGTTATAAAACATTTCATAAATCTGAAATATTATTTGGATTCACCAGATGTTGGGCTTTCAATATCTGTACGCTGTGTATTTTTCTGAAATGTTTTAAGATGAGTAATCGTTATATGACGTTGGTCTCTGTAATTGTTCTTGCTGGGTCAGCACTATTTCAGATTGCAGCTGCAATGTAGAACTGTGATTTATAAACTATGCTATACCATAAATATGTTATCAGACTGTCATCTTATGAAGTTGTTTCTTGGTTAGTGGCTATATATATTTTTATTTAGTCGAATTAGTGATAGCTACTGACGCAGGAAAAAGCTGTTGGGAGTAAAAATATCGTGTCCTTTGCTAACGTGGTTAGCTAATAGATTTACATATTGTGTCTTCCCTGTAAAACATTTTAAAAATCTGAAATGGTGGCTTTATTCACAAGACCTGTATCTTTCATCTGGTGTCTTAGACTTGTGATTTAATGATATTTAGATGCTACAAGTTACTTGTGACGCTATGCTAGCTATGCTACTCAGTGGGGTGGGGGGTGGGGGGTGCTACCGGATCAGGGTTGGTGACTCGTGAGAAGTTAACCGTTTTGGACACTTTAGAGTGTTTTCTATCCAAATCTACCAGTTATAGGCATATCATATCTTCTGGGTCCAAGAAGCAGGCAGTTTAATTTGGGCATGCATTTCATCCAAAATTCAGAATGCTGCCCCCTAACCCTAGAGAAGTTAAGTTTGTCTGGAAGCAAGACTGGTTTTCTTTTTGTAGTCCGTGATTGTCTGTAGACCCTGCCACATATGTCTTGTGTCTGAGCCATTGAATTGCGACTCCACTTTGTCCCTATACTGACATTTTGCTTGTTTGATTGCCTTGCGGAGGGAATAACTACACTGTTTATATTCAGCCATATTCCCCGTCATCTTTCCATGGTTAAATGCGGTGGTTTGCGCTTTCAGTTTTGCTGTTTTAATTGTCACAGTGGGTACAACATCTCCTATGCACTTCCTTAATAACTCACTCACCGAATCAGCGTATAAATCGATATTATTCTCTGAGGCTACTCGGAACATATCCCAGTCCGCGTGATCAAAACAATCTTGAAGTGTGGATTCCGATTGGTCAGACCAGCGTTGAATTGCTCTTTTCACCGGTACATCCTGTTTGAGTTTCTGCCTGTAGGACGGGAGGAGCAAAATGGATTCGTGGTCAGATTTGCCGAAAGGAGGACGGGGTAGGGCCTTGTAAGCATAGCGGAAGTTAGAGTAGCAGTTATCCAGTGTATTGCCCGCATGTGTGTTACAATCAATATGCTGATAGAATTTAGGTAGCCCTGTTCTCAAATTTGCTTTGTTAAAATCCCCAGCTACAATAAATGCAGCCTCTGGATATATGTTTTCCAGTTTGCAGGCCGTCGTGGTATCGGCTTGAGGGGGGATATACATGGCTGTGACAATAACTGACGAGAATTCGCTACGGAGATAATATGGTCGGCATTTGATTGTGAGGAATTCTAGGTCAGGTGAACAAAAGAACTTGAGTTAATGTATGTCGTTACGATTACACCTTGAGTCGTTAATCATGAAGCATACACCCCCGCCCTTCTTCCCGGAGAGATGTTTATTTCTGTGGGCGTGCTGTATAAAGAATCCCGGTGGCTGTACCAACTCCGACAACATATACCGAGAGAGCCATGTTTCCGTGAAACAGAGCATGTTACAATCCCTGATGTCTCTCTGGAAAGCAACCCATGACCGAATTTGTCTTCCTCTATCAGGTATGAAGGTAAGACCCAGATGCAGACCACGTCGAATAAACAATGGTTTAATATTCCAACAGGGGCAGGCAATAGACAGGTCAAGGCATTCAGGGGTCAGTAAACCAGAGGTGGGGTAATGGTACCGACTGGCAGGCAGGCTCAGGGTCAGAGTAAAGCAGAGGTTGGTAAATCCAGTGGGGGGCAAAGGTACAGGTTGGCAGGCAGGCTCACGGTCAGGGGAAGGCAGAGTGGTCAGGCAGGTGGGCTCGGAGTCAGGACAGGCAAGGGTCAAAACCAGGAAGGAGAGACTGGAAAAAACAGGAGATGAGACACGAAACGCTGGTTGACTTGAGCAAACAAGACGAACTGGCAAGAGACAAACAGAGAACACAGGTATAAGTACACAGGGGATAATGGGGAAGATGGGTGACACCTGGAGTGGGGTGGAGACCATCACAAAAACAGGTGAAACAGAACAGGGTGTGACAACCTCGTTATCTACATTTTTTTTACATTTTAGTCATTTAGCAGACGCTCTTATCCAGAGCGACTTACAGTAGAGTGCATACATTTTATTACATTTTTACATACTGAGACATGGATATCCCTACCGGCCAAGAGCAGATGCTCTTATCCAGAGCGACTTACAGTAGAGTGCATACATTTTATTACATTTTTTTATTTTTTTTTACATACTGAGACAAGGATATCCCTACCGGCCAAACCCTCCCTACCGGCCAAACCCTCCCTAACCCGGACGACGCTATGCCAATTGTGCGTCGCCCCACGGATGTCCCGGTTGCGGCCGGCTGCGACAGAGCCTGGGCGCGAACCCAGCCCAGCCTGGGCGCGAACCCAGAGACTCTGGTGGCACAGCTAGCACTGCGATGCAGTGCCCTAGACCACTGCGCCACCCGGGAGATGCCGAGATCTAGAGACTGGACATTGGCGAGTAATATACTCGGAAGCGGTGGGTGGTGTGCACTCCTCCGAAGTCTGACCAGAAGGCCGCTCCGTCTACCTCTTCTGCGGCAACAATGTTTTGGGTTGGCCTCTGGAATCAGATCAAATGCCCTGGGTGCCCTGGGAAAGTCGCATTCCTGGTCTTAATGTTGGTAAGTTGACGTCGCTCTGATATCCAATAGTTCTTCTCGGCTGTATGTAATAACACTTAAGATTTTCTGGGCTAACAGTTTGGGGAAGGCCCTATCCTGTTTCAGCATGACAGTGCACAAAGCGAGGTCCATACAGAAATGGTTTGTCGAGATTGGTATCGAAGACCTTTACTGGCCTGAACAGAGACCTGACCTCAACCCCGTCAAACACCTTTGGGATGAATTGGAACACCGACTGTGAGCCAGGCCTAATCGCCCAACATCATAGTCTGACCTCACTAATACTCTTGTGGCTGAATGGAAGCAAGTCCCCGCAGCAATGTTCCAACATCTACTCGAAAGTCTTCCCAGAAGAGTGGAGGCTGTTATAGTAGCAAAGGGGGGACCAACTCCATATTAATGCCCATGATTTTGGAATGAGATGTTCGACAAGCAGGTGTCCTTTTGGTCATGTAGTGTAGGTAAGAGGAGAAACAAAGAGATGTATAGATGAAGAGTCTTAATTTGATCACTATTTTGTTGCTGAGAATGTTCCTGCACTGCATGAACTGCAGATGAGCTTCATGATTTACACAAATTCACTGAAAACCCGCACTAACACATGGTTATATTAACAGTAATGCACTTTTAACAGTAATCCTGCTCAAGTACTGGTCAAATTAAGATTTGTAAGAGAAGGGATGGAATATGTATGAGGGAGAGAGCTTACATAGATGACAAGCTGAGAAAGCAGAAGACTGTAGCCTACAGTATAATACTTGCCTGTGATGATTTTGTATCTTTCAGCAAGCCTCCTGAAATCCCCACTCTCAATCTCAAATTCAGTGTTTCAGATATTGAGCCTGAAGCCTAGATAATCAAAAATACACTACTTTAACATTCTATCCAGAATGGATACAAGTACGTTTGTGAATTCTTCTACTTCAGACCATGTATGCCTAGATATGTTAAAAAATAAGTTTGAGTAACCAGTAAGACTAGTCATACTGTAAGGTTAGGATGTGTGGTCATTGTACTATATGTCATAGTCCTAGTTCCATTGGCTCATTTGCCACCACATAGGGATGTGAGCGATGCAAGCCTTAAAGCAGTGTGTGACTGAACATACTTATAACAACCATATGACGCTGACTGTAAGCTTATGAGATGATATAACTTGTGTATTCTTGCACTCACCCTTGAATTCACTCTCTGAAGTTTGGAATGCCTTACTTCATTCAGAAAACAGGGCCAATCTTTTTAACGGTTTTATGGGCATGGTTCTGAATACGTAATTTGCTTGCTAGCACATCATTTGTCCACCAGAGGGAAGCAATGGGCTTCACTATTTCTCTTTGGGAATGACTGCAGACCATGGCCATAGAGCCAGGTGCCCTCAGCTACAGTAGGCTATCATCCACACTGGGAGTCACAGTATTGTTATCGCAGCCAGTGCTATTTATAAAAGCCCTGATTCAGCTCCAGAAAAGTATCCATTCTGAAAAAAAGTTGTGGTGTGACATTTAATGTGGACCCAAGGAGAAGAGGGATGTCAGGGAGAATGTTCCTTTTTTAGGTACTAGGACTACTGGGACTGAAGGAATTCACCATCCCACAGCCCAATATACAACAGGCTTCTCTGGGGATGTAGTGATTGTAGATATAAATCAACTAAGTCAAATCATAATAATGTTGATGATGAAGTTATGCATCATTATTATGATGAGGTGATCTGTTTTATCATATAATAATATATGCCTTTTATCCAAAGCGACTTACAGTAGTGCGTGCATCCATTTTCGTACTCACAAAACACCAGTCTCAACGTCAACAGTGAAGAGGCGACTCCGGGATGCTGGCCTTCTAGGCAGAGTTCCTCTGTCCAGTGTCTGTGTAATTTTGCCCATCTTAATCTTTTCTTTTTATTGGCCAGTCTGAGATATGGCTTTTTCTTTGCAACTCCGCCTAGAAGGCCAGCATCCCGGAGTCGCCTCTTCACTGTTGACATTGAGACTGGTGTTTTGCGGGTACTATTTAATGAAGCTGCCAGATGAGGACTTGTGAGGCATCTGTTTCTCAAACTAGACACTGTAATGTACTTGTCCTCTTGTTCAGTTGTGCACCGGGGCCTCCCACTCTTTCTTTTCTGGTTAGAGCCAGTTTGCGCTGTTCTGTGAAGGGAGTAGTACACAGAGTTGTACGAGATCTTCAGTTTCTTGGCAATTTCTCGCATGGAATAACCTTAATTTCTCAGAACAAGAATAGACTGACGAGATTCAGAAGAAAGTTCTTAGTTTCTGACCATTTTGTGCCTGTAATCGAACCCACAAATGCTGATTCTCCAGATACTCAACTAGTCTAAAGAAGGCCAGTTTTATTGCTTCTTTAATCATCACAACAGTTTTCAGCTGTGCTAACATAATTGCAAAAGGGTTTTCTAATGATCAATTAGCCTTTTAAAATGATAAACTTGGATTAGCTAACACAACACTCCATTGGAACACATTGCTGATAATGGGCCTCTGTACGCCTATGTAGATATTCCATAAAAAATCTGCCGTTTCCAGCTACAATAGTCATTTACAACATTAACAATGTCTACACTGTATTTATGATCAATTTGATGTTATTTTTTTTTTAAATTAAAAAAGGCTTTTGTTTGTTTTTGGTATGTTTTAGGTTATTTCGTGTTGTACAGTGCCTTCAGAAAGTACTCACACCCCTTTACTCTATCCACATTTTGTTGTCTTACAAGGTGTGATGAAAATGTATTGATTTGGGGGTTTTTGTCATCGATCTAGACCAAAAATTTTAACAATTATAAAAAATAACTATAAAATAGACACTAACATATCTTGATTACATAAGTATTCAACCCACTGAGTAAATACATGTTATAATCACCTTTGGTCGTGATTACAGCTATGAGTCTATCTGGGTAAATCTCTAAGAGCTTTATATACATGGATTGCAATGTCAACTGCAATGCATTTCAATTAACAGGTGTGCCTGTGTAGGCCTTCTTAAAAGCTAATTTGTGGAATTTCTTTCCTTCTTAATGCGTTTGAGCCAATCAGTTGTGTTGTGACAAGTAGGGGTGGTATAGACAAGATAGCCCTATTTGGTAAAAGACCAAGACAATATTATGGCAAGAACAGCTCAAATAAGCAAAGAGAAATGACAGTCCATCATTATTTTAATACATGATGGTCAGTCAATACAGAACATTTCAAGAACTTTGAAAGTTTCTTCAAGTGCAGTCGCAAAAACCATCAAGCGCTATGACGAAATTGGCTCTCATGAGGACCGCCACAGGAATGGAAGACCCAGAGTTGCCTCTGCTACAGAGGATAAGTTCAATAGAGTTACCAGCCCCAGAAATTGAAGCCCAAATAAATGTTAGACATTAGACCGGTGGAAATTTGTCCTTTGGTTTGGAGTCCAAATTGGAGATTTTTGGTTCCAACCCCCGTGTCTTTGTGAGACGCGGTGTGGGTGAACAGATGATCTCCGCATGTGTATTTCCCACCGTAAATAATGGAGGAGGAGATGTTATGGTGTGGGGGTGCTTTGCTGGTGACACACTGTCTGTGATTTATTTAGAATTCAAGGCACACTTAACCAGCATGGCTACCACAGCACTCTGCAGCGATACGCCATCCCATCTGGTTTGGGCTTAGTGGGACTATCATATGTTTTTCAACAGGACAATGACCCAACACACATCCAGGCTATGTAAGGGCTATTTTACCAAGAAGGAGAGTGATGGAGTGCTGCATCAGATGACCTGGCCTTCACAATCCCCCGACCTCAACCAAATTGAGATGGTTGGGATGAGTCAGACCGCAGAGTGAAGGAAAAGCAGCCAACAAGTGCTCAGCATATGTGGGAACTCTTTCAAGACTGTTCGAAAAGCAATCCAAGTGAAGCTGGCGGAGAGAATGCCAAGAGTGTGCAAAGCTGTCACCAAGGCAAAGGGTGACTATTTGAAGAATCTCAAATATAAAATATATTTAGAATTGTTTAACACTTTTTTTGGTTACTACATGACTCCATATGTGTTATTTCGTAGTTTTGATGTCTTCACTATTATTCTGCAATGTAGAACATTATAAAAATAAAGAAAAACCCTTGATTGAGTTAGGTGTTCTAAAACGTTTGACCGGTAGTGTACTTCCACTTTAACACGATGGAGTATTTTGTGTAGGCCAGTGACACAAAATTCAGGCGGTAACACAAACAAATGTGGAAAACGTCAAGGGGTATGAATACTTTCTGAAGGCACTGTACATGTTTCCCTGAAGTTTAGAAAAAAACCTGTGTGGAGGCCTGGGACTTTAAAACCTGTATTTGACATGTGCATAAATCAACCAGTTCTCAGTTATCTCATCAGGCCACAGTATAACAATATTGAAGCATTCTAGTTTTTCGGTAGCATAGTTTAGCTCTGGCAAGCAGCACCTTAGAGAGCAGCTGCAGTAGTTGTGTTACAGTATTTTACCCAGGCTTGAAGGGATATCGTGCGAGTAGGTTGATTTCATCCCTCCTATGACACAGGAAACTGTTTTGACGGTTACCAGTGCAGCAGGGCTCAAACTGAAACATCCTCCCTGGTTTATTTCTGAGTCCTCTGGCTGGGAGGCAGCAGAGTGAATACAACTGTGTGTGTACGTCACAGGAGGCTGCTGAGGGGGACGACTCTTAATAATGGCTGTAATGCAGTAAATGGAATGGTATCAACCACATGGAAACCATGTGTTTGATGGGTTTAATATAATTCCTTTGATCCTGTTTCAACCATTACAATCAGCCCCTCCTCCGCAATTAAGGTGCCACCGTCCGCCTATTGTGTAGGTGTATGTAGCTATGTGTGTTTGAGTGTGTGTGTGGGCGCAAGTGCATGCGTTTGTTTGTGTATGAGTGTGTGTACAGTATGTGTGTGTGTGTGTGTGTGTGTGTGTGTGTGTGTGTGTGTGTGTGTGTGTGTGTGTGTGTGTGTGTGTGTGTGTGTGTGTGTGTGTGTGTGTGTGTGTGTGTGTGTGTGTGTGTATGCCTATTTACAGTACGCAAGTGTACATAATGTATGTGTGTGTGTTTATATTGTGTGTGTGTGTGTGTGTCCAAGAGATAGGCCATCCTCTTGGGCCCAGAGCTGGGAGAGCCTGCCTTTCCTAATACGTCCATGAAGCGTAGCCAGGGCCGGAGAGTGGGGAGCAGGGAGGGAGTGGCGTGCATGCAGCAGCGCTAAGATCAGGGCTATTCTGGTGCTGCCGGCCTGCCCAGTGCTGAAAGGAAAGGATTAATGAGGCAGGGCCGCTCATCACTCGTAATTAGAAACAACACTAAAAACTATTTTTGGGCCTGTTCCTATGGAGGGAACTTGACCCGCTCTGTGTTAATCAAACCCCCCTATTCCCCCTAGCCATGCAGCAGTGGATTCCTGCAGGGTTGGAGTAAATATAGGCCCATAAGTCCTGCAGCTATGTGACACAGGGTTCAATGGACGAGTGCAAATAATTCACAACTCTGCTTCGGTGCAGCGGCGACGTGACTATTCGCATTTCAGTAGGCTGGGATAACTGGGAATAGTGCCACTCTTTATGGACTGTGTGGTAGTGTTACACTGTGGTGAAACTGTTGTTGTTATTGTTGTTGCTGGGTTATAATGTACATAACAATCAAATATTTACCCAAAATGTGTGTGCTTACAGTCAATACAACCAGGAAATGGAATCAAAAGGAAGAGAACACGTAAACATTTTTACAGACGCAAAAACACACGCAACCCCAGATAAAACTTTTAGCCTCGGTTTATTTTAAACCTTACAAGTAGGGAAGGGATTACAAAATGACAGTGCTTAAACCACAACTGTTTAAGAATAGAGAGGAGGAGAGGTTCATAGTCATAGATCCGTCATAGGGGGGAATATTAAGCAGGTCATGCAAAAAGGTGTTGTCCGGGAGAAGGCCTCCATTATAATAGCACCCTTTGTGAAAAAATAAAATCCAGCTGTCCATCCATAGGTCAGTGCAAAAATAGTAATGGATATAAATTTATGCATAGAAAAGTTGTGAATATAGAGTATATGCTTTAACTGCGGAACTATAGACACACACTCACTGTTAAAGTACATACACTTGTATAGTGACCCCCCTGTTCTCCCCAGAGTCTCCGAGCCCAAAGCAGAAACTCTTAAACAGGTCTAGCCATAAACAGTCCCAAATCAAATATGACAGTTTTATATGGTTCTAATACAGAGGTGTCTTTCCAAATAAAAGCCATACACCAGAATCCCTTTCAGGGAGCTGTCACTCAAAACCGCCTTGGCGAGAGACACAAAATGTGCCTCCCAAATGGCACCCTATTCCCTATTTAATGCACTACTTTCGACAAGTCTAATCAAAAGAAGTGCACTATGTAGGGTATGGGTAGGCAAATAGATTCAGCCGCGGGCTGATTTTTGTCAGAGGGGGGACGGAACATAATTTGAATAATTTGTAAACTGCAAATTGACCACAGCTAAACCCAAAAAGAGATTGCATTTGAAAAGAACAATAATTTAATATATTGATTACATTGCGATACGATTTTTCTATTTGTGGGAATACTTGGGAACAGATGACCTAAAGTAAACCCATTATAGCTGAATTCCTGGTCATTTTACAGTCTTTTTTAACAAGAAACTAAAATCCCCCAAATCGCTGATATTGAGTGCCATTTGGAACAAGGCATAAAAGCTCGACATCCACAGTGAGAGAGCATCATTGGACAGACAGAAGAGAGTTATGAGCGTCTCTCGTGAACCGACCGGGGACACTCAACACACATGCTTTGTTTTCCAACCAGAGAAGAAGAATGTACAACAGTAACATTTATCAATCAAATACCAGACTGTAATTACAAATGAAAAGCAAAGATGTGCCGATAGGGAACAAGTTTGGAAACCAGTGGAAGAGAAATGGGGTTTATATTTTTTACTTAATGGGTTCAGATGTGTACTTTTTTTGCAGATGGTTATCATTTCATATACTGTACATGTACAAGCTACACACGTGTGGCAAACTTTTGAAGACCTGTCACGTACAGTGTTTGTATAGCACCAATATACACCAATGTACTGTAAATGATCATAGCAACTGAAGACAGGAAGAATAGGTGAGAATTCAAAAAATATAATTTATTACCCCTATACATAGATATTTTGTGGATAGATAAATGCTTTGTACTCTCTTTAGCTGTGCAATCTCCTAAAGAGCACCTCAATTTGCTTACTTTGTCTTGTAGTCTCCCTCAACTCTCAAATGTTTTCTTGAGAGGACTATACGATGAATAATCAGGAGGTTTTTGGTGCAGCAGTAGCAACAGTATGTATATAACCTATATGCAAAGTAACTTCAGTTCAAAGCCCAAGGACACTGCCACACAAATATTATGATTGCGCGTGCAAAGCATATTTAAGTATACTTTTCCTCATTTATTCAGCCACTAGTATATTCATCAAGCACTAAATCAGGGGTGTCCCCAAAAAATTGCCCCGGGCCGGTCTTCAACGAGATCCGGAGTGCCGCACTGAAAATGTGTTATATTTCCACGGCGTAAAAATTTGCATCTAAATTTGCATCTATCCAAAATTTGAATCTATCCATCGTTTTTCGAATTTTCGATACTCCCTGACTGTCTAGCTTTCATTTTGGTGAATATTAGCGAGCTGGATACCGTCAAGAAACTGTATAAATGTAGGTCCATTCTAATTTCCATTTGGTTTTAGTAATTTTAAAGTATATTGAGTTATCCCGCCCAATTTTGGACCCCCTTGCGGGCCGGACCCCCTTATCCAATAAACTCTAATTTCCATTTTCTGTTGCGAAAATATTTAAACATTGCATGCCCTATTGAATAGGACCCTGTTTTGTCTTTTGTTGTATAGTCCACCATTGTTTGTTGTCGCGCTAACGCTAATGCTAACGCTAGTTGGGGCCAAAACTGAGCATCAACATAATTAGCAGCTAAGTGGCTGCACATCGCCTTGTTTGAAACAGCATGCATTATGCAAGGAAACATTTCAGTGACTCGCCTTTGATGAGATTCAAAAGCTCAGCGCGGGGTCACACACACAGCCATCATAACAGACTTTTCTGCTTCAGCACAGCCTGTGTGGAAGAGGCCTAGACTATAAGTTTCTCAGGATCTCAATTCTCCTTTCAAATATCAGATTCAGCACCAGATCAAAGTCATTTTAAAATACACATTATCTAAAGGCCTAATAGCCCAAAGTGCCTTAAAAACCAAAGCAGCACAGATTCCATTAGTGAAATTTGGTTTTAAAACAAATGCTGTGACAAGCTCTTTGGAGTGAAACTGTGTGCAAACTGCCTTAATATCCTTTTGAATGTATCACAGAGTTTACTACTGCTGCTGCTGAAGGTTTGGTTTGCATCCGCAGGCCGTGTAGTCGACCCCAGCCTGCTCGGCTGCTTCTGTTTGCATGCGATGATGGCCTGTACTGTACAGTGCCGCAAAAAGATCCAGTGGAGGAAAGATAGGTGTTAGTTAAGGCATAGATAGAGGCACTAGTACTGAGCTTGGTGTTACACGAAGTGGCAGAACAAGAGCTCCCCGTTAGCTTAGCTTAGAGGCAGGACTGGGAGGTTTCAAAATATTAGAAAGGGGTTACAGTACCTTCCTTCTACGACAGTTCTGACTTTTAACCATGACCCTTGATACAATGTCTCGTTTGATGCCAGAGGCCCAATTCAAGGTCATTTCAGAACTGTGTTACTTTGTAATGTAGTAAATCATACTCGGTCACATTCAGAGTCAGGGTAAATGTAGTAACATACACTATAAGGGCAACTATACCAAAATATATCTGGAGAGGTTAGACACTACATTAAAAGAGGGACAAGTTAGAAGCGAGGGTAAATTATTTAAAAAGAAACACAGAATAGTCCTCAAATCTACTTTACAACTGAAGTAATATATAAAACAGGATTACCACCATTTTGTTTGAGGAGCAATATATCTGCTTTCAGTAAACTTGTGGTACAAAGCTCTTTATGGCAGTAAATGTATTACTAAAAACAAATGGTATGGTTGATGGTCATGGGCAATGGAAAAACACAGTTGGAAAACAAAAAACACAGACAACGTGAATGTTTTCATGTATAGTATTTTTGAAGAGTAAACAGAATGAAACAAATATACACACAAAACTGAGACACTTCAAAAAAAAAAAAAAACTATGTTGTCAATCTAATTTGTGCCAAATGTAACAGCTCAATTGCATGTGCCAAAAAATACGGAATTGATAACAACAATAAAAAATAAAATAAACTTACTTAATGTCAAATCAGCGGCGAGCTGGAAATGTTTAATCGTCATTGAATACCCATATATACACATAATATCAAGCTCTCAGGGGCAGTCCACTCAGAAATTATTGCACAGTAAGCCACTTTGGGCTTGCTGTGGTCACTCCCACAGCAAGCAGCACTATGGTCACTCCCATAAACTCCTGTCTAAAAATAGAACAAGAACATCAACACACCAAACAAGTCTTCATCTTTTCTGACAGGCACCGCCTCGGCCAGCTCGGCCCCATGCCTGCAACATTAACCATGAGCCACAGCACAGTGTGAGCCTGAAGAGTTCAGTTTCTCTAACTACTAAATTGCTCAGTCCCCACAGAACATGGCGTTTTATCTATTTTCCTTTCCTTCCATGTTTTTGCTCCTCCGTTGTCATGCACAGACAGCTTCCCACTGACCGTTTTCTCTCCCCAACACTTCTGTTCCTCCGGGAAGCCGGCCAGTTCGGAACAGCTGGGATTTTTGGCGTATCTCATCTCAAGAACTTTGGCACTCCTGTGACAGTCCCAAAAGAGCATGATTAGGAGATTCTGAAATAAAGATTTCTCTCTCAGAATCCGCCTTTAAGAGTAGCCTGTTGGATGTCCTCCTAAAGCAGGAATGGCGTGTGTCCTCCTAAACCATGGTCTCCACCCCAATGAGCTTTGGCGTGAGGATGCGCGGCGTGACACCGTTGTTCAAGTCCTCCTCGAACTCAAGCAGCTGGCCCATGAAGTTAAGGTTGGGTGAGATGATGGGCCGCCGGGTCTTGACGAACTTGTAGGCGTCTGTCATGGTCATCCAGGTGTGCTTCATCAGGTAGGCGATGACAATGGTGGCCGAGCGAGACACACCCGCCTGGCAGTGGATCAAGAGGCCCACCCCTGCTTGCTGTGCTTCCTCTGAAGAAAGGAAAGAGAGGAGCATTTTAGGAGAGTTTTAGGAGCGTTTTAGTGCTAATGCACATGAAACACTGTACAAAATAGACTTCAACAGAAACAGATAATAATTTTAGTCTCTTTAGAATAGAACTCATCATAGCAACATAAAACATGCAGTAGTACAAAATAGACTTCGACAACATCACATTAATGTTTTAGTTATGTAACTAATGTGCCATATTTTTCCCTGCAGTCCGCTCACTCAAAACCTACACTGTGCATACGTTATACTAACTGTAGAGCTAACAAATCCATAATTTCAAAAGTCCGACAACCTACACAGCCTCTGATCGATTAAAAACAAGCCATTTGAATATGTATCAACCAAGCTAAATCACTGACTAACTCCAATCATAATGTGGCCTGAAAATAAATAATACAACTGAATCGATTCAATGAGATCCCACCACTGCCACCAACTGCAACCCCTGCCCTGCTCTGCCCTATTCACTGAGTCTACAATGCGTTATGCTCTTTCCAAGACATAGACTGACCAGGTGAATCCAGGTGAAAGCTATGATCCTTTATTGATGTCACTTGTTAAATCCACTTCAATCAGTGTAGATGAGGAGACAGGTTAAAGAAGGATTTTTAAGCCTTGAGAAAACTGAGACATGGATTGTGAGGGTGAATGGGCAAGACAAAATATTGAAGTGCCTTTGAACGGGGTATGGTAGTAGGTGCCAGGTTTGAGTGTGTCAAGAACTGCAACCTTGCTGGGTTTTCCACGCTCAACAGTTTCCCGTGTGTATCAACAATTGTCCACCACCCAAAGGACATCCATCCAACTTGACACAACTGTGGGAAGCATTGGAGTCAACATGGGCCAGCCTCCCTGTGGAACGCTTTCGACACCTTGCAGAGTCCATGGCCCAAAGAATTGAGGCTGTTCTGAGGGCAAAAGGGGGTACAACTAAATATTAGGAAGATGTTCCTAAATGTGTTGTACACTCAGTGTACACTTCTACTGTGCACCCACCCAAATAAGATATACTACAGTTTACTATAGAATAATACTACAGTTTACTAGTCCTAAACTATAGCATACTTTAGAATACTATACATTAGTATCCCTCAATTATGTGTAGTACTTAGTATAGAATTTTGTAGTATAGTATAGAGTACTACAGTATTATCCACACAAAAAACACTCGTAAATACAACAGAAATGTCTGCAAAAACACTATATATGTTTTACTATAGTAAATGCTACAGTATTTAATTTGCATATACCTTGCCCATTCCCCTCCCCCATATCCCAATTTGTGCTACCTGTAAGTGAAAAACCTACATGCCAAATATAGACCATATACTGTGTTCCCTACAGGTTATAGAAAAGAGCAGGAGCACTAAACTCTCCGTTCAGAACCCAGTCCTACCTACCTACCTACATACAGGTTATGGACAATTTGCTATTTTAGTATTTCTCCAGTAGATTTTCTCAAGGAGAAAGCCTCCACTTCTATGTCAAAGATAATAAAACAAAAACACTTTAGTAAATACGACAGTAATGTCCCCAAAAATACAGTAAATCCTAAAGTATAAAGACACTACAGTCTGCAAAAACACTACAGTAATTACTATAGTATATACAAACAATATATACTACAGTATTTATACTATAGCAAACTATAAATACTACAGTATACTACAGTAAAGTCAGCAAAAACAGTACAGTGAATACTATAGTATTCCTACCATTGTACACAATATAGTACTTTTTCATGTGGGCCAAGCCGCCATGCACTGACTAGACTTGGAAAAATTTCCCACGTACCGATGAATTCAAACGCCTCCTCAAAGTACTGGCGCAGGTTCTGCTTGTTGCTGTCGGTTGCGGGCAGCCGCTTGTAGCTGAAGAGACCTGTATCGTAATGGTAGAGCGGCAGGTGGGTGGTAACGTTAAGCACGAAGCTGATGTTGTAGCGCTGCAGCTTGTGGGCGTCCTGCGCGTCGTGCTCATTGCCCAAGTAGAGGAAGGGCAGAATTGGCGTCAGGTCGGCATTCTCGATGTCCGGTGTGGAGGGCAGGGACATGGAGTGAGGTAGCGCCCCCGTGTGGCCGGAGGCCCCACTGACGCCCATGCTGGCGTTCAGGATCTCATGGAGGTGGAGGGAGTGGTCACACAGGCTCTGGTGGTTCTGTCTAAAGGAGCTGAGGCCCCCTGGGTAAACAACAGACAACAACAGGATGAGTCAGCAAAACATAAATACACTTAAATGTGACAATAAACTTAACGCCTGCAGGTATAATCGTTTATGTCAAAGGCAGGTTACTACTGTCTGACAGGAACACGTCTGCTACGTGTCTATTGGAGGGAAATATTACTGTATTAAACTATCAAAAACAATCCATGTCCATATTGTTAGCAGTTGATGTTATTCTTCAATAACACAAACTCCAAAGCAAATCAGGGGGAGAAAAATAGGTTTATTTGAGAAGGACAAATCATAGATGTTATGCTGGGAGGTAGATGTTCAGTCTCCTCAGCTTTTCTCCACAGAACAAAGGAACAGGACACCATTTATAACCCCCTACCCTAGCCTGGGGTTGACCAATCAGAAGTCCTTGCAGTACAACTGGGCCAATGGCCGAATAACAACTATCCTGCTCCCGACTCAATGTACGGAACGTAGCACACGTAGCTCTGAGTTCAGGAGTGACATTCCACAGATTCTAAACAGCTGTTGAACTGAAAACCAACTCCTATTTACATTGACAAATCCCTATTGACATAGGGTGGCAAAATAGGTGACAAACTTATCATAACGTACACTTCTATAGCCTGAAGTCGAACACTGGGACACTCCAATCCCCCAACTAACTCAACCATTCAAACCATATAATGTGTTTGAATTGGATATCACATCAGTTTGAAGGGAAGGCTTTGCACTTAATTTGTTTCTGTCTCTCAATCACCTACGGTCCTGGAGGTAATGTCCTATTTCCTTCATCATTTAGAGAGTGAGAGAAACATAAAACATGGCCCCAAGGCAATCCACACAGCATTCCCTTTTTTTACCTCTGAAAAATAGCTATCATCACTCTCCTCAGAGCCAAAGATGATGGCCAAATAAAGATAATAAATGTTGAACATTTGTCTTTCTGGACATCTACACTCCTTCAAATAAAGCCGTGTAACGTTGACACAACGTTAACATAACGTTAACACACACAGGGCATGACGCCATCGGCACCCTGCCTCCCTCCAGAGCGGAGGAGGGGGGGAGTGGGGGGGGGTTGCATGGGGGCCTGACACAGAGTATCAGTATCAGCCATAGAAATGGGGCAGGTGAGGATCTCCTATCAACTTTCAACTAGGGAAGATGTTGTCTATCATAAGAGGGTCATAAAACGAGTCTAACTGATAGGACCACACTAAACAATCAAATTAAACTGCTATGTTTCTCAAGTAACGCTTTTTCATCACTCTCTCACGCAAGTATTCCAAGATGGCGTAGCAGTCAGACATCTTTGTCCTCGTCTTGTCGTGTCCTGTGTATATATCTTTTTATATATTTTTCTTCACATATATTTCTTTTTATTAACCTCAACTTCAACATACTCTCCTGCAATCCGCCTCACCCAATGTGGTACGGATCTGCTATTTTCTTTACTTTTGAACCGGAACCCCCAACAGAAGCTAGCCAGCTAACTAGCTACTAGCTAGTAGTCAGCTAGCCACTGCTAGCGGTGATCAGCTAACCTATAGCCCGGACAACTCTTGCCAGTATGCACAGCGCGACTCAAACCAGAGCAAATCGGACTTATTTTTCTCCATATCTCCGGATTCCTACTGCAAGCTCTGAACCATTTCACCTGGATCATTGCAGCTAGCTAGCTGCTATCCGAGTGGCCACTCCTGGCTAACGTCTCTGTCCCGAAGCAAGAACCAATTAGCCTGGAGCTAGTCTTTGCTAGGCCCATTTCCCGGCTAGCCGAAGAGGTCCATCAGCCACTCCTTGGGCTACAATACCTATTTTGCCAATTGGCCTGGACCCCTGTTACTGCCGACACGGAGCCCCACCGATCCATCACGACTGGACTACCGACGTAATCTGCCCGAGTTGTTTTTCCACTGGCTCCTCCGTCGCGACATCCCCTTAATGCCCTTCTGCTAGCCTCCCACCCGCGGCCCGCTAGCTGTCTAGAGCATATCGGACTGTTAGCTGAAGAGGTCCATCGGACAAATTCTTTGGCCACTATACCTATTTTTCCAATTGGCCTTGATCCTTTTACCACACGGAGCTCTGCTGATCCATCACGACTGGTCTGCCAACGTAACAGCACGAGGGGGCTACAACAGACTTCTTCCGTTGCAAAGTCCCTCTAAGGCCCTACTGCGAGCTGATAGCCCCGGCCCGCTAGCTGTCTGAATCGCTGTGTCTTCAGCCCGCTGAGCTACTCACTGGACCCCTATGATCACTTGGCTACGCATACCTCTCCCTAATGTCAATATGCCTTGTCCATCGCTGTTTTGGTTAGTGATTAATGCCTTATTTCACTGTAGAGCCTCTAGCCCTGCTCAATACGCCTTAGCTAACCCTTTAGTTCCACCTCCCACACATGCAGTGACCTCACCTGGTTTAAATTATGTTTCTAGAGACAATATCTCTCTCATCGTCACTCAATGCATAGGTTTACCTCCACTGTATTCACATCCTACCATACCTTTGTCTGTACATTATGCCTTGAATCTATTCTACCATTCCCAGAAACCTGCTCCTTTTACGCTCTGTTCCGGACGTACTAGACGACCAGTTCTTATAGCCTTTAGCCATACCCTTATCCTACTCCTCCTCTGTTCCTCTGGTGATGTAGAGGTTAATCCAGGCCTTGCAGTGCCTAGCTCCACTCCCATTCCCCAGGCGCTCTCATTTCTTGACTTCTGTAACCGTAAAAGCCTTGGTTTCATGCATGTTAACATTAGAAGCATCCTCCCTAAGTTTTGTTTAATTCACTGCTTTAGCACACTCTGCCAACCCAAATGTCCTAGCCGTGTCTGAATCCTGGCTTAGGAAGACCACCAAAAACCCTGAAATCTCCATCCCTAACTATAACATTTTCTGACAAGATAGAACTGCCAAAGGGGGCGGAGTTGCAATCTACTGCAAAGATAGGCTGCATAGTTCTGTCTTACTATCCAGGTCTGTACCCAAACAATTCGAGCTTCTAAAAATGTACCTTTCCAGAAACAAGTCTCTCACCATTGCCGCTTGCTATAGACCACCCTCTGCTCCCAGCAGTGCCCTCGACACCATATGTGAATTGATTGCCCCCCATCTATCTTCTGAGGTCGTGCTAATAGGTGACGTAAACTGGGACATGTTTAACTTCTTTGATAGGGGGCAGCATTTTCACTTTTGGATGAATTGCGTGCCTATAGTGAACTGCCTCCTACTCTGTCCCAGATGCTAATATATGCATATTATTATTGGATATAAAACACTCTGAAGTTTCTAAAACTGTTTGAATGATGTCTGTAAATATAACAGAACTCATATGGCAGGCAAAAACCTGAGAAAAAATCCAAACAGGAAGTGAGAATTCTGAGGCTGGTCGATGTTTAACTCGTCGCCTATTCAATTCCCTGTAAGATATGGATCTGTTTGCACTTCCTACGCCTTCCACTAGATGTCAACAGTCTGTAGAACGTGGAATGAAGCCTCTACTGTGATGTTGAGCCGGATGGGAGGTGTTTCAGTCATTGGTCTGGCAGAATACCAGTTCCTGGTCACGCGCATTCCAAACGATATCGTCTTTCTTTCCATAACTTCTAGAGACACAAAGGAATTATCCGGTTGGAACGTTATTGGATAGTTATGATAACAACATCCTGAAGATTGATACTCTACTTAGTTTGGCCAGTTTATTCGACCTGTTATATAACCTTTTGAAGTTTTCGTCCGAGTTCGCCTGCATCTCCGCGAGCGTTTGGACATGTGCACTAAACATGCTAGCAAAAGTAGCTACTTAGACATAAGTAATGGACATTATCGAACAAAACAACAATTTATTGTGTAACTAGGATTCATGGGAGTGCATTCTGATGAAGATCATCAAAGGTAAGGGAATATTTATGATGTCATTTCGTATTTCTGTTGATTCCAACATGGCGGAGAAATGTTGTTATATCTGAGCGCCGTCTCTGATTATTGCATGGTGTGCTTTTTCCGTAACGTTTTTTTTAAATCTGATACAGCGGTTGCATTAAGAACAAGTGTATCTTTAATTCTATGTAAAACATGTATCTTTCATCAAAGTTTATGATTAGTATTTCTGTTATTTGACGTAGCTCTCTGCAATTTCTCCGGATATTTTGGAGGCATTTCTGAACATGGCGCCAATGTCAACCGAGATTTGTGGATATAAATATGCACATTATCGAACAAAACATAAATGTATTGTGTAACATGATGTCCTATGAGTGTCATCTGATGAAGATCATCAAAGGTTAGTGATTAATTTTATCTCTATTTCTGCTTTTTGTGACTACTGTCTTTGGCTGGGAAAATGGCTGTGTTTTTCTGTGGCTATGTACTGAGCTAACATAATCGTTTGGTGTGCTTTCGCCGTAAATCCTTTTTGAAATCAGACATGTTGGCTGGATTCACAACATGTGTAGCTTTAATGTCTTTCATGTGTGATTTCATGAAAGATAGATTTTTATAGTAATATATTTGAATTTGGCGGGCTACATTTTTTCTGGCTTTTGGCCAAGTGGGACGCTTGCGTTGGAATGACATTGACCTCATCCCGTCAGTAGAGGATGCCTGGTTATTCTTTAAAAGTGCCTTCCTCACCATCTTAAATAAGCATGCTCCATTCAACAAATGTAGAACTAGGAAAATATATAGTCCTTGGTTCACTACCAGACCTGTCTGCCCTTGACCAGCACAAAAACATCCTGTGGAGTTCTGCATTAGCATCGAATAGCCCCCGTGATATGCAACTTTTCGGGGAAGTTAGGAACAAATATACACAGGCAGTTAGGAAAGCTAAGGCTAGCTTTTTCAAACAGAAATTTGCATCATGTAGTACAAACTCAAAAAAGTTCTGGGACACTGTAAAGTCCATGGAGAATAAGAGCACCTCCTCCCAGCTGCCCACTGCTCTGAGGCTAGGAAACACTGTTACCACCGATAAATCCACTATAATTGAGAATTTCAATAAGCATTTCTCTACGGCTGGCCATGCTTTCCACCTGGCTACCCCTACCTCGGTCAACTGCCCGGCACCCTCTACAGCAACCCGCACAAGCCCCCACCATTTCTTCTTCACCCAAATCCAGATAGCTGATGTTTTGAAAGAGCTGCAAGATTCTCTAATGATGCATTAAATAGCTTTCTCTTTCTGGATTTTTCAACAAACTAACAGATTCAACTGTTCAACCAAAATCATCTTTGAAACATTTTTACTTGTATTGCACATATTCAAGCGGCGCCTTTCTTGTGGAGATGCGCTCAATTGGTAAATAGCTTCTTTTGAGAGGCGAGAGTGAGAATAGTAGAAAAGGCAGAATCATTTTCTGGCACATTGTGGAGAGAGATGAGATCTGTGAAGCATCTTTCGACAATCTCATGGAGGAAAGCACCTTCATGTGTCTCTCTCACGTTTAGAAGCCTCCAGCACAGTTCCTCACTCATAAATTACAACTTCTCTGAAGCTCTGAGGGCTTCTCACAGGTTCCACTATTCAGTGCTATCCATCAACTGTAATGTCCACAGTCTTACATCAATAATGATGTTTGCTTATGACAGATTTGACAGCTATATAACTCATTACTACAATTAGGTCTGGGTCACAGGGAAAAAAGCAAGTCAGGACTAGAAATGTTGCTGTTCTCTGCATCAAAATATGCCATCCAAGTTCCAACAACCATATTGATATACGCCATTTGATGATTTACTCTTCTGGAGAAAGTTCAATGATTAAACCGGACTGAGGTTGCGTCCCAAAAGACTGAGGTTGCGTCCCAAAGATGGTGCCGACAGAGAGGACCGCCTAGCTTCTAGTCCTTAGGAAACATTGAAGTATATATATATATAAGTATATAAATATATTATTTCTTACACTGGTGGCCCAGAAAATCTTAAGTGTTATTGTATACAGCCGGGAAGAACTATTGAATATCAGAGCAAAGTGAACTTACCAGCACTATGACCAGGAATATGACTTTCCTGAAGCGGATCCTTTGTCCGAACCACCCAGGGCATCTTAACTGATTCCAGAG
Source organism: Salvelinus alpinus (assembly GCF_045679555.1). Taxonomy (NCBI): domain Eukaryota; kingdom Metazoa; phylum Chordata; class Actinopteri; order Salmoniformes; family Salmonidae; genus Salvelinus; species Salvelinus alpinus. The sequence goes on from NC_092093.1 coordinate 45,166,202, forward strand.
GCTAACCCAAAACAACGTCGCCGTAGAAGAGGTAAACGGTGTGACCTTCTGGTCAGACTTCGGAGGCTGACATTACCCACCGCTTCCGAATATATTACTCGCTAATGTCCAGAGTTGCTTTCCAGAAAGACATCAGGGATTGTAACATACTCTGTTTCACGGAAACATGGCTCCCTCGGGATTTGCTGTCCGAGTCGGTACAGCCATCGGGAATCTTTGTGCGTTGCGCCGACAGAAATAAACATCTCTCCGGGAAGAAGAAGGGTGGGTGTCACGGCCGTCGTCAGAAGGAGACCAAGGTGCAGCGTGGTGAGCGTCGTATTCTATAGTGCCACTAACAAAGATAACTACCTACATACACCAAAGGAAGAAAAGGCTGCCTAAGTATGATTCTCAATCAGAGACAACGATAGACAGCTGTCTCTGATTGAGAACCATACCCTGCCAAAACATAGAAATACAAAACATAGAAATTAAGAAACTAGAATGCCCACCCTAGTCACACCCTAGCCTAACCAAAATAGAGAATAAAAGCCTCTCTATGGCCAGGGCGTGACAGTATGTTTCATGATTAACGACTCATGGTGTAATACAGGAACTCAAGTCCTTTTGTTCACCTGACCTAGAATTCCTCACAATCAAATGCCAACCGTATTATCTCCCAAGAGAATTCTCGTCGGTTATTGTCACAGCTATGTATATCCCCCCTCAAGCCCATACCACGTCGGCCGTCAAGGAACTTCACTGGACTTTACACAAACTGGAAACCATATATCCTGAGGCTGCATTTATTGTAGCTGGGGATTTTAACAAAGCAAAGTTGAGAACAAGGCTACCTAAATTCTATCAGCATATTGATTGTAGTACTCGAGCTGGCAAAACTCTGGATCACTGCTACTCTAACTTCCGCGATGCACACAAGGCCCTCCCCCGCCCTCCCTTCGGCAAATCTGACCTGGACTCCATTTTGCTCCTCCCTTCCTATAGGCAGAAACTCAAACAGGATGTACCCGTGACACGGACTATTCAACGCTGGTCTGACCAATCGGAATCCACACTTCAAGATTGTTTTGATCACGTGGACTGGGATATGTTCAGAGCCTCAGAGAATAATATTGATTTATAAGCTGATTCAGTGAGTGAGTTTATAAGGAAGTACATAGGAGATGTTGTATCCTGTCACGTTCTGACCCTAGTTCTTTTGTATTTTCTTTGTTTTAGTGTTGGTCAGGACGTGAGTTGGGTGGGTTCTATGTTTTCTGTTTCTATGTGGGGTTTTCGTTTGGCCTGATATGGTTCTCAATCAGAGGCAGGTGTTTGTCATTGTCTCTGATTGGGAGCCATATTTAGGTAGCCTGTTTTCTGTTGGGGTTGTGGGTGTTTGTTTCCGTGTGAGTGTTTGTTGCCTCACGGTACTGTTTTCGGTTTCGTTCATGTTCACATTTATTGTTTTGTATTTCTTAGCGTTCAGTTTATGTTTTAAAATAAACGTTATGGACACTTACCATGCTGCACATTGGTCCTCCGATCCTTCAAACTTCTCCTCCTCAAATGAGGAGGAGGACAGCCGTTACATATCCACTATGACTATTAAAACCTACCCTAACCAGAAACCGTGGATAGATTGCCGCATTCACACAAAACTGAAAGCACGAACCACTGCATTTAACCATGGAAAGTTTACTGGGAATATGACCGAATACAAACAGTGTAGTTATTCCCTCAGCAAGGCAATCAAACAAGGCGAAATGTCAGTATAGAGACAAAGTGGAGTCACAATTCAACGGCTCAGACACAAGACGTATGTGGCAGAGTCAACAGACAATCACGGACTACAAAAAGAAAACTAGCCACGTCACAGACATCGACGTCTTGCTTCCAGACAAACTAAACACCATCTTCGCCCAGTTTGAGGATAATACAGTGCCACCTACCAAGGACAACGTGTGCTCTCCTTCTCCATGGTCAACGTAAGTAAAGACATATAAACATGTTAACCCTCGCAAGGCTGCCGGCCCAGAGAGCATCCCTAGCAGAGTCCTCAGAGCATGCTGGCTGGTGTGTTTACAGAAATATTCAATCTCTCCCTATCCCAGTCTGCAGTCCCCCACATGCTTCAAGATGGCCACCTTTGTTGCTGTACCTAAGAAGGCAAAGGTAACTGAACTAAATGATCCCACATCTGGGATCATGAAGTGCTTTGAGAAACTAGTCAAGGATCATATCACCTCCACCTTACCTGTCACCCTAGACCCACTTCAATTTGCGTACCGCCCCAATAGGTTCACAGGTGATGCAATCGCCATCACACTGCACACTGCCCTATCTCACCTGGACACGAGGAACACCTATGTAAGAATGCTGTTCATTGACTACAGCTCAGCATTCAACACCATATTACCCTCCAAGCTCATCATTAAGCTTGAGGTCCTGGGTCTCAACCCCGCTCTGTGCAATTGGGTCCTGGACTCCTGACGGCCCACCCCCAGGCGGTGAAGGTAGGAAACAACATCTCCACTTCGCTGATCCTCAACACTGGGTTCACACAAGGGTACATGCTCAGCCCCCTCCTGTAATCCCTGTTCACCAATGACTGCGTGGCCATGCACACCTCCAACTCAATCATCAAGTTTGCAGACATCACAACAGTAGTAGGCTTGATTACCAACAATGACGAGACAGCCTATAGGGAGGAGGTGAGGGCACTCGGACTGTGGTGTCAGGAAAACAACCTCTCACTCAACGTCAACAAAACAAAGGAGATGATCGTGGACTTCAGGAAACAGCAGAGGGAGCACCCCTCTATCCACATCGATGGGACAGCAGTGGAGAAGGTGGAAAGTTTTAAGTTCCTCGGCGTACACATCACGGACAAACTGAAATGGCCCACCCACACAGAGAGTGTGATGAAGAAGGCGCAACAGTGCCTCTTCAATCACAGGAGGCTGAAGAAATTTGGCTTGTCACCTAAAACCCTCACAAACTTTTACAGATGCACAATTGAGAGCATCCTGTCGGGCTGCATCACCGCCTGGTACGGCAACTGCACTGCCCATAACCGCAGGGCTCTCCAGAGGGTGGTGCGGTCTGCACAACGCATCACCGGAGGCAAACTATCTTCCCTCCAGGATACCTACAGCATCCGATGTCACAGGAAGGCCAAAAAGATAATCAAGGACAACAACCACCCAAACCACTGCCAGTTCACCCCGCTACCATCCCGAAGGCGAGGTCTGTACAGGTATATCAAAGCTGGGACCGAGAGACTGAAAAATAGCTTCTATCTCAAGGCCATCAGACTGTTAAATAGCCATCACTAACACAGTGAGGCTCCTGCCTATATACAGACGTGAAGTCATTGGCCACTTTAATAAATGGATCACTAGTCACTTTAATAATGCCACTTTAATAATGTTTACATATCTTACATTACTCATCTCATATGTATATACTGTATTTGATGCCATCTAGTGCATCTTGCTGACACCGCTCTGTCATTGCTCATCCATATATTTATATGTACAGTGGGGAGAACAAGTATTTGATACACTGCCGATTTTGCAGGTTTTCCTACTTACAAAGCATGTAGAGGTCTGTAATTTTTATCATAGGTACACTTCAACTGTGAGAGACGGAATCTAAAACAAAAATCCAGAAAATCACATTGTAGGATTTTTAAGTAATTAATTTGCATTTTATTGCATGACATAAGTATTTGATCACCTACCAACCAGTAAGAATTCCGGCTCTCACAGACCTGTTAGTTTTTCTTTAAGAAGCCCTCCTGTTCTCCACTCATTACCTGTATTAACTGCACCTGTTTGAACTCGTTACCTGTATAAAAGACACCTGTCCACACACTCAATCAAACAGACTCCAACCTCTCCATGGCCAAGACCAGAGAGCTGTGTAAGGACATCAGGGATAAAATTGTAGACCTGCACAAGGCTGGGATGGGCTACAGGACAATAGGCAAGCAGCTTGGTAAGAAGGCAACAACTGTTGGCGCAATTATTAGAAAATGGAAGAAGTTCAAGATGACGGTCAATCACCCTCGGTCTGGGGCTCCATGCAAGATCTCACCTCGTGGGGCATCAATGATCATGAGGAATGTGAGGGATCAGCCCAGAACTACACGGCAGGACCTGGTCAATGACCTGAAGAGAGCTGGGACCACAGTCTCAAAGAAAACCATTAGTAACACACTACTCCGTCATGGATTAAAATCCTGCAGCGCACGCAAGGTCCCCCTGCTCAAGCCAGCGCATGTCCAGGCCCGTCTGAAGTTTGCCAATGACCATCTGGATGATCCAGAGGAGGAATGGGAGAAGGTCATGTGGTCTGATGAGACAAAAATAGAGCTTTTTGGTCTAAACTCCACTCGCCGTGTTTGGAGGAAGAAGAAGGATGAGTACAACCCCAAGAACACCATCCCAACCGTGAAGCATGGAGGTGGAAACATCATTCTTTGGGGATGCTTTTCTGCAAAGGGGACAGGACGACTGCACCGTATTGAGGGGAGGATGGATGGGGCCATGTATCGCGAGATCTTGGCCAACAACCTCCTTCCCTTAGTAAGAGCATTGAAGATGGGTTGTGGCTGGGTCTTCCAGCATGACAACGACCTGAAACACACAGCCAGGGCAACTAAGGAGTGGCTCCTTAAGAAGCATCTCAAGGTCCTGGAGTGGCCTAGCCAGTCTCCAGACCTGAACCCAATAGAAAATATTTGAAGGGAGCTGAAAGTCCGTATTGCCCAGCGACAGCCCCGAAACCTGAAGGATCTAGAGAAGGTCTGTATGGAGGAGTGGACCAAAATCCCTGCTGCAGTGTGTGCAAACCTGGTCAAGAACTACAGGAAACATATGATCTCTGTAATTGCAAACAAAGGTTTCTGTACCAAATATTAAGTTCTGCTTTTCTGATGTATCAAATACTTATGTCATGCAATAAAATGCAAATTAATTACTTAAAAATCATACAATGTGATTTTCTGGATTTTTGTTTTAGATTCCGTCTCTCACAGTTGAAGTGTACCTATGATAAAAATTACAGACCTCTAAATGCTTTGTAAGTAGGAAAACCTGCAAAATCGGCAGTGTATCAAATACTTGTTCTCCCCACTGTATATATTCTTATTCCATTCCTTATTTAAATGTGTGTGTATTAGGTAGCTCTTGTGGAATTGTTAGATTACTTGTTAGATATTTCTGCACTGTCGGAACTAGAAGCACAAGCATTTCGCTACACTCGCAATACATCTGCTAACTAGAGGTCGACCGATTATGATTTTTCAACGCCGATACCGATTATTGGAGGACCAAAAAAAGCCGATACCAATTAATCGGCCAAATTTAAAAAAACTAAAACATTTCAATATTTTGGGGGGTTTGTAATAATGACAATTACAACAATACTGAATGAACACTTTTATTTTAACTTAATATAATACATCAATAAAATCAATTTAGCCTCAAATAAATAATGAAACATGTTCAATTTGGTTTAAATAATGCAAAAACAAAGTGTTGGAGAAGAAACTAAAAGTGCAACATGTGCCATGTAAGAAAGCTAACGTTTAAGATCCTTGCTCAGAACATGAGAACATATGAAAGCTGGAGTCTTCAATATTCCCAGGTAAGAAGTTTTATACCATTTGTATTTCATATACCTTTGAGTATTGGATATTCTTATAGGCACATTAGTATTGCCAGTGTAACAGTATAGCTTCCGTCGCTCTCCTCGCCCCTACCTGGGCTCGAACCAGGAACACATCGACAACAGTACATAGGGAATAGAATGCCATTAGAGACGCATCCTATGTCTATGGTTAGAGGCCTCTCTTCTACAGGATCCAATTCATCCCATTCATCACTAAGACGCTCCATGATCAATATTAGAATTAATCATGTCTTGTTATAAATTACACTGACGCTGGGAAACCCACATAACCACTGTTCCTTCACACACACACACACACACACACACACACACACACACACACACACACACACACACACACACACACACACACACACACACACACACACACACACTTCTCTGCTGTATGGTGGTGGCGGTTGATACCAGCCGAGACAGAGTCATACATATCAGGAGATACAGGGTCGATGGAGCTCAGGGCTGAAGCTGAGTCGTTGGATTCCTGCAGCAGCAGATGTCTGCATTTCAGGGGAATTAAATCAGAAAAAAAGACCAAGACATTCTGCTCTGCTATAGCCCACTCCCTGTTCCCCACTGCCGCAGACAGAGACGGAAGCAGAGGGAGGGCGAAGAAGGAAGGAAGGGGGAAGGAATGGAGGAAGCCACCAGGTCGAGAGGAGAGGAGGGTAGAGAGGACAGTAGAGCCGTAGGAGGATGGGATGGCATCAAGGTGCTACAGTATGATCTCCCTGCAAGACGGCGTCTGCGAAGCAGACGGCAGACACATGTCCCAGCCCCCAACCCAGAACACAGCCTGCTGCTGCTGCTGCTCCAGCTCTGCACACACACACTCACACACACACGAACCGAAGATATAAAACATGGCACTAACCCAGAGGCTGCTGCCTCAACAGGGCTCAGTATTTACGAACAGCTGCCTCCTAGTCTCTGCACAACAGCCAAAGCATGTTACATACCCTGGCAGGACTAGAGCTGCCTGCCAAATTAAGATCTCTGTGTGTGTGTGTGTGTGTGTGTGTGTGTGTGTGTGTGTGTGTGTGTGTGTGTGTGTGTGTGTGTGTGTGTGTGTGTGTGTGTGTGTGTGTGTGTGTGTGTGTGTGTGTGTGTGTGTGTGCGTGTGCGTGGAGATGAAGCAGAAGTGTCAGTTTAGGCCTTCATACTGTAATTTATATGGGTAGTACAAAGTAAATTACAGTGTGAGTAACAGTGAAATAGTCTTACACACAGTGGAGGCAAGACAAAGTCCTTACATCTACTTTACACCTAACATGAGCCTATTCATCAGGGACATACATTCAATAGCAAATATCACCATTGCACCTCTACCAACTGCATTGCCTATTGTCATCTAAACCTCTATCTCCTTCACAACAGAAGCATAAAGACTCTGGAAAAGGACTTGGACGGACCAGCTTACAGCTACGTAAACCAATCTCTCTCATCCTCTCAGAGACAAACCAGAGCCCTTAAAAAATTCTCTAATTAAAACAGTCCTGTAGGCGTTTTATATGAAAGACCTCATCCTCATCTTTCAACAATTCCAGTTAACATCCCTGATGATTCTACATTGACTCACTGAAGCTTCGACACAACCTCCGGAGAACCTCAAGATTATGATCTGAAAGGCAAAACTGATGCTAGGTCCGCACTCCTACACTACCTTATCTGAGACACTTTGTGAATATGAGCCCAGAACTTCGTCCTACCTTTGAGAACGATGGGGTCCTTGCCCTCCCTCCTCAGCGAATCCAGGACCACATGGAGGGGCTGCGAGGAGGTCACCCTCTGGGGATCCATGGTGTTTTCGTCATACACCACGATCTCTTTGGAGAAGATGCTTTTGAAGGAGTCCTTGCCGGAAGACTCGCGGCACGACAGGAGGTCCAGCACTGTGATCTTGCCCTGCTGCAGCCGCCGCCGGCTGATCTTGTCCGAACAGTTGATGTGTACCGCGCCCTGGATGTGGCTCTTGTTGTACTCCATGAAGGGTCGGCAATCGATGATGACCGGGACCGTCCCGACCAGGTGGCCCATGGGGCATCTGGCCATTCTCTTGGCCAGCTCATTGGGGTGGATGACCCGGATGGTGGACCCTAGAGCCTTGGGTGGGCCTGAGGTGAGACTGGGGTCGCTAAAGGCCTCATGGTGGACCATGCCCATGGGGTTGGAGGAAGAGGCGGGTCCAGCATAGCTGAGGTTGGGGCTGCTGGCGCTCACCTGACTCTGGTGGCTCTGCTGGTGGCGCTGGTTGTTCCTGCTGTCCTTCTCGTAGGTGGTGACCGAGCAGCAGCTGGCACTGCTGCATCCACACGACAGGGAGCGCGTGGAGCCGTTGGATGAGGGCATATACGTGAGGTTGGTCGCCCGGATCTTCACCACCGTGGTGCTGATGACAGTTGTCTTGCTGCCGTGACTGGTGACGGTGGTGTCCAGGTAGCTGGTGTCCAGGCACAGTCGGAGTTCCTGAGGTCGGATCGGCCTTGGCAGCGCCACCACAATTCTGTCGTCGAGGGGAGATGGAGGCATGGGGAGGCTGAGGGTCGGGACGTCTACGGAGAACTACAAGAAGCCAGTCTACATGGGGAAAGATTGACAGAAGAAACAAAATGTCAGGGCTTGCATGCATAAAGCAGTTCAGAGTAGGACTGCTGATTTAGGATATGTTTTGCCTTTTAGATAATAATAAATAAGATTACATTGACACGGAGCTTGAATCTAGATCAGCACTCCGAGATGCTTTATGAATATGGGCCTAGATTAGGATTGTGAGTGCTCCAACGGAATCCACTATAGACTATAGGTCTTCATGGGTCCACCCTAACCTGAATACCCAAGCCCGACCCGGGGCCCAAGTGGGCCCGGATCCAAAATTCTAACTTTTCCCTCAGGTTCAGGTCGGGTCCTGTTTGATTGTCATCGGTCTCGGGTCTATTGATAGACCCAAGTGGACCTGACCACGGTTCTGCATAGCCTATAGCATATTTATTTTACAGTAATAAGGTGAATCTGTTCACTTATAGAAGGCCTAGCCAACATATGAAAACCTATTCGTTAACGAGAAGAGCAACGTGGCTGATAATCTTTATTTTAATTTTATTAAGGTCCAATTGGGTCTGATATAGTTGTAGTCGGGCCCATTTGCGTTCGGATCTGATTGTACAAGTCCGGGTCCCCTTTTCTTAAAATGATTGTGTTGTATAGCACACAAATTAACATGGGCATTGTTTAATGCGTTTCACAGGAACAACATTCCAAGCATTTCAACATAGGTAAGCAAGGGGGGGTTACAGGTGCCCTAAAGGGACAAAACTAGAATATCGACACAACATATTCCTCCCCCTTTACCTTTGATGATTCAATGTTTTGCCTATTGTTGTCTTTTTAACATAAGTTCTCTTAATGTAAATAAATGAACTTCTCAGAATAACCTTTTTTAAACTAGGGAAAGAGGGTAGACTGACTCAGTTCCCCGACTTAACCCTGGGGTGTATTCTGCCCCAATGTCGGAGGTTAGTCTGAACTAAATAGTCAACCTGTCAGGAGGTCGTCTTTCTCTTGCATGGTAATGACGACGTACAGGTGAGTCTAAGTCACATTGTCTCTGAGTCGGAGTGGTGATGGTGTATGCCCAGACTGGGGTGCAACAGTACCCTGAATAGGCTCTCTGGCTGGTTCAGGTGAGTCTGGAGCACTTTCCACATTTCTAGGTTGCTGCAGTGGATGTTCAGGTGATGGGTCGTAGTCATGGTAGGTCTCCAGTAGCTGATCTTGGTTTGTCACTTGACAGGAGTCATCTCTGAGGTTGGTTCCTGGCAACAGTTGATCCGCGTGTCTCCTCCAGATGATGTTTTCCGGTGTGTGAACTGTGTAGGACACAGGCCCTGTTTGTGCAACCACTGTGGCTGGTATCCACTTTGGACCTTTGCAGTAGTTCCGAGCAAGAACTCTCTCTCCAGCTATGAAGCTTCTGTCTTTTGCTTTGCTCCGTCTCTCCACCTGTGCTCTCTGTTGTGTCTGTACAACCTGTTTAGTCTTTGGAGGTCTCAGGTCGAGTCGCTTGCAAAACTGTCTTTTCATCATGGCTGACGCGGGTGCCACTTTGGTTGTAGCGTGGGGAGTGTTTCTGTAGGTTAACAGGAAGGTGTTTAGACGCCTATTGAGGGAGCCGTTCCCTTGTGATGATTTTAAAGCTTGCTTCATCGTTTGGACAAACCTTTCAGCGAGGCCGTTCGTTGCAGGGTGATATGGCGCTGACTTGATGTGTTGAATTCCATTTGCTTCCATGAATGACCGGAACTCTTCAGACACCTGTTGGGGGCCATTATCACTAACAAGTTGCGTTGGCAAGCCGAAGCGACTGAAGATTGACCGTAGCTCTTCGATGGTTCTCGCCGCTGACGTGCTCTTCATCACTATGACCTCAGGCCATTTGCTGTGTGCGGCAACTACGATTAAGAACATAAAATCCTCCAGTGGGCCTGCATAGTCTATGTCGCTGTCAAGGCTCCTCTGGAAAGTCCCATGGGTGTAGTGGCATTAGCTGAGGCATGTTCCTCATCTTTTGACATGCAGATCATGACTTGACCTTGTCTTCGATATTTTTCAGCAGTCAAGACTGGGTTAATTGTGACTTTGAAATCACCACAGAGTCTGAGTGATCCATATTTTTTTATGACTGTAACAACGGGTGTAGCCCATTCACTAACATTCACTGGATCCAATACTCCACTCTCCACTAGTCTGTTTAGCTCAATTTCAACTTTTGGTTTTATGGTGTATGGGACAGGTCTAGCTTTGAAGCATTTTGGCTTGCTGTCTGGTTTCACGGTCAGTTTAACTGTTATGTCCTTCATACTGCTAAGTTCTCCTTTGAACACATCCGCGTGTTTCCTCAATATCCCTGGTAGGTTTGTGTCCTTTTTTGAAACCATGTGAATTTCCTGCCAGTTTAGTTTGATCTTTTACAGCCATGTGCATCCTAGCAAAGCTGGATGGTTGCCTTTCACAATGTAGAGTGGTAGCTTTACCTTCTGTTTGTTGAGCTCCACTGTAACAATCACGCTTCCTCTCACTGGAACAATCTCACCGGTGTATGTTTTCAGCGTCAGGTGATGTGTGAGGTGATGTAGTTTCTCCTTGTATACAGCCTCAGACAGCAAAGATATGGCTGCTCCAGTGTCCACTTGCATCCGTACTGCGTTTCCATCCAGTAGCAGTGTCACCCAGTATCTGTATCCATTGTCTGAAATGGACAAAACATGCAAAGATTCTTCCCCTTCAGACAGGGTATCACTTTGTTCATCCTCTGTGTGCTCCATTTTATGCACTTTCTTTTTGTACTCCCTGAAGTCGCTTTTCCTTTGTTCAGTACTTTTGTTTGATTGTCTCTTTTTGTTTTTAAATGCACGTTCGATGTGACCCTTTTTTCCACAACTTCTGCAGTCTAAGTCTTTGCACCAACACTCCTCTGCTTGGTGACCTGGTTTCCCACAGCGATAGCATGGCTTGCCACCTCGTGCCTTGTTTTTTAACTCTGTAGACACCTTTGGCACTTGGGTCGATGCACTTAACTGTTGTGCGTCTTTATTTGCCATTTCCATTGACGTACTCACTTCTATTGCTCTCTGCAATGTTACTCTCAGTCAAAAGGCGTTTCTGAATTGCCTCGCTATGCATGCCACACACTAACCTATCACGTATAGTGTCACTCATTGATCGCCCAAATTCACAGTGTTCAGATAACTGTTTCAATACAGCCACAAACTGTGAGATTGATTCCCCTCCTCTTGATTTCTCTTATGAAACCTGATTCTCTCTGCGACTATCAGTAGTTTGGGAGAATAATGTCCTTTTAAGGTAGCCACAATTTCATCATATGATTGATCACCAGGTTTTTCAGGCGTTACCAGGCTGCGCAGTAGATTTAATGTTTTTCAGGCGTTACTAGGCTGCGCAGTAGATTGAATGTTTTTCAGGCGTTACTAGGCTGCGCAGTAGATTGAATGTTTTTCAGGCGTTACTAGGCTGCGCAGTAGATTGAATGTTTTTCAGGCGTTACCAGGCTGCGCAGTAGATTGAATGTTTTTCCTCCCATAACAGTCAAAAACGTTGGCACAACGACTTCTGTTTTAATTCCATTTGCCAACACAAAGTACTCAAAAGTTCTGTGTAAGAGCTCCATTGTTCCACAGATTCATCAAATGTTCCTATATTTCCAACCAACGCAGACATTTTCGGTTTATTTTTCTTTCTCACACTTTTCAGACGGTCCCTTACTCCCAGACCCTTTTTTAATTTTAACTCACCCTGACTTCACTTTCCTCCGCAGCTAACTCTTCCTATCCCTCGAGGGTCTCGTTGAATTTAACTCAGACTTTCTGCCCGAAGATAATGAGCACTAACGTGAGAACGTTTCTTCCTCGTCGCCAGTTTTGTTGTATAGCATACTGTATTACTTATACAACTAATATAAGGACAGGACATGAGACGGGAGTAGAAATTAACGTGGACATTGTTTAATGCGTTTCACAGAAAGAACATTCCAAGTTTTTCAACGTAGGTTGGCAAGAGGGGGTTACAGGTGCACTAAAGGGACAAAACTAGAATATCAATACACAACAGATTGGGTCCATTCGGCTTGGGGTCTGATTGTCCTCGGGTCCGTTCGGGCCCAGTTAAACCAGAGAAGACGTCTGCTATAGGCTACTATGACGTGGGTAGAATCAATAATAACCACAGCGTCTATCGAATAGCATGGAGGTTTGTTGATGACCAATGCCACTGACTCTGGGGACAGTGAATGAGAAACTAAACATCTACACACTCACCAAATATCTGCTAAGTAAAACGTCTGCAAGACAACTACCACAGTGATGGGAATATGCAGGTAAAACAGAGAGCCTACTGACCATTTAGTGAGGGTGGATATAAACCATAGACTATATGATATATGTGGAGTGTCCAATGAATATGTAGCCTATGAGCAAATAATATAATCCTCACAAATATGTGCAGGTCACACGGGGATTGAAATTCACAGAGCAAATGTCTGGACTAAGCAGCTAGGCTACTGTCAATTTCACATTGCAGTGCAATAAGGCTATGCATTTCAGGTGACAAAAAGACTGGAATACTGCCTCAACCTGTAGTAGAGCTACGCCGCAGTTTGGTCTCCCTCCAAATCACATCTGGGACAGTCATGGGGTGCGCGAGAGGCTGCTTAAATTTCATCAAACGTTGTAATAATAACGATGTAATAAGCCATGTCCTCACATCAAAAGACGCCCATGGTCGCGTCGTCTGGGCCGTGCATTTAGTGTCCAGCTGTTTCAACTGGCTGGTAATGTAGACAAATAAATCACAGGGTGTACATTCATTGAAGAGACCGGCATGAGGACGTGCTGAGAATAAAAGTATGGAGGGCTTCGACGGTACAGACACGGTTTGATTAGATTAAACATGTCAATTCCAATTCAAAGACGCCGCGGTTGGACAGCAAATATTTATCTCATATAGTTAAAACATTGTATCATTTGTAGTGATAGTCTAGTCTGGATAATTTTGGCAACATTGTAGCCAGTAACAGATATTTGTTAAAAGTGATATTGAAAAAACAGCAGTTTATCATCTGTCAGCGGTTAACATGAAGGAAATTAGTTCGATCTAAAGGATATAGGATATCGAATAGCCTATAGTTTCATGTGAAATTCCCAAATTCCCAATCGTTCATATTTAACGTTAGCACTGTTATGACTTGAAATTGCTGAGTATGGTCTGTTCATGTTGATAACGTCAGCGTAATTTCTATACAACTTGTAAGCTATATACACTGTGAAAGGTCGCCCAATAAAGGAATTATAAAAGTTTACTTACATTTTTGTAAGACAATATTTTGGGTGCTCCGGTTGAATGTTGACGAATTTTATTTGTGCTCAATGTTGATTCCATTCAGCCTTTCCCAGTGCCGTGGATCCGCAACATTTTTACTTTTAGCCTTGGTCCCCAGTAATAATATACAAGGGGTTCAGCCAACCTAGAGAAGTGGCACTTTAGGATTGGCACGGGTATGAGCCAATAAACGACTTCATTAATATTAAATTAGTCGTTTTGTACAGTGAGAGCGCAGCGAGAACCAACCTAGTAGTGGGTGTTCCGCTGCGGGTCTTAAAAATCGGGTAGGTAGGGGTAAATCTCAATGGTTCATCCTCGTGTACTCTCTGTTGTCTCCTCGCCTCCTTCTCAAAACACATTGGATGAGAAAGTCAGAGGGGAGGGACATTTGGCTTTCTCATCCAATGGATTTTGAGAAGGCAACGAGAGCAGAGACAGGACGGAGTGAGTAATTGGGTTGCTCCTTAAATATTCAAATTAACATTTCTCAGAGTCCCATGTATTAGAGTAGGGTGATGTCACTGGCAACCAATCAAAAGTGCGCTACGAGGAAGAGTGAAGCAAGTGTAGACTGATGATAACATTCTCAGATTAGAAATTCGTTCATCCTGTTTCGTCTTTAATGCGTTCTTCTCCGCCTATTTATGCAGAAAATACAGTCATTACCACTAGTAGTTGCATGCAATTTAATAGTTTAATAATGATTGTTTTTTTAGAGGGAAACTGGTTTATAGTGATTCATATTATGCAGCTAGGCTATGATATTACAATGGTAATGCATCATCTACAATAGCCTATTATATAAGGTTATGGCCACAGGTGCCTTCAATTAGCCTGTCTGTGATTCATGTTCATTGGAAATGATCTTGACAATTTGCTCATTTAGGGGTGTATCATGGATAATTATAGTCATGTGATGTCTTGCTCCAGAATAGCCATGCCTAGGTTCTCCCTAGTAGATACTGTATAACAAGGCTCATGTCTCTGCATATAAGACCCTGAACCAATACCCTACTCAATATATTTCGATGTAGGGCTATGACTTAGGAATGTATATTATATGGACATTTAAAGGTTCATATCCACCCTAATGTAGATATGAAAGGGCTCATGTCTCTGCTTATAAGACCCTGAACCAATACCCTACTCAAGATGCTGTGATGTGTGGCTTGCACATCTAGGTTATATGGACATATACTTGTTCATTATAGCCTGTATACGTTCTTCTTGGATATGCACTGAGTGTACAAAACATTATGAACATTAGGCTCTTTCCATGACCTAGATTGACCAGGTGAAAGCTAAGATCCCTTATTGATTTCACTTGTTAAATCCACTTCAATCAGTGTAGATTAAGAGGAGGAGACAAGTGAATTTATTTTTATGCCTTGAGACGATTGGGGCACTAGTTGTGTTCAAATACTCATACTAACCGCACTAACCGTACTGTTTGTGACGTGAATTGAGTATATAGTATGCTCATAGTATGGATATAGTTAGTATTCCAAAAGTTCCATATTGCAATTCTTCAGAAAATGGGCGTGGCTTCATAACTTTTCAGATTTGAAGAAAATGGCGGAATATATGCAGCCGAAGTCCGACGAAAGCGGATACAGATTCATTGCTTTAACTAATGATGACATATGTTAAGAAAATGTTGGGAAAATGTAATAAGGTAATGCCTTTTCAAATAAGTTACGTTACATGTTCTGTTGGCTGACAATTTGTTAGCTACGCTATCCTTACGAACCACATAGCATTATAGCAGTATGTATGTACCGGTATGTTAGCTAGTTACCTAACGTTAGTTGGCTACCAATACATCTAACTTGCCAGGCAGTATATTAACTACCTGCTATCTATCAAACTACCCAATGTTTATTGACTTGATTATTTACATCAAATCAAAGTTTATTTGTCACATGCGCCGAATATAACAGGTGTAGAACTTACAGTGAAATGCTTACTAACCAACAGTGCAATTTTTTAAAAGGTATTTGGTGAACAATAGGTAAGTAAAGAAATAAAAACAACAGTAAAAAGACAGTGAAAAATAACAGTAGCGAGGCTATATACAGTAGCGAGGCTATATACAGGCACTGGTTGGTCGGGCTAATTGAGGTAGTATGTACATGAATGTATAGTTAAAGTGACTATGCATATATGATAAACAGAGAGTAGCAGCAGCGTAAAAGAGGGGTTGGGTAGGGGCACACAATGCAAATAGTCCGGGTAGCCATTTGATAACCTGTTCAGGGGTCTTATGGCATGGGGGTAAAAACTGTTGAGAAGCCTTTTTGTCCTAGACTTGGCACTCCGGTACCGCTTACCATGCGGTAGTAGAGAGAACAGTCTATAATTGGGGTGGCTGGAGTCTTTGACAATTTATAGGGCCTTCCTCTGACACCGCCTGGTGTAGAGGTCCTGGATGGCAGGCAGCTTAGCCCCAGTGATGTACTGGGCCGTACGCACTACCCTCTGTAGTGCCTTGCGGTCGGAGGCCGAGCAGTTGCCGTACCAGGCAGTGATGCAACCAGTCAGGATACTCTCGATGTTGCAGCTGTAGAACCTTTTGAGGATCTGAGGACCCATGCCACATCTTTTTAGTTTCCTGAGGGTGGAATAGGCTTTGTCGTGCCCTCTTTACGACTGTCTTGGTGTGTTTGGACCATTCTAGTTTGTTGGTGATGTGGACACCAAGGAACTTGAAGCTCCCAACCTCCTCTACTACAGCCCCGTCGATGAGAATGGGGGCGTGCTCGGTCCTCCTTTTCCTGTAGTCCACAATCATCTCCTTAGTCTTGGTTACGTTGAGGGATAGGTTGTTATTCTGACACCACCCGGCCAGGTCTCTGACCTCCTCCCTATAGGCTGTCTCGTCGTTGTCGGCGATCAGTCCAGGATCCAGTTGCAGAGGGAGGTGTTTAGTCCCGGGATCCTAAGCTTAGTGATGAGCTTTGAAGGTACTATGGTGTTGAACGCTGAGCTGTAGTCAATGAATAGCAATTCTCACGTAGGTGTTCCTTTTGTCCTGGTGGGAAAGGGCAGTGTGGAGTGCAATAGAGATTGCATCATCTGTGGATCTGTTGGGGCGGTATGCAAATTGGAGTGTGTCTAGGGTTTCTGGGATAATGGTGTTGATGTGAGCCATTACCAGCCTTTCAAAGCACTTCATGGCTACAGTTGTGAGTGCTACGGGTCGGTAATCATTTAGACAGGTTACCTTAGTGTTCTTGGGCACAGGGACAATGGTGGTCTGCTTGAAACATGTTGGTATTACAGACTCAGTCAGTGACTGGTTGAAAATGTCAGTGAAGACTCTTGCCAGTTGGTCAGCACATGCTCAGTGTACACGTCCTGGTAATCCATCTAGCCCTGCGGCCTTGTGAATGTTGACCTGTTTAAACGTCTTACTCACGTCGGCTATGGAGAGCGTGATCACACAGTTGTCCGGAACAGCTGATTCTCTCATGCATGCCTCAGTGTTGCTTGCCTCGAAGCTAGCATAGAAGTGATTTAGCTCATCTGGTAGGCTCGTGTCACTGGGCAGCTCGCAGCTGTGCTTCCCTTTGTAGTCTGTAATAGTTTGCAAGCCCTGCCACATAAGACGAGCGTCGGAGCCGGTGTAGTACGATTCAATCTTAGCCCTGTATTGAAGCTTTGCCTGTTTGATGGTTCATCGGAGGGCATAGCAGGATTTCTTATAAGCTTCCGGGTTAGAGTCCCGCACCTTGAAAGCAGCAGCTCTACCCTTTAGCTCAGTGTGAATGTTGCCTGTAATCCATGGCTTCTGGTTGGGGTATGTATGTACAGTCGCTGTGGGGACGACGTCCTCGATGCACTTATTGATAAAGCCAGTGACTGATGTGGTGTACTCCTCAATGCCATCGGAATATTTCTTGTTCCAGTCTGTGATAGCAAAACAGTCCTGCAGTTTAGCATCTGCTTCATCTGACCACTTTTTTAATGACAGAGTCACTGGTGCTTCCTGCTTTAATTTTTGCTTGTAAGCAGGAATCAGGAGGATGGAATTGTGGTCTGATTTACCAAATGGAGGGCGAGGGAGAGCTTTGTACACGTCTCTGTGTGTGAAGTACAGGTGCTCTAGAATTTTTTTCCAACTCTGGTTACACATGTAACATGTTGATAGAAATTAGGTAGAACTGATTTAAGTTTCCCTGCACTAAAGTCTCCGGCCACTAGGTGCATCAGCTCTGGGTGAGTGGTTTCCTGTTGGCTTATTTCCTCATACAGCTGACTGAGTGCGGTCTTAATGCCAGCATCCGTCTGTGGTGGTAAATAAACAGCCACGGAAAGTATAGCTGAAAACTCTCTAGGCAAATAGTGTGGTCTGCATTTTATCACAAGATACTCTACTTCAGGTGAGCAAAATCTAGAGAGTTCCTTAGATTTCGTGCACCAGCTGTTGTTTACAAATATGCACAGACCCCCCCCCCCCCCCCCCCTAGTCTTACCGGAGTGTGCTGTTCTATCTTGCCGGTGAAGCGTATATCCCGCTAGCTGAATATCCATGTCATCATTCAGCCACGATTCCGTGAAACATAAGATATTACAGTTTTTGATGTCCTGTTGGTAGGATATTCGTGATCGTACCTCGTCTAATTTATTGTCCAATGATTGCACGTTGGCGGGTAATATTGATGGTAATTGCAGCTTTCCCACTTGTCTTCTGCGGATCCTTACGAGGCACCCCGCTCTGTGTCCTCTGTACCTGTGTCACTTCCTCTTGCAAATAACTGGGATGTTGGCCTTGTCGGGTGTTCGGAGAATGTCCTTTGCATTCTGCTTGTTGAAGAAAACATCTTAATCTAATCCGAGGTGAGTGATCACTGTCCTGGTATCCAGAAGCTATTTTTTGCCGTAAGATACGGTTGCAGAAACATTATGTACAAAATAAGTTACAAAAAAAACACATAATAGCACAATTGGTTGGGCGCCCGTAAAACTGCTGCCATTTCTTCCTGCGCCACGATTCAATGGCTATCTACTTCGATTTCAGAGCACTCTCGCACAGAATAACTGATGATTTTACGAATGCTCAACACCCATTGAATATGGCCCGGTGTGTAACGGCTTTCTTCCTGGGATGAAAGGAGAGGACCAAAACGCAGCGCGGCTAGTGTTCAACATGATTTAATAAAGAATACGTGAACACTACAAACAACAAAACAAGAAATGTGAAAACCGAAACAGTCCTATCTGGTGCAGAACACAAAGACAGAAGACAACCACCCACCATCCCCAACACAAAACAAGCCATCTATATATGATTCTCAATCAGGGACAACGATTGACAGCTGCCTCTGATTGAGAACCATATTAGGCTGAACACAGAAACAGACAAACTAGACACACAACATAGAATGCCCACCCAGCTCACGTCCTGACCAACACTAAACAAGCAAAACACACAAGAACTATGGTCAGGACGTGACACGGTGTCAGTAAATGTTGGCAAAAAAAAAGCGTAACTAAATTGTTCCCAGCAGCACAGGTACAGTCACCAATGCTCTGGATAACATGAAAACAGCCTATCCAGCTCTGCTAGGGCGAGTAAAATGGTCAGAGTGAGTTGTTCTCTCATTTGTGTCTGGAAGTAGCTAGCAAGCTAGCCAACGTTAGCCAGTTAGCTTGGGTGCCTGACTGCCGTTGTGAGGGCAGAATGCTCGGATCAAACCTACTCCTTGGCCAGAGCGTCCAGTGTGTGCTCTGAATTTACAAATGGACAATCTGACAACGCTCTGAATTTAGAGGGCACACTCCAGATTGAATTTACGAATGCTTAGCTAGTCGTTTGTTAAACTAACAATCTAGCAACAGCATCAACTTCCGGTAGAAAGGCGGGGCTCTGGTATGCTCAACTGAAACGATACCGTTCGTTTCCAGTATACTAAAATGAACTAATAATACATAGTATGTAGTATATACTCATTAAGTATGTAGTATACAGTATGTTAGTATGGGTATTCGAACACAGCTATGGATTGTGTATATGTGCCATTCATAGGGTGAATGGGCAAGACAAAATATATACACTCAACCGTTTCCCGTGTGTATCAAGAATGGTCCACCACCCAAAGGACATCCAGCCAACTTGACACAACTGTGGGAAGCATTGGAGTCAACATAGGCCAGCATCCATGTGGAACGCTTTCAACACCTTGTAGAGACCATGCCCGATGAATTGAGGCTGTTCTGAGGGCGCTATATTGTAATTATTTCGCCACTATGGCCTATTTATTGCCTTACCTCCCTTATCCTACCTCATTTGCACACACTGTATATAGACTTTTTCTATTGTATTATTGACTGTATGTTTGTTTATTCCATGTGTAACTCTGTGTTGTTGTTTTTGTCACACTGCTTTGCTTTATCTTGGCCAGGCCGCAGTTGTAAATGAGAACTTGTTCTCAACTAGCCTACCTGGTTAAATAAAGGTGAAATAAATAAAAATAAAAATTTAAAAGAGGATGTTTGGGAGAGGGGCAACTCAATACTAGGAAGTTCTTAATATTTTGTACACTCAGTGTATGTCCTTTCAAGAATCAATTAACACCTATTGTAAAAGTATGGTCCACCAGAACAACACGTCCACCATGGTTTGATACAAGTCTATTACTGTAGAATAACTAATTAAATTGTATTTATTCTTTTTTTAACACTGCCACTTAGTGTCATTCAAATGCACTTTTATTATGTTTTATTTTGACTTGAGGAACTTATTCAAGAACGATCTAATGTAATCTATTACAAAAATAAAGCAAACTGGATGGAATATGGAGAGAAAAGCACAAAATTCTTCCTGAATCTCCAATACAGGAACGCTAACAAAAATAATTTGCCGAAACTCGTTACTGAAGACGAAGTCATCTATGATTCTCCGAATTATATTTTAAAAGAGGAAGCCAATTATTTTAGGCAGATATTCTCTTTTCCGTCTCATCCTCTCCCACTGAATGAAGATTACGGTAAGGAATTCTTTCCAAATAATATAAAAAATGGAAAATTAACAAATATACAGAAAGATCAGTGCGAAGGCCAAATTAGTGCGAAGGCCAAATTAGAGGAAGAACTTTTTGAGGCTATTAAATCCTTTCAGTCTGAAAAAACCCCAGGGCTTGATGGCATACCGGTAGAGGTATATCAAGTATTTTTTGATATACTAAAAGCTCCATTGTTAGATTGTTTTAACTACTCCTATAGAAATGGTAGTCTGCCAGGTACTCAGCAGGAAGGTCTGATTTCTCTATTATTAAAACAAGACCCAGATGGCAAATATAAAGACCCAGTCTATCTAAAAAACTGGAAGCCCCTTACACTTCAATGTTGTGATGCAACTCAGAATTAAAAGGGTTTTACCAGGTATTGTTCATCCTGATCAGACAGGTTTTTTACATGGACGATACATTGGAGATAATATACGACAACTACTAGAAATAATAGAACATCATGAAACATATAAGAAGCCAGGAATGGTATTTATAGCAGATTTTGAAAAGGCATTTGATAAAGTAAGACTGGATTTTATTTATAAATGCCTGGATTTTTTCAATTTCGGTAATTCTCTTATAAAATGGATAAAAAGAATGTATAGCAACCCCAGGTGTAAAATAGTAAATAACGGCTACTTCTCAGAGAGTTTTGAATTGCCAAGAGGAGTTAAACTAGGGTGTCCGCTGTCACCATATCTATTCGTTATGGCCATGGAAATGCTAGCTATTAAAATCAGATCCAATAACAACATTAGAGGATTAGAAATCCAAGGCTTAAAAACAAAAGGTATCCATGTATGCCGATGACTCAAGTTTTATGTTAAGGCCGCAAGCTAGATCCCTGCAATGTCTCATAAAAGATCTAGATAACTTTTCTGTACTCTCTGGACTAAAACCTAATTATGATAAGTGTACAATATTACGTATTGGATCCTTAAAAAATACAACATTACCCTGCAGCTTACCTATAAAATGGGCTGATGGTGAAGTAGACATACTCGGTATTCATATCACAAAATATATAAATAAGCTCTCCACAATGAATTTCAATAGAAGACTTGTAAAAATAGACAAGATCCTGCAACCATGGAGAGGTAAATAGCTGTCTATTTATGGAAAAATTGCCCTGATTAACTCCTTAGTCATATCTCAGTTTACTCACTTACTTATGGCGCTGCCTACTCCTGATGATTTGTTTTTCAAATCATATGAGCAAAAAATATTTCGCTTTATCTGGGACGCTAAACCAGACAAAATAAAACGTGCCTATCTATATAATGAATATGAACTGGGTGGGTTGAGATTATTAAATATAAAAGCACTAAACCTCTCTCTAAAAGCTTCACTCATTCAAAAGTTTTCTTTGAACCCTAAATGGTTCTCAAGTAGATTAATAAGAAAAGTTCATCCATTGTTTAAAAATTGAATTTTTGCCTTTTTTCAAAGAATCTGTCTTTTTCAAACAAGCATTGCAGAGCTGGCTACAATTTCAATTTCATCCCCCTGAAAAGATAGAACAAATATTGCAAAAAATATTATGGCTGAACTCAAATATGCTGGTTGATAAAATACCTGTATTTATGGGAAAGATGTTTGAAAAGGGTATTTTGTTCTTAAATTATATTGTTATGTCCTTCATGGAGTTATCAGAATTGTATGGGAGGTAATATTGTTGTTGGGGTAATTAAGTGGCCCGTTGAGCACATGCTCCCATATGACAGGACACATGTCGTGGGGAGAGGGTCTCACCGAGACTCTCTATTTATACCCGTTGGCAGCCTTGAACAATGCAGGACATTTATTATTGCTTCTATTCTTAGCAGCTGCACAGAGGGGGTATTTATAAATGTGTGGCTGGAG
Organism: Salvelinus alpinus; assembly: GCF_045679555.1. NCBI lineage: Eukaryota > Metazoa > Chordata > Actinopteri > Salmoniformes > Salmonidae > Salvelinus > Salvelinus alpinus. The sequence continues at coordinate 45,188,647 of NC_092093.1, forward strand.
CTGATCAAAGCCCCATCCAAATTGAATTATCTGAGACCTGGCCATGAATAATCGTTCAACCCGCAAGACCCTAGTATAATCGTATCAATGTCCACAATTAAGTGTATGGTATCATAGTTTGATAGAGAGTGTGATTGGTGTTGTTGCTGTTTTGTTATGTTATGTTACGTTTTGTTATGTTGATCCCATTAACTATTTCACCTGACATTATGCTAAAAATGTAAAGGCAGTAACCTACTCCTGGTGTTATTGTTTTAGCTGAATGTGCTAAAAATGGATGCAGGTGTAGATACAGGAAATACAACACGTTCAGATTTACATAAGATTCAAATGAATACTAATAGTCAATGTTGAAATAGCATCGGCAGTTGGTGATGGTGGTGTGATCACAACCGGGTTGTGTTGTTATGAATATGTGTCACTGTTAAAGGGGAATTTCACCCAGGGGGAATCTGGGATTGTTTTCATCATGTCTGAGGCATTTCTAGGACAGTGAGATGTGTTTCATAATAATTGCCCAGGAGTAAGGCAGGTCTGGGTTTTGCACGCTGAGTGATACACTGTATCACGGCCTCTGGTGTATTTATGGGGGGGGGGGGGGGGCTGAAAATAAATGTAGTCCTGCTTTTTGGAATTTTGCAAAGGCACTATAAGTTTTGTGCATGTAGATATGGTTGTCCTTATTCGATAGAGCCTTTGAACATCTTTCAGCGATGTTCCTATCAGCATTGCTAATCATTGCTAATTATACAAGCTGACACAATTTTTCCCGTATCTGAATGACTACAACTCGTATGGGCGGTGCTTCGTACTCTGGCCCCGTTCTGCCCCAAAGGCAGACTTTTTTGAAAGGTAGGCGGACACAATCCATTTGGCAAAACGGAAATAACTGACCAGAGCACAATGGCTTCAAGTGATTCCTCTCATCAACACGAATTCGAAGATGGAGCTTTTTTTTTTGCTACATGGTGACATACATGTTTCAACCGGAATATAGCGAGGAGGATTCGAAACAAGGAGTTGGATTTTGCTATAGGCTCAGCAACAGCCAGTTCCAGCACCAAGAGGGCAGATGACAAATATGGTGGCTAGTAAGTTATTTTTCCTGCAAGCAATCTAGATATCTTTAGTTTATCTACTGAAACCCATATTGTGTATTACTGACTAACATACTTTTGTGGTACAGTGGGGGGACATCATGTTTTTTCCCAGTTTGCTAACTTAGGTAGCTAGCTAGCTAAGTTAGCTAAACAATACAGGTAGTCATATCCATGACATAAAATAGAAGTGGTTTTACCATGAGAGATCTATTGTATCTCGATTCGAAAACCTCTTCTCTTTTTAGTCGTAGATATGGCTACTTAACAGCAGGCGATAACGTTACAACCAGCTATCTAAAGCTAGGTTTATCAGCAAATGTTAGCACATGACTGGAGTTGGCTAGCTAGTTAGCCTGGCACCTGCTAACTTATTACTATGCACCAGGCCTCCCTTATGTAACTTTTTAGCAAACATGTTGTCACGAATCCCACCGAAGGCGGTTCCTCTTCCTGTTCGGGAGGCGCTCGGCGGTTGTCGTCACCGGTCTACTAGCTGCCACCGATCCCCTTTTCCTTTTTCAGTTGGTTTGGTCTTATTGGTTTCACCTGTTTCTAGGTTGGTTTTGATTTGGGCTATTTAAGCTGGTAATGCCCGCCGGCTGTTGTGCAGGCTTGTTCTCTGCTCCCTGCGCCTGATTCCTCAACCCATTTCATCACACATGTAACATCAGCAACTGTACATAGTTTTACTAGCTAGCTATGTAACATAATTGACAATGACCATGGATGCATTTCAAAATCACAAAATTATAGGCATGACGCAAGATAGGATTCCAAACTGATATGAATAACAATTATAGGCTATCCAGCAAGCTTGCTACTTAAGTTTACTAGCTAACAGTGAGGAGAAAAAATAATACAACAATTTAAATGTTGTACATCTCTAAAAATGATAAGCTGGTTTTACTATAAAAAATATTTGTCCAAGCATGCCCGTTAGACATGGCTGTAGATAGATACTGTCTGCCTACCTACTTACCTAGGTACATTTGTACTGTCTGGTCACTGTGCAAAGGTTGAAGGCTATGCCATATTTATTTCTATTAGGCTAGATATTGTTCTAAATGTAATCTCTGTGCCTATGCACATGTATGCATGTTCAACTAGTCTACCCTAATAGTGTTATGCTGGCACAGTTCAACTGTTGTTTAAGCTGTGCAATGGAGTATCATTTATTATCTTTTTTTTGTCTTACAGGCAATACTGTGTGGTGCCTGGGCTTCTTTCTAGAGTGGATTCTCAGAGAGAGAAATAATTCCTTTGCCTGCGCATGTCACTGTAGAACGGACTCCTGTGAACCTTATCCAATCTCTATGGATTGGACATTATGCTGGATTTCAAGCAGAAGATGACTCAAGAGGAGCTGAATGGCAGTTTGATCATGACAACACACCTCCCACAGCTATACATTTGTTCTCTGAACTTACTGTATGTTTCTTTGGAATGGCAATTTTATCATGACCACCTCTCCCATCATCTGCTGATCATCAGTTCTCTTAGCTACAAATTGATACACCAGACAATGTGATTTAACCAAATATGTTTGGTAACCATTACTGGGAGTTACAGGATAGGTACTGTTTGGTGTAGCACAGCATTTTTGATGCTGTCTTCGTCCTCGATTTGTGGAAACAGGAGTCTCAGAAAATTTTTATGTCCAGTTGCAGGGGTTCAGTTTGAATTTAGAAAATGCTCATTTATTATAACAAATACTTAGCTATATAGACAATTCTAGTGTTTTCCAGACAAGGGTGGAATAGATGGCTACCAGATTGAGTTACTCTTATTTGTTAACATTAGCTAGCTTACGTTAGCTAACATTAGTCCAAGATAGGACAAACAGACAAACAAACATGCTTACTCTGCTGAAGGTAGCTACCAGTCTAGCAGTGACTACCATGGCATTGGCGAAATTGATTGACAGTGTGTATCCAAATGAGAGCTAGCAATATGATTTTGCTGATGGCTTTCAGAGTTCAATACAAGACTGTAATGTTAGCTAACGCAGCTAATTTAACTAGTCCAGCTAACGTTACGCTACCTCGAATTGAGAATCTTTCATTTTGTTGTGAAGGGAGAAAACGATGGAATCGCATCACTTCTCAGCTATCGTCTAAATGGATTCCCCATCCGTTCAGCCTGAAAATCACTCTGATAATCTTTGGTCACCGTAAGCATCATTCTTCATATCCGCAAACCACTGGCAGCATCTGGATAAATCTCTGGTAGGTAGAAAGGTGAAAGATAACACTTTTTCGTGCTTGGTTGTAATTAGGACAGCCAGACAGAACACCACGCGGGCATGATGACAAACGGTAGTTAAAAAACAAACGTATAAAAAAAATGTGCCTGGAGAAGTTCTGAGATTTCTGTGTTGTAAACAACGTCATGAACCAAGTTTGTGGGCACGCCCCATCTACCTAACAGGGTGCTATCTGCATTCACTATGAATGCTGCCCTCATAAAAAAAAACATTGCCGTTTTGAAACTGAAGTAGAAGTGCAGTAACTGCAGTTATACTGTACTCTAACTGCATTTGCACTGCAAAAACACTGCAGTAAAAAAATGTTTGTCAGTTTGGATGCAGTATTTGCAGCATACTGCTGTTATACTGCACTCTAATTGCAGTTATACTGCAATCTTTTTTTGTAAGGGTGGACTGTGGTTCACTATGAGCAGACGAATACACAGGAATTCAAAACTTCCAGATTCTACCGGTAAAATGAAAATGCGCTCTTTCTAGCTTGTGGTTTGGATAATGTTGATGTTTATGACAAAAATGTAATGTTGTCAATATAATAATGACCATATGCTGTGACAGAGCCAGTGTGAAATTCCCCTTTCATGTTCATGAAAAGCACTTACAGTAATTGTCCTAGGTTGAATAAACATAACAATTAATCACCAACCATGAATCAATATTCATCTTAGTCACATTTTCCAATAGTAACCAAAATAATATCACCAGACCAATTCTTGATGATGTTCTCCTATTGTTTTCTGTGGTAGGATAACAGTATGTAGTGTGCACCAATCAGGACAGCAAAGGCTATGCAGCCTACTTGTCAGGAGCTAGTGAAAGCCACAACTGTTTCCTCTAGTAAAAAATAAAGTGATTTTGTTATATTCAAAAGCCTCTTCCAAAATACACAACACGGTTGTACTCTGGGATTTCTGAAAAATACACAACAAATGACTCCGCATAGCAGATTCATCAGCTTTCCCCAGTGAGACCCATGCTAACACTGACAGCGTGGCTGATGTGCTTTTTGCAAACTGAGCCGGTTTGTCTGGTTACAAAACGTGAAATAAAAGTACAGGTCAACGTTGGTTGGAGGATTATGTCACACTGATGTTAGTGAGGTATTTTGAAAGGCTAGTTTGTCCTATAGAATGGTTTAGCTTCATGCGCATAGATTCTATGTTTGTCAAACCTAGAAATAGCTTAGAGAAACTGCATGAATGCTATGCAACCGACACTCTAAAATAGTTCTATATAGTGCCAAATAAGGTTTATTTGGCGTGTAACCATAGCGGATCCCTTTTTGTTGTTATATGGAACCTTTTTTGAAGGTTCTATAAAGAACCATGCTCATAAGGTTCTAAATGGAACCTGTATGGTGTTATAAAGACCCCTATCCTAAGGTTCTATAAATAACCATTAAAAAATGTTATATACACCACCAAAAAAGGGTTCTGCTATGGATACAACCCTTTTTAGGACTACAAATATAGGATCTTAATTTGAGCCAGTTTGCTACAGCAGGAAAATAATCCTGCAGCAACAGAAAATTTAAATCATTATGTGGATTATAATTAATATGCATGTTTTGGAGGGGTTAATGCATTTTTCATTAGGGAAAATGAAGTCTGACATTTTAAAATGGAAATTGCAACCATTAGAAGCCTAAAATTGCCATGAATACACAAGTTTGCATTTCCTGCACAAAAGAGTGATCAAATTAAGATCTTGCATCTGTGTATATATAGCCTTTTCTTATGGTTCTTCGTAGAACCTTTATGGAGAATGGTTATATAAATAACCTTGCTCAATCTCAAAGGTTTTTTGAATAACCATACAGGTTTTTTTTATGCTGGTTTAATGGCCATACTATAGTTTACAATTTCAATAGGTTTTATTATTGTGTTTATTAACAAGTTGAATCAGGTGTGCTAGCTCTGGGACAGCTAGGGGCCCCTGAGGAGAGAATTGATGTAACAAAAAAGCAAGTTCAGTGAGTGTATTTAGTAAATAAATGAACATAGACCAAAACAAGAAACACGGGTAGTGTACAGACATGAACAGAAACAATAACGCCTGGGGAAGGAACCAAAGGGAGTGACAGATATTGGGAAGGTAATCAGGAAGGTGATGAAGTCTGTCTGAGTCTGATAAGGCACTGGCGCGGTAACGATGGTGACAGGTGTGCGTAATGAGCAGCCTGGTGACCTAGAGCGCCGGAGAGGGAGTATACGTGACAATTTAGAACTACTGACTTAGTCAACCGTTCTCAATTGACAGAAGGCCATATGTGAGTCTTTCACAAAACACCATCACTGGCCGTAGTCATACAGTATATAACATGAAATAGCATAACACAACAGATTAGATAAACTGAAATGACACTCACTCATGGTTGCACAAAAAGAGCTGTGCACAAACCACACCCCAAAATATTCTGGGAAAAAAACATTTTTTGAACTTCAAAGAACCATTTAAAGGCTCAAAGGGTACTTTGGGTCAGTATGGTTCCACAAAGAACCACCACCCTTCCCAAAGAACCCTTGAGGAACCCTCATTTTTTGTGTGTAGCGTTTTGCGTCTTGTCACTTTTCATGATGAACCACAGTCCTGTGATTTATTAACCAGACATTGAAAGATCGCAAAATTATTTATTGCCAGTGCATTTTATTGTAGAATTTCATTCAGTATGCAGCCTCTGTTCTGTTTGTAAAAAAAAACATGTCAAACTAGTCACATTACCTAATGTAATGTTGAAAAATTACATTTAAACCAGGATTGCATAAATCAGACACATTCATGGTATTTCATTTTCAGTTTGGAAGCCTACTCTTCAGATGTGTTGTTTGAAACAAAAGAGAGTATTCCCATCTATTTTTATGACCATACTTTTATGTACACACATGTAAATTAATTGTGGGAAAGTCCTTGATATGTTAACATGCATTTTTTTTTTCATTTAGTTGTTCAACTAGTTTATCTGGAAAATTTCACCCCACTTTTCAGTCCAAAGTTTGACTTGCACTGTAAACTGTTGTAGAACAAAATGTACCTTGGTTACCATAAATAATAATACTTACATTACAGGAATTTTTTATTTACAATGGAGATATCTAAATGGAGGCTTGTTGTTTTTTTACAGTCGTGCTATGGCATACAGTATACAGTATCTTTGGGAAGGGAACTTGCAAATTCATGTTCATTAGCTTTTAGGACTACTCACGTTATTGTATTTATATTTAAGTGAACATCTATTTACCAATCTTCATGTGTCCACAACATAAATTATTCATGATTTGACACAGCAGCACTAGAGAAATGCCCATGTGCCATATGAGGTCATAAGGTCCCCATTGGGAAAAGAATGTTCCTGTATCTTGTATCTTCAATTTCTCAGGCCCAAATCATCTTTGGCTGCAGATATGGTTCAGTCTGTTTCACTTTAATGGGAGCTTTCTTAATGTCAAGGCTTGGAACACATGATAAAATGAACTCACAGGTTTCCTTCATTGACCGATGACACGCATGATACCAGATCATGTCAAAACTTTGATGCTAAACAGGGCGACGTGGGGTTGTACGTGTTTCTCGCTCTGTATTTGGAAAATCTGACAGCTAGTTCACAGTGTGGTATTTGCTGGTTCTGAAGCACAGGAAGAAGCTCAACCACTTCCTGTGTTCACTTAAAGACCAGCCCAAGCGCTGTCACAACTTAACCTCTTGTAGCCTAGGAAATAGGTTGTCCTAGTTAACCCGAGAAACAGGTTTTCTTACATTGCTTTTTTAAAAGTAACCTGCCCTCAACCTATATTTGTGTACTGTATATCCGCTTTATGTTCGCCTAGAAAAGTATATGTGACTCACCACCTGGATTCGGTCTTATGTAGCAAAATTTGAAATGGTGTTTTTTACATTGGTAAAAGGTGGAGACTCAGAGCTACAAATGGTATATCATATACTGCATTTTTGAGGAACAATGGGAAAGTAATTCTGCTTTGAAAGTTGATAAACTTGTAAACTCACTTTTGAGAAAAGGGCCTTTGAATGTTTTGGTACCTACTGGAGAGCTCTCCTTTGTTTACACCCATTCGGCATTGTTCACACACTCTTAAGCCAGCACCACCCATCTCTTTAAGGATTCACATGTGAGGTCATATGCTAAAGAGTGAGTAGTGTAGTAAAGATTAAGACTAAAAGTGGTAGGTGGGTGGGGCTGGTTTAAGAGGGTGTGAACAATGCTGAATGGGTGTAGACAAAGGAGAGATTTTTTTCAAATTTTGCTAATTAAGACCGAATCCAGGTGGTGAGTCACATATACTTGTCTAGACGAACATAAAGAGGATATACAGTACATGAATATAGGTTGAGGGCAGGGGCGGCAGGTAGCCTAGTGGTTAGAGCGTTGGGCCAGTAAATTAAACGTTGCTGGATCGAATCCCCAATTTCACATTTTGCTACATAAGACTGAATCTAGGTGGTGAGTCACATATACTTGTCTAGACGAACATAAAGAGGATATACAGTACATGAATATAGGTTGAGGGCAGGGGTGGCAGGTAGCCTAGTGGTTAGAGTGCTGGGCCAGTAACTGAAAGGTTGCTCTTGATAAATGTTTGAATTGTAACGAGTACTTTTGGGTGTCAGGGAAAATGTATGGAGTAAAAAGTACATTATTTTCTTTCGGAATGTAGTGAAGTAAAAGTTGCCAAAAATATAAATAGTAAAGTAATGTACAGTTAACTCCAAAAAATACTTAAGTATAACTCTAAAGTATTTTTACTGAAGTACTTTACACCACTGCCCAAATGTCTTCACACCAGTACATTAGCATACTTTATATACTTTATATACTGTTACACATGCACTTATCACAGTATCACAATATTCCATACATAAGTTAAGGCCATGCAACCTGAACTTGAAACTTGAGTGAGGTGCACATGTACAGTACATAAACAGATGCATGCGGCATATATTTATGTATTGGACACTTGATACGGTCACATGATATTGTTGTGGTATGTCACAAAATCATGTTACAACCACACATATCAATATTAATTTTATATATAAAAATTTTGCTAATTCTTGCTAAGTAGATGGGTCTCTACAGAAGGTGTAAGCGGTACAGCCAAATGGTTACTTGCAATATCAGAAATAGATAGTGTCAATTTAAATAAAATAATATAGAGTATGTACATGAACAATATCAATAACGATAGTGATAGATGAGGTAGTTGTATGCATACAATCAGGGGTAAAGTGGCTGGTGTTACGTGAGATGTATTTAAAGCCGAAATCAGTTAAGAAATGTTTTATACATGTCCCCCCCCCCCCCCCCCATCTGCCCATGAAACACCAACTTATAACATTTCCTCTGCGAGGTTGAGGATTTTAAAGATTTTAAAGATTCTGCAGCTTTTGGGTTTTTGGAGAAAATGTCACAGATGGGCATACTGCAGGCTCGACAGCTTGAAAAGCAACATGTCTAGTGATGGGAGAGAGAGAGACAGTGCCAAGGATTCAACAGTCTGTTGACCTATGGCCCCATAACTCTCTGCACATTCATCCGATTAAACTCAATTTACATAGCACAGCACTATTGGAAAGAGAGTGGTTGGGAGGAGGGGTGTCGGCCAAAAAAGGAACTAACCTGCTGAAACTTGATGAAGGTAATTATCCATTTTACCGTAGGTTCAAATCCATTTCAAAATCTACGTATATGAGAAATTGAATGATTACAGACAATCAAACAAGGTCCTCATTATATTTCAACGTCAGATATTTTATAGCCTTAATTAATAGGTTTAATTATTTGATAAAAACATCCTTAATTCACACAGACTCTCTCTTCCCCTAATTTGACTGTAGAAAGATCTGATCCTACCTAACTGTTTTGACATGGCTTTTTCATTAGCACTTTGGCTGTGGCCTTCATTGTATGAAACTAGGATGTACAGTATTTTGTAAGGCCTTACATCAAGGCTCAATCAATCATGAGCCATAACTGCCAAGCTGTATCAGATCACCACCAATGATAACAGAAAAGGTGGTATTGGCAGCTCCCAGAATTGTGGCTGAGCCTTTTCAACAACTGTAATGAATAATTTGGTATTGTTGAAGGATAAAATGTCTCCCCAGAGCTGTCACGCTATCTCTGAGCAGAGGCCAACATCTGCGACAGTCTTAAGAGAAAAGGCATGATTTACATTTAGCCAAGCAGCTCCATCACCGTATTCATAACAACCCTATTTTCAATGAGTTGGCGTGGTCTGCTCAGTATTATTCATTCAAGCTGGCATGTCCTTTAGCCCGAAGTGGGGGTGAATCATCCTCACAGTCACTTAGCAACTGCTAAATATTGTTTGGTTAATAATAATAACATTCAAAAAACACTTTCACTCTCCCTCTCTCGCACACACAAACACTTTCACATGCTTGCATGAAGCCCATGATGTAACGGCCTGAAAATGCACTCTTGATATAGGGACTGATACTGTATATAACATGACATCTGGGTGTGCAATATTGTTTTAGCTCATGCCCCATTGAAATACAAGATAACAATCTTAAGAATAGCAAATACTTTCATTCGGCCTACATTGGAAACATCATGTTAATGGTAACCTGATCCTAGAATGGAAGCATGTCTTACACATGAGTGCATTAACAGTACTTATAAATCCGGGTGGTTCAAGCCCTGAATGCTGATGGTATATCAGATCGTATACCACGGGTATGACAAAAAATATATTTTTACTGCTCTAATTACATTGCTAACCAGTTTATAATAGCAGTAAGGCACCTCTGGGATTTGTGGTTTATGGCCAACATACCACGGCTAAGGCTTGTATCCGCGTTGCGTCGTACCTAAGAACAGACCTTAGCTGTGGTATATTGGCCATATATCACACCTACTCGGGCCTTATTGCTTAATTATATTACATGTGGTACTTCAATACTTAATACTCATCCCTACCAATACAAAAGCAACATTTAACATAAATTAGATGTTAGTATTTACTTTTAGTTCAAACCAGTACGACAAACACCACAACCGACATACAGACCAAACAAATTGTAATCCCCATTCCCCCCCTCAAACCTCTGTGATGGAGTCTGAAACAAACACATGGGGATATTGGCTCTTCAGCAGCATTGTAACTCTGCACAGTATAAATAACAATGACTCTCTCCTTGCGCTGCCGTCGCTATTGCTAATCATGTAAAAACAGCAACTGTTTCTAGGACAGGGGGTCACCTACTGCAGGCCTGAGATGAAGCCAGGGGCCTTCTTACTCCATCTCTCCAGGGGACCAGCGGGGCTTAGCCCCTTTTAGCATTAGCCTAGCAGCTGTTAGCTTACCTCCTCTACAGCAAAACAGGATCGTGTTCAGAAGGCACCAAATGGAAGAAAATCTCTGGCATTGTGTTGTGTGACAAAACTGCACATTTTAGAATGGACATTTAATTGTCCCCAGCACAAGGTGCACCTGTGTCATGATCATGCTGTTTAATCAGCTTATTCTGTTGAATAACATACAACTTGTGGGTTATACACTGTGTCGGCAGGATAGAACAGCAGCCTCTAGTAAGACAAGGGGTGGCGGTCTATGTATATTTGTAAACAACAGCTTGTATCTAAGGAAGTCTCAAGGTTTTGGTCGCCTGAGGTAGAGTATCTCATGATAAGCTGTAGACAACACTATCTACCTAGAGAGTTTTCATCTGTATTTTTTGTAGCTGTCTACATACCACCACAGACCGATGATGGCACTAAGACTGCACACAATGAACTGTAAGCCATAAGCAAACAGGAAAACATTCATCCAGAGGCGGCACTCCTAGTGGAAGGGAACTGTAATGCAGGGAATCTTAAATCCGTTTTACCTCATTTCTATCAGTGTGCAACCAGAGGGGTAAAAAAAACTCTAGACCACCTTTACACACAGAGACGTGTACAAAGCTCTTCCTCGATTTGGCAAATCTGACCATAATTTTAACCTCCTGATTCCTGCTTGCAAGCAAAAATTAAAGCAGGAAGCACCAGTGACTCAGTCAATTAAAAAAAAGTTGTCAGATGAAGCAGATGCTAAGCTACAGGACTGTTTTGCTAGCACAGACTGGAATATGTTCCGGGATTCTTCCGATGGCATTGAGGAGTACACCACATCAGTCACTGGCTTCATCAATAAGTGAATCGATGATGTCATCCCCACAGTGACTGTACGTACATACCCCAACCAGAAGCCATGGATTACAGGAAACATCCGCACTGAGCTAAAGGTTAGAGCTGCCACTTTCAAGGAGCGGGACAATAACCCGGAACCATTAAACAGGCAAAGTGTCAGTACAGGACTAAGATCGAATCGTACTACACCAGCTCTGATGCTCGTCGGATGTGGCAGGGCTTGCAAACTATTACAGACTGCAAAGGGAAGCACAGCCGAGAGCTGCCCAGTGACACGAGCCTACCAGACAAGCTAAATTACTTCTATGTTCGCTTCGAGGCAAGCAACACTGAAACATGCATGAGAGCATCAGCTGTTCCGGATGACTGTGTGATCACGCTCTCCGCAGCCGATGTGACATTCACAAGGCCACAGGGCCAGACGGAGTACCAGGACGTGTACTCCGAGCATGCGCTGACCAACTGGCAAGTGTCTTCGCTGACATTTTCAACCTCTCCCTGTCTGAGTCTGTAATACCAACATGTTTCAAGCAGTACCCCAAAACACTAAGGTAACCTGCCTAAATGACTACTGACCCGTAGCACTCATGGCTGTAGCCATGAAGTGCTTTGAAAGGCTGGTCATGGCTCACATCAACACCATTATCCTAGAAACCCCAGACCCACTCCAATTTGCATACCGCCCCAACAGATCCACAGGTGATGCAATCTCTATTGCACTCCACACTGCCCTTTCACACCTGGACAAAAGGAACACCTATGTTCATTGTTCACTGTTCATTGACTACAGCTCAGCGTTCAATACCATAGTGCCCTCAAAGCTCATCATTAAGCTAAGGACCATGGGACTAAACACTTCCCTCTGCAACTGGATCCTGGACTTCCTGACGGGCCGCTCCCAGCTGGTAAGGGTAGGTAACAACACATCCGCCACACTGATCCTCAACGCGGGGGACCCCTCAGGGGTGCGTGCTGGGTCCCCAACTGTACTCCCTGTTCACTCACGACTGCACGGCCAGGCACGACTCCAACACCATCATTAAGTTTGCCGATGACACAACAGTGGTAGGCCTAATCACAGACAACGATGAGACAGCCTATAGAGAGGAGGTCAGAGACCTGACCGTGTGGTGCAAGGACAACAACCTCTCCCTCAACGTGATCAAGCCAAAGGAGATGATTGTGGACTACAGGAGAAGGAGGTCCGAGCAGGCCCCCATTCTCATCGACTGGGCTGTAGTTGAGCAGGTTGAGAGCTTCAAGTTCCTTGGCATCCACATCACCAACAAACTAACATGGTCCAAGCACACCAACAGTTGTGAAGAGAGCACGACAAAACCTATTTCCCCTCAGGAGATTGAAAAGATTTGACATGGGTCCTCAAATCCTCAAAATGTTCTACAGCTGCACCATCATGGGCATCCTGAAGGGTTGCATCACTGCTTGGCATGGCAACTGCTCAGCCTCCGACCGCAAGGCACTACAAAGGGTAGTGCGTACGGCCCAGTACGGCCCAGTACATCACTGGGGCCAAGCTTCCTGACATCCAGGACCTCTATACCAGGCAGTGTCAGAGGAAGGCCCTAAAAATTGTCAAAGACTCCAGCCACCCTAGTCATAGACTGTACTCTCTGCTATTGCACACAGGAGGCTGATTCTAAACAACATGACGTCATTCTAAACAACATGATGTCATTCCATTCTCTTTCTATTCTCCCTCTTTTATTTATCTTTAAAAAAAAAAAAATTACAAACCCTTTTGTTGGTGAGAATTTTCCTGTACTGCAGGAAATGCAAACTTGTAGTGTATTCAAGGTTTAAAAAATAAATCTAAAGTTTGTAATTTCCACTGTCAGACTTGATTTGCCCTAACAAAAATGTTATATGCCCCTGCAAACATGTCCATTAATTATAATCCACATAATAATTCACAATTATTTTCCTGCTGTAGCAAACTGGCTCAAATTAAGATTCTGCATCTGTGTGTTATAAAACTGATGGGACAGGTTTTTTCAAAGAGAGCAAGAGAGAAGGGGATGGAAAAAGAGAAAGAAGGAAAGAGAGAATGAAATGGGTGGGAGAAACAGAGAGAGACCAGGGAGAGAGGGGGTCGGAGAGAGAGAGAGGGAGAGATTGAGTGACTGTAGAGGAAAGAGAAAAAAAGAGTCACAGGTCGGCTGGTGGTGGTGGTAGAGAGTGATTCCTGTCATATCCTGATGGCGTTTTGATAGCCAGGGGGTGACAGTTGTGGTGGTGGTGGTAGAGAGTGATTCCTGTCATATCCTGATGGCGTTTTGATAGCCAGGGGGTGACAGTTGTGGTGGTGGTGGTAGAGAGTGATTCCTGTCATATCCTGATGGCGTTTTGATAGCCAGGGGGTGACAGTTGTGGTGGTGGTGGTAGAGAGTGATTCCTGTCATATCCTGATGGCGTTTTGATAGCCAGGGGGTGACAGTTGTGGTGGTGGTGGTAGAGAGTGATTCCTGTCATATCCTGATGGCGTTTTGATAGCCAGGGGGTGACAGTTGTGGTGGTGGTGGTAGAGAGTGATTCCTGTCATATCCTGATGGCGTTTTGATAGCCAGGGGGTGACAGTTGTGGTGGTGGTGGTAGAGAGTGATTCCTGTCATATCCTGATGGCGTTTTGATAGCCAGGGGGTGACAGTTGTGGTGGTGGTGGTAAGCGCCAGAGTCAGAGGATGACATCAACCAGCCAGCAGACAGGTTGTAAAAGGGCTTAGTCCCACAATTCCATTGTCCTCTGGTTAATGCTGGTATTCAGCTTGGGAGCGGGGCTACCATTCGTTAATCTGACCTA